>NW_028258294.1:32675619-32977671 GCF_053883595.1 Heterocephalus glaber | reverse complement strand
TTACTGTTTCATCTCTCCTGTTGCCTGTCAAACAAACTGTAAAACAAAACCATTTTCCTTAGCATGGCATTTGTGAACCTGGTCTTGATTTTCACGGCTCCTGCCTGTATTCCCACTTCATCTCTGGCCATGCCTGATACAGCTTCCAGAGTTGTGCTCCACTGGTTTCCTCCACATGTTAGGCCTTTTTTCTTTTGGCCATAATGCCTTTATTTATATATATATATATTTTTTTACCTGACATGCTTCTTCCTTTTCCTATCCATATAGAAAGGATTCAGGTCACAATCTAATCCTGATAGAAAAACCCTCCATAGGAAGTTAAATGCTTCCTCATCTTGTTCCGATTTTGCCATGTATCCATCCACACTTTTTCCCTACTCCTTGTGTTGGTGTACTTTTTGTTTGTCTGTTTGTTTTTTTGGTAGTTAAACTGTCCCTGACCAATATACTAAATTATTATATACCTCAAAAACCACCTAATGAAGGAACTACCCCTTTTTATAAACTCGGCTTGAAAATAGTACCTAACATATGGTAATGCTTAATATACATTTCTTAACTAGATAAAGTAATGAATGAATAAATAAATGAAGGGTTATATGCTGAGAAATGGGAAAGAGTTTAACGTTAAGGATAAAGCTCAGAATTTGAAGTTATAATAATTCAGTTTTACCACTGTCTTTAAGTGTCTATAATTTTAGACAAGTTGTTTCTCTTCTCTAAGCTTCAGTTCTTTTGCAAAATGGAGGTGGTAGTAGTGGAAATTGTAGTAATAAGGGTAATAGTAAAAGTGCTTTGTAAGTGATACCCTGCAAATTTTAGTTAATATTGTTATTAACATTAAAAAGGATCCTGTGCCTGGGCCAGGGATTTAGCTCAGTGGTGCTGCTGCCTGCCTTGCAAGTGCAAGGTCCTGAGTTCAATCTCCAGTACCAAAAAAAAAAAAAAAAAAGAATCCTGTGCTTACAAGCCACACATGAGTAATGCACTATCTTCACTGAAGTAAGAGAAGAATTACTTAAAACTTTGGGTAGACAGACCCATCAATTACAAGATTATTCCACCTGGTTTTGCTATAATTTGCTTTCATTATCAAGCCAGTGCTGAACTGTTACATTGTTTCATCACATGTTCAGACACTGAAGATGGGTGAGGGTGAGTCAGTTTTAGAAAACAGCCTTCCTTGGATGTTGTCCATACTGCTTATGGTTTGTGATGTGAAATTTCCAGGATGATGAACTATGCAGATGTTAACAGAGTCCCATGTTATTTTCTAGTGTGGTTTGACTTTTGTAACTATTGTTGGTGACGAACTTGTACACTACTAGTCCGCCCTGTTTTCTCTATAGAGATATATAGTTAGAGCAATGATGACTAATATGTTTTCAAGAAATGCTACTATAACCTTTAAGTCTGATGGGTAGATAGAGCATTTTAAACTTGGGCCTTTTCTACTGCATATGGATGAGTATCTTCCTACCAAATGAATCATATTATGAATATGCATGAGCTTATAAACACATTAAACATTTTTTTTTGTGATGCTGGGGATTGAACCCAAGGCCTCATGTGTGGTAGGCAAACACTACTACTGAGCTACATCTCCAGCCCTTTTATTTGAGACAGGGTCTCACTAAGCCTTCCAAGCCGGGCTTGAATTTGTGATTTTCCTGACTGAGCCTTTCAAGTAGCTGGGAATTACAGGCATTTACTACCACTCCTGGCTTAAACACAGGTTTTTTTTTTTTTTGGTACCAGGGATTGAACTCAGGACCTTGTGCTTGTGAGGGAGGCGGTGGCACCACTGAGCTAAATCCCCAGCAAACACAGGTTTTTATGAAAGATTCTTGTGTTCTGAAACAAAAATAATATTGGTAATATTTTTCAAGTTTTTCATGAGAAGCTTTCCATTAGCCATAGTATAACATGCCTCCCTTTCACTAAAATGTACTGCATTTTAATGACACTTTTGGCTTTGTTTTCTCAATTATTTTTTCCATGGAGTTTCTTTTTTTTTGGTACCAGGGATCAAACACGGGTCCTTGTGCTTTCGAGGCAGGTGGTGGATCCACTGAGCTAAATCCCTGGCCCTGGAGATTCCTTTTTTTTTGTATTAAATTCTTTTATTGGTACATTGTAGGTATGCAACACAATTACATTTCTCATTGGGAATTGTACCTTTACATAAGGCATCTTGGTTCTTATTTTTTCCCCATTCCTAGCCCTCCCTTCATGCCCTCCACCCTTCCCTATTTACAAAGACTTTATTTCCATTTTTTCCATTTCTCATCATTTTTCCTTTCCCTTCTTTCCTTTCCCCTGCCCCTCCCACTTCCTTCCCCTTTGGACCTTTTCTTCCTATTTTACATTATCGATTATTCATTCTAATCATGGGTACATTTTAGGTATACAATATAATGACATTCATCATTGGAAATTTGCACCTTTACATAGTCTCTCTTGGTTCTTATTTTTCACCCTTGCCCAGCCCTCCCTTCAACCCCTCCAGTCCTCCCTATTTACAAAGATTTTGTTCCTATTTTTCCATTTTCTCATATTAATCCCATTCCCTTCTATCCTTTCCTCTAGCCCTCCCACTTCCTTCCCCTTTGCCCCTTTTCTTCCTATTTCACATTACGTATTACACATTTAGTCCTTATTTACACTTTCAGTTTCTCACACCAGAGAAACTATTCGGTATTTACACGTGTGTCCTATTTATTTCACTTAAGAGCATCACCTCAATGTGCATCCACTTAGATATAAATGTCTCTAATTTCTCATTTTTTATGGCTGAGTAGTACTCCATTTTATAAAAAAACCACATTTTCTTTATCCATTCTCCAGTTGATGGGCATTTGGGCTGTTTCCAAGTTTTAGCTATCACAAACTGTGCTGCTATGAACATGGGCACACATATATCACTGTGGTATGATTCTTTTAATTCTTTGGGGAAGATCCCCAGCAGTGGAATAGCTGGGTCAAATGGGACTTCCAGTCCTAGTTCTTTGAGGTATCTCCATACTGATTTCCACAGTGGTTGCACTAGTCTACACTCCCACCAGCAGTGGAGCAGGGTTCCTCTTTCCCCACAGCCCTGCCAGCATTTGTTATTGGTTGATTTCATGATAGCAGCCATTCTTTCTGGAGTGAAGTGGAATCTCAGCATTGTTTTCATTTGCATCTCTCGAATGACCAGTGATGGTGAACATTTTTTCATGTATTTATTTGCTATTTGTACTTCTTTTTGTGAGAAATGTCTGTTCATTTCAGATGCCCATTTTTGGATTGGGTCTTTAAATTTGGGAGGTGTGATCTTTTTAAGTTCTTTATAGATTCGAGATAGTAGACCTTTGTCTGAGGAAGAGCAGGTGAAGATTTTTTCCCACATTGTGGATTGTCTCTTCACACTGCTGGTGGTTTCTCTTGCTGTACAGAAGCTTTTTAATAAGAAGAGATCCCACTTGTTGATTATTTCTGCGAGTTCACGAGCAACTGAGGTTTTGTTCATAAAATCTTTTCCTACACTGATGTCTTCAAGGGTTCTACCTAACTTCTGTTCCAACTGGTTCAGAGTTTCTATTATAATATTTAGATCTTTAATCCATTCAGATTTTAGTTTAGTGCATGGTGAGAGATACAGGTCTAGTTTTAATCTTTGGCAAGTTGAAGCCCAATTTTTCCAGCACCATTTAATAAAGAGGCTATCTTTCCTCCAGTGAGGGTGTTTGGCTCCTCTGTCAAAGATGAGATGGCTGAGTGTGTCTGGTGTTGTTTCTGCATCTTCTAATCTGTTCCACTGGTCCTCAAGTCTGTTTCTTTGCCAGTACCATGCTGTTTTTATCACAGTAGCTTTGTAGTATAGTTGCAGGTTGGGGATTGTGATAGCCCCTGCCATGTCTCTGTTACCTAGAATTGCTTTTGCTATTCTGGGTCTCTTCTTGCTCCAAATGAATTTTTGGATTGTTTTCTCGAGGTCTATGAAGTATGCTGCTGGGATCTCAATTGGAATTGCATTAAATCTATATAGCAGTTTTGGAAGTATGGCCATTTTCACTATATTAATCCTTCCTACCCAGGAGCAAGGGATGTCTGTCCATTTTCTGATATCATCTTCAATCTCTCTTTTCAGAGTGCCATAGTTTTCAGAGAAGAGGCCTTCAATTTCTTTCGTTAGGATGATTCCTAGGTATTTCAGTTTTTTGGATGCTATTGTGAAAGGAATTATTTGCCCTATTTCTCTCTCAGTGAGTCTGTCACTCGTGTAGAGGAAAGCTATTGGTTTTTGTGTGTTGACTTTGTAACCAGCTACTTGACTGAATTTGGTTATTAAGTCTAGAAGACTTTTGGTGGAGTTCTTGGGGTCTTCTATATAGAGTATCATGTTATCTGCAGATAATGACAATTTGACTCCTTCATTACCTATCTTTATTCCTTTTATTTCTTTCTCTTGTCTAATTGCCGTGGCTAATGTTTCCAGAACTATATTGAACAGGAGTGGTGATAGTGGACATCCTTGTCTTGTTCCTGATTTGAGTGTGAAGGATTTCAGTTTTTGACCATTTAGTATGATATTGGCTGTTGGTTTTTCATAGATGGCTTCTATCAGTTTGAGGTAGAGATCATCTATTCCAATTTTTTGTAGGGTTTTTGTCATAAATGCATGTTGGATTTTGTCAAACGCTTTTTCTGTGTCTATGGAGATAATCATATGGTTTTTGTCCTTGGCTGTATTGATATAGTGGATCACATTGATTGATTCGTGTATATTGAACCATCCCTGCATCCCTGGGATGAATCCCACTTGATCAGGGTGTATGATCTTCTTGATGACCTTCTGCATTCTGTTTGCCATTATCTTATTAAGGATTTTTGCATCTATGTTGATTAGTGAGATTGGCCTATAGTTCTCTTTTTCAGTTGGGTCTTTCTCTGCTTTGGGGATCAAGGTGATGCTTGCTTCCAGGAATGAATTTGGGAGTATTGCTTCCCTTTCAATTTCATTGAAGAGTTTAAACAGTAGTGGCAGCAGTTCCTCTCTAAATATCTTGTAGAATTCAGCAGTGAAGCCATCAGGGCCCAGGCTTTTCTTAGTTGATAAGTTTTTAATTACATTTTCAATTTCATTGGTTGATATTGGGTTGTTCAGAATTTTTAGGTCTTCTTCGTTCAACTTTGGTAATTCATATGTATCTAGGAATCTGTCCATTTCTTCTGTGTTGTCCATCTTATTGGTGTATATGTTCTGGAAGTAGGTATTGATGATCCTCTGGATTTCTGCTGGGTCTGTTGTAGTTTCACCCTTTTCCTTCCTAATTGCATGGATTTGGGCCTTTTCTTTCCTTTTTCTGACAAGGTTGCCTAAAGGTTTGTCAATTTTGTTGATTCTTTTGAAGAACCAACTCTTGGTTTCATTGATTTTTTTGTATTGTTCTGTTAGTCTCCATTGCATTGATTTCTCCTCTGATCTTTATAATTTCTTCCCTTGTATGAGCTTTGGGCTTGTCCTGCTCTTCTTTCTCTAGAAGCTTGAGGTTCAGCATCAGGTTGTTTAATTGGGCTCGTTCTGTTTTCCTAATATGTGTATTCACTGCTATGAATTTCCCTCGTAAGACTGCTTTCATTGTGTCCCATAGATTCCGATATGTTGTATTGTCATTGTCATTTAGTTGAAGGAACTGTCTGATTTCTTCTTTAACTTCCTCTGTGACCCATTGGTTATTCAGAAGTGTGTTGTTCATTTTCCACATGTTTTTGAAATTTTTTGAGTTTCTTTTGCTATGGATCTCCAATTTCATCGCACTACGGTCTCGTAATATACAGGGGATAACTTCAGTTCCTTTGCACTTACTTAAACATGTTCTGTGTGTCAGTATGTGGTCTGTTTTGGAGAATGACCCATGTGCAGCTGAGAAGAATATGTGTTCTGATTTTGTGGGGTGGAAGACTCTGTAAACATCTGTTAAGTTCATTTGTTCAAGAGTTCAATTGAGTTCTAGTATTTCATTACTTATTTTTAGTCTAGTTGATCTATCTATTTGTGACAGTGGGGTGTTGAGGTCCCCCACTACAATTATATTAGTGCATATATGACTTTTCATGTCCATTAGTATTTGTTTTATATAGTTGGGTGTACTAGTGTTTGGTGCATAGATATTTATGATTGTCATCTCTTCCTCTTGGATTCTTCCCTTTACAAGGATATAGTGTCCCTCTTCGTCTGTCTTCATCAGTGTTGGTTTGAAATCTTGATCTGCCAAGAGGATAGCTACTCCTGCTTTTTTTCGAGTTCCTGTCACATGCAGTATTGTTTTCCACCCTTTAACTTTCAGTCTGTGAGTTTCCTTTTGAATTAAGTGTGTTTCTTGTATGCAGCATATTGTTGGATTTTGCTTCTTAACTCATTCTGCCAGTCTATTTCTTTTGATTGGTGAATTGAGACCATTAACGTTGATGGTTATAACTGAAACATATTGACTTGTCATTGCCATGACTTTTTCTTTTTGTTAGGTTCTCCCCCTTTATATTTAATTTCTTGTCATGCCAGATGGGTTCATTCTGCTTTGCTTCCTGGGGTTGTGATCCTCAATGTCTGTTCCTAGGATATTGTGTAAAATTCTTTGGAGTGCTGGTTTGGTATTCACGAAATTCCTAAGGTGCTCTTTGTCATGAAAGTATCTTATTTCTCCATCCATTTTGAAAGATAGTTTTGCAGGGTACATCAATCTGGGTTGGAGGCTGTTTTCTTTTAGGGCTTGGAATATGTCACTCCAAGCTCTTCTTGCCTTGATGGTTTGTGTTGAGAAGTCTGCTGTGATTCTGATGGGCTTTCCTTTGTATGTGATTTGTTTCTTTTCTATGACTGCTTGTAGAACTTTGTTCTTCTGTTGTGTTTCTGGAATCTTAACAGTTATATGCCTATGTGTAGATTTTTTTTGATGAAGGCTATTTGGAGTCCTATATGCCTCACTTATCTGTATGTCAAGCTCTTTTCCCCTGCTTGGGAAGTTTTCTGCCATTATTTCTGTGAAGAGATTTTTTATGTCATCTGCACTCTCTCCTGTTTCTTCATTGAGCCCAATCAGTCTTATGTTATTCTTTTTTGTGTCATCCAGCAGCTGCTGGATTGATTTCTCATGTTCCCTTATAATTTTGAAGCAATTTTTCTTTTCCTGGTCACTAATTGCACTCTTATCTTCTGTGTCTGAAATTCTGTCCTCACATTGGCTCATTCTGCTGTGTAGACTTTCAATGGAGTTTTTCATGTCCTGGAAATCTATTTGTATCTGTTTTATGGATTCCATTTGTTTCTTATGTTGGGATTCCATCATGTTCCTCAGCTCCTCTCCAGATTTATTAATCATGTCTTGCACTAGGGGCCCAATTTCTCCTATTATCTGAGAAATTATTTCTGATTTCATTTTTTCCAGATCCCCTTTTGTTGCCAGTTCAGTGGGTCCAGGTGGTTGAGTATCAGAGTGTTCCATCTCATTTCCCTTTGGGGTTGCTGTGGGTGATCTGGAAGTCTGGTTTTGAGACTTATTTACGTGTTTTCTCATTTCGACTGGGGCAGGGGCCTGTTAGGGCCTACACGGATTATCTCCTCTGAGCTGGGTGAGGTGGGACAGGGGCTGGGAGCAGCGGTAGGGATGGTCACCCAAAAGCCCTTTCCTGTGGGCTGGGAGCAGCGGGAGGGATGGTGACTGGGAAGCCCCTTCCTCTGGACCAGGAGCAGTGGGACAACGGCTCAGAAGCCCCTACCTCTGGGCCGGGAACAGTGGGACTCAGTACCTTGGTCTGGTGGTCTGGTGTCCTCTGCGTCTTTGTAGTGTGGAATCAGGTGGCTGCCTGTCTGCAGCAGGGTGATTCGGTGTCTTCCGCGTGACTCAGGACCTTGGTAGACCGTGCACACACCTGCCTGTCTGCAGCGGGCTGATTCAGCGTGTTCTCTGGAGATTCTTAATTTCACTGTGTTTCTGTGCCTGTTGATAGGTGAAACAGCTGTGTCACATTTTAGATTGCTTAAAAGGACAGCAGCTGGACAATGCTTGGTAGACACTGGAACCGTAAATTTTTGGCACCCAAACTTTTCACTCTTGTTTTGTTTGTTTGTTTTTGTTTTTTTGAGGCAGGATCTCCCTTTCTAGTTCAGGCTGGCCCTGAACTCACTATGTAGCCCAGGCTGGCCTCTAACTGGAGTTGATCCTTCTGCCTCAGCCTCCTGAGTGCTGGGATTACAAGTGTGCACCACCATGCCCGGCCAAACTTTTCACTTCTTGACCTCACTGTTGAAGCACTTGTGGCAGAGATGTGCCCATCTTGTCACATTAATATCTCTTTTGGTTAGATTATATTATAAAATTGTGGGGTTTTTTTGTACCGGGGATTGAACTCAGAACCTTGGGCTTGTAAGGCAGGCCTGGGGCCACTGAGCTAAATCACTGGCCCTAAAATTGTATTTGCGTTTGACCTGGTGGTTCAACAAATTATTGCTTCAGCACACTTTTAAATCACCATTGGATTCTGGTCAGTATGTACGTTCTCAAGTTATTATTCAGCTACCTTGTAGCTTTCTTTTCTCCTTAAAACATGAACAGTGCATAGTAGCTCAGAATAGTCAAAATCGTTCCATTAGTACTTTGCTGATCACTCATCTTATATACTATGGTAGAATACCACTCTGTCCTTTACCAACGTTTTCGTCCCCCTTTTGGTTTGCATAGATGACTAAATTCTTTGTGCTTACACTCATTATATGTAATATTAAAGTCTTGTTTTATGCTTGGCATCATTTTTCCCCCTTGGTAGGAGGGTTTATTATAAAACTCAAGTTTAAGCAATTGATAGCAATGGCTTACTATTGAACACAGTGTTGTATGAAATAGTGAATAAGGGCCAGGGATTTAGCTCAGTGGTTCTGCCACCCGCCTTACAAGTGCAAGGACCTGAGTTTGATCCCCGGTACCAAAAACAAACACAAAAAAACCAAACAAAAAACGAGAAGTAGTGAATAAGCCCTGGAGAGGCAGTCAGGGAACTTGAGTTCTGGGTCTGGCTGTGTACTTGACCGTGTCATCTTGGTTAAAAATAACCTAACAATAAAAATAATACCTTAATTTGTATGATGCACTGTAGTTTACAAAGCACTTTTATAGAATATGTATTGGGCAGAGGTACGATTTTTCTCATTTTATGATGGGGAAACTAAAGTCCAAAGAGTTTAAGAGATTTACTCAAGGTCATATACCTGGCAAGGGCTGTGACCAGGATTGACTTTAATTGCAGTTTCCTTTTCAGTTATACCATATTACTTCTTATTTTGCCTTCTATGGGTATCAGTTGTAAAATGGGGCACTGAACCAGATCAGTGATTTTTAAGCTATATTTACCCAGAGTCGTAGGATTCTCTAGAGTGGGTTCCAGGTTTCTTGTGGCATGAAGACTGAAATGCAGTATGGGAAAAGCTGTTTAATCTGGGTGGAACAGTGAATACACTGGGGTAAGGTGGTGTTACACATTTCCAAATGATGTGAGGGTCTTTTTCTGCATTTGTTACTATTAATACATAATTTTGTGTCCTTTTAAAGTGATATGGTAAAAAGATGGGGAGACATCTGATACAAACTTTTGTTTTGTATTGTTTTAAAAGGCATGGGGTAGATTCCACAGCTACTAAAAATGTTTGAAGCTGGGTGTGGTGGTACATGCTAGTGATCTCAGCAGTCTGGGAGACTGAGGCAGGAAGTGTAAGTTTGAGCCCAGCCTAGGCCATTTAGTGACTTAGGGAGATCCTGTCACAAAATAAAAAATAAAAAAGTCTCAGGATGTGCGAAAGCCCTGGGTTCAATCACAGTACTGCCCTCCACCCCCAAGTTTGAAAACTACTTCATTAGTTGATATCTAAGACAGGTTTCAGTTTATGATTTTGTAAAATACAGAGCCTTAAATTTGGGAGTGTTGAGAGATAAGCCCATAGCTATTTTACAGACGTCGCAGACTTGTATCAGTTTAGTTATACGGTACTGAAGCCCTATTTATCTTCCAAGATATTCTTTGTTCTTATTTATAAATGTGACTTTTTAGTAGTCTTTAAGGAAAAAAGTAAAATAGAAATGAGCATGGATAATTTATGTTTATATGACTGGTACTAAGAATGACTAACTTTGAAGTTACACTCAAGTTATTTTAAAAAGTGAGGATGATGTACTTTAGCCTACGCTCATTATCTTGGTTGTCAATTGTGTGTTCTAAGGTCTGCCAGTGATTAAACCTGGACTGTTGGTCAAGAGGCTCATTTTGGTTCCAGAGTAAGGATGATTTTACTAACCCTTGGAACATCCATTTATATATTTATTCGTGTGTGTGTGTGTGTTTCTTTCTGAACAAAACAGACCTGTCGACTAAAATAGTCACTTGCAGATGTGTGGCAATTTCCACTTATAACATTAGCTATAAAGATTTTGTACCATTTTACATTTCTTCCTTTACCCTTCACAGTCTGATAAGATCTCAGTGATGATTATAAGAAACTAATTTGGGCCATGAGATGATCAATGAAATTTCATTTCTTCTCTTAATCTGCCTTAGAGGTGATAACAGGGCCAATCTGTCTATAACACAGAGATGGTTTGTTTTGCCTTAGCTGAGACCTGAAGCAGCTAGTTTATCCATGGAGATGCACACAGGCAGATGCAGGTGTCCACACTGCCTCGAGACCCCTCTGTTTTCTACTCTGTGGAGACTGGGAAAGCTTCATGGGTATTTAATTCTGTGAGAATTAATTATTGCACAGAAGTTAGAAATGTGGGCCACAGGAAAAAAGAGCAACTTCTTTTTCTGTATGATATGGAGTTTTCTACTCTTGCTGCTTCCTAACTCAAACGTTTGGTTATTAAAAAATTGTCTTGACTCTTGTTTTTTTTTTTTAGGTAAAATTGCATACCAGGAAATGCACAGATCTTAATTATACAGTTAGGAGATTTGATGAATCATCATAACCAGCGCCTTAACCAAGATAGAGAAAATTTCAGTTATCCAAATAGTTACCTTGTGCCTCTCTCTAGTCAATGTCAGACATGTTTACTTGTGTGATAAGATTTTTACATACTCAAGTGTAAAATAAAATACTCAGACCTTTGTTTCTGTCATAAGTGGTAATATAAGTAACACAAAGTAAAACTTGAAACTAATTTTTCCTTTGTTAGCGGGTCTGTTTTTATAAGCAAAGTATTCAAAAGCTGTTTCCTTAATTGATTAATAGAATTTTTGATGATGGTCAACAAAGATCTTTGTAAGCATTGTAACCCTGGTACCTTTGGTATAGATTTCAATTTTAAAACATAATCCCTGTGCTAGGGGTACGTTTAGTGGTAGAGTCCTTGTGTAGAATGTGCGAGGGCCTGGGTTGGATCTCTGGCACTGTGAACCAACACAACACAACACACAATTCCTTACGTGTGAAACTGACAGCAGCTTTCTTTCTTTCTTTTTTTCTTTCCCTCACAACCAGGGATCGAACCTTGCGCTTGCCAGGCAGGCGTGGCACCACTGAGCTAAATCCTCGGCCCATGACAGTGGTAAACAGTCAGCAAACAGGTTTTGATTTAAGTAATCCTTACTTTTTTTTTTTTACAATACTAGGTTTGAACCAGGGCTTCTTGGATGCTAGGCAAGCGCTTTGCGACTGGGATACATCCTTAGCCCTTTTAAAATTTTTATTTTGGGACAGAGTCTTGCTAATTTTTTTTTTCTTTTGGTACCCAGGATCGAGCTCAGGACCTTGCACTTGCAAGGCAGGCGCAGTGCCACTGAGCTACATCCTTGGCCCAGGTCTTGCTAATTTGCCCAGGCTAGCCTTGGACTCATATTCCTCTTGCCTCAGCCTCAGTTCTCACTTTTTTTTTATATCTCCAGGCTACGTCTCCTTATTGCAAATCATTGATTTATCTCAGCAGGCTGCTGTGGACTTTGGTTAATGTTTGGAAGGTAGCTATGCTCACCACTATACCACCAAAGCAGACTTTGGTTAATGTTTGGAAGATTCTGTATGTAGAGTGGGATTCTGTCCTTGTGCTGTGACCAAGGTGATTGAGCTAATTTGTGCTGACCTTTGATAAATACTATGCTTTCCCTGTCTGACTTGTAATTCCATTTTTTCTTTGTGAATAGTTCTGAAGGCTATGTATGTTACAGGGTTTCTCTTCTGGTGTAGAAACTGCTCAGATTATCACTGGTGACCCATGTCCTTTGTGGGAGCTGGCTGAGCTGGCTGTTACACTTATTTTTTCTGAACAAAGGATTATATAGTTTTCTCTGGCTTGCTAGTCAAAACCTTGGTTTGGGAGGTTGTTGTTTCTTCTTGTGTTTGTTTTTGTGTTAGCTACTGTTAATTGATGTGGTTAAGATGGGGGTTTTCCTTGGGGAAGCTATATCTTTGAACTTCTGTTCCCTTTCAAGTAGAAATAGTGTAGCTCCTAATGGCTCAGTAGTTTAGTAATGCTTTATTTCCTCTTTTATTAAGGCAGAAAATGATTTTGTCTTGTGACTCTGTTAAGAATGATTTCTTGAGTTTTTTTTCTATTGAACATAGTGTTCATTAGTATTGTCTATATACATTTAGAAGAGTTACTTTTATTTCTAATTAAGGAAGGAAGAAACAACAGCTAACACTCCACTGGGCTAAGCTTAAAATGCTACTAGTAGTTTAGTTTTAGGATAACAGGTTAATAAATATTATGTGTCTGGTACTGGCTAATATATATCTTTGGAGAGCAAGGTCACAGCAAAATGATAAAAAAGAATGAATGGATAAGAATGGAAATGTGATAGGAAATCTTGTAGCCCTCTAACCCTCGTCTTGTGTCAAGGGAAATGGAATTTATGCTGGTGTGTCTTATATAAGGCCACTGATCTGCAGTTTCACTGCTCTGGAAATTGTATGGAGCCTATGAATGAGGGTTCTGTTTAATTGGCTCAGTGCATTGGAGAGCTGAATAGCACTTAGATTCAAAACAGCAGATTTCCCTTTATTATTAAAGGTATGGACACATCCTTTAAAACACTGTTCCACGGGTTGTAGTTTTTAACACATATTTGTTTGTTCAGTCTTAATGTTTGCGTGGCATCTAAGTGTTACTGTGTGATCCTTAATACTTTTATTTTTTAAGACAGTACTGGTTTTCCTACCTACCGTGCCACTGTGAACTCTTTCTCCCCTGTCAGGCCCCTCTGCTATGCCACCCTGCCTTGGAGCCAGCTGACTATGAACTGAAACCTCTACAAACCGCTCCTAGGGCAGAGAAGCTCAGCCGGTCCCAGCACCTGGAACGAAGCTCCCTGCCTCCATCCCAGGCTCCTAGGGCAGAGAAGGCGAGCCAGTCCCAGCACCCAGAAGAAAGCTCCCCACCTCCATCCCCAGCTCCCAGGGCAGAGAAACTCAGCCGGTCCCAGAAGGAAGCTCCCTGCCTCCATCCCAGGCTCCTAGGGCAGAGAAGCTCAGCTGGTCCCAGCACCCAGAAGGAAGCTCCCCATCTCCATCCCAGGCTCCTAGGGCAGAGAAGCTCAGCCGGTCCCAGCACCTGGAAGGAAGCTTCCCTGCTGCCATCCCAAGCTCCTAGGGCAGAGAAGGTGAGCCGTGTGGGCGCCAGAAGCACCCCCCCCCCCATGGAAATGAGAAGACACATAAACAAGCCTCAAAAACAGACTTCCAGATCACCTACAGCACCCCCAAAGGGAAACCAGATGGAACAATGTGACACTCAACCACCTGGACTCTCTGAACTGGCAACAAAAGAGGATCTGGGAAAAATGAAATCAGAAATAATTACTCAGATAACAGCCAAGATTTTGCTCATGGTGCAAGACACGATTAATAAATCTAGAGAGGACACAGATAAAAAAAATAGAGGAGCTGAGGAACATGATGGAATCCCAACATAGGAAACAAATGGAATCCATAAAACAGATACAAACAGATTTCCAAGAGATTAAAAACTCCATCGAAAGTCTGTGCAGCAGAATGAACCAATGTGAGGATAGAATTTCAGAAATAGCAGATATGATTGCAATTAGTGACCAGGAAAAGAAAAATTGCTTCAAAATTGTAAGGGACCACGAGAAATCAATCCAGCAGCTGCTAGACGATGCAAAGAAGAATAACATAAGACTGACTGGAGTTAATGAAGAAAGAGGCGAGAGTGCAGGTGACATAAAAAAACTGTTCACACAAGTGATGGCAGAAAACTTCCCAAGGAGGAAAAAGGAACTTGACATACAGATAAGTGAGGCATATAGGACTCCAGCTAGCCTTGATCAAAAAAAACTACACATAGGCATATAATAGTTAGGATTCCAGAAATCCAACAGAAGAACAAAATTCTACAAGCAGTGAGAGAAAAGAAACAAATCACATACAAAGGAAAGCCCTTCAGAATCACAGCAGACTTCTCAACGCAAACCCTCAAGGCAAGAAGAGCTCAGAGTGATGTATTTTCAAGCCCTAAAGGAAAACAGCCTCCAACCCAGATTGATGTACCCTGCAAAACTATCTTTCAAAATGGATGGAGAAATAAGATACTTTCATGACAAAGAGCACCTCAGGAACTTCATGAATATCAAACCGACACAACAAAAAATTTTAGACAATACCCTAGGAAAAGACAATGAGGATCACAACCCCAGGAAACCCAGCAGAAGGAATCCACTGGGCGTGACAAATTAAACACAAAGGGGGAGAATCCAACAAAAAGAAAAGGTTATGACAAGGCTTTTAAAGCTTTTAACTTCATCTCCCTAATGAGTGTATAATTCAATCTTATTATTGTACTGATTAGTATTTTTCTGATTCTAGAGTTGCACACCATTCTTTGTGCTATACTGGCTATTTATCATCTTCTTATGTGTACATTTTAATTGGGTTGTCTATTAATGAGCTGTAAGAATTCTTTATATATTCTGGTCATAGGTTATATGCATTGGAAATATGGTCTGTTTAAGGACTAATTTTCTTTTTTTTTCTTTTTTTCTTTTTTTTGGTGCTGGGGATCAAACTCGGGTCCTTGTGCTTGTGCAGCAGGCGGCGAAACCACTGAGCTAAATCCCTGGCCCCAGGACTACTTTTCATTTTAATGATGTCATTTAAAGTTCTAAATTTTGATGGAATCTCATTTACCAATTTTTTTCTTTTATACATCATGTTTTTTGTATCCTAGGTAGTTCTTGCCTACCCTGGATTCATAAATATTTTCCCTTATAATTTCTTCCTAAAGTTTTATACTTTTAGGCTTTCTTATTTAGGTTCATAGATCCCTTCAAGTTATTTTCATGTATGGAAAAAAAGGGTTGAGGTTTATTTTTTATATACGGATACCAGGTGTTCTAGTGCTGTTTGCTGAAAACACTATCTCCTCCTCAGCTCTTGAATTGAGTTTATATTCTATAAAATTCTAATGTTAAATAATCTTTCAAAACTCAGTGGACCATATATGTGTGGTTCTATTTCTAGATTCTCTGTTTTATTCAAATGATCTATATGTCTTTCCTTACACCAACACTGCCTTGATTACTCTAGCTTTAGAAGAAGTCTTAAAATTAGGTACTAAACGTCTTCCAACACTGGTTTTGTTTTTGGTTTTGTTTTTAACTTTTCTAGGTCCTTTGTACTCCTACATAACTTTGAAATTTCAATATCCAATTCTTCATTTATAGCAAGTATACACAGACCTGAATTTTTATGTATACCTTGTGTTTTCTAATCCTGCTAAATTCAAGTACAAGTTCTAGGGGCTCCTAGAGATTTCTTAGTATTTTCTCTGTAGATGATTATTTCATCTACATATAAAGATTTTGCTTCTGCCGTGCCAATCCTATCCTAGTTGTGTCATTTTATTGCCAGACTATTTTGGTGGGGACTAGGTTTCAAAGTTTAATGGACAGATAAAGAGTAAGCATATCTGCCCTTGTTCCTCACCTTAAGGAGAAAGCATTGTATCTTCTCCATTCATATAAGGCATTCTTGCTGGAAGTATGGAGTACATGTCTTTAATCTGTTGAAAAGTTTCTGTTCTACTTCTAGTCTCCTGATAGCTTTTACCATGAACAGCTGTGGAATTTAGTCCAATACTTTTTCTCCAAGTAGTGACAGGATCATATGGCTTTCTCCTTTCCTCTGTTTAAATGATGACTTTGGGGGGTAGATCTTCCAAAGCTTAACCAACACTGCCATCCCTATAACAAAACCACTTTCTACACAGTGCCAGATCTGACTTCTAATAGTTTGTTTTGTTAAACAAATTTCTATCTATGTTCATACTTTTTTCTTCTATCATCTTTATCCAGTTTTAGTATTAGCACAATGTTGAGTTCCTAAAATGAGGGGAGGAGTGTTCCTTCTTTTTTCTGCTTTAATTGTTGGATATAATGTATCAGTTAAAATGTTTATGAGCCTCCTGTTGTCATATAGGTAGGTTTTCAAGCTAGGAATATACTTTCTTTAATAGGTGCTATTCAAATTTTATATTTCCTTCAGAGTTAGTTTCATTAATTTGTCTTCCAAGGTACTTCTTAGTTGTCAAATTTATTTCAAAAAAGATTTTTGTAATACGTTCTTTATATCCTTTTAAATTCTGTAAAAGCTGTGGTAATGTCTCCTAGATCTTAATATTGTAATTTAAAAAAGGCATAACTGATATTGTGTAACAGGAAGAAAAGGTCTAAAAGAGCAGGGGAATTGGGAGGGGTAGGGGAAGGGAAAAAAGGGAAAGGAAAAAAATATGAGAAGAGGAAAAAAATGGAAACAAGGTCTTTGCCAATAGGGAAGGGTGGAGGGGGTGAAGGGAGGGCAAGGGAAGGGGAAAAAAATAAGAACCAAGAGACTCATGTAATGATACAAGATCCCAATGATGAATGTAACTGTATTTTATACCTAAAATGTACCAATAAAGTTAATGGGGGAAAAAAAAAGAAAAATGAAAAAAAAATAAGACAGTACTTTGCTAAGTTGCTCAGGCTGGGTTGGAACTTTTTTTTTTTTTTTTTTGCTTAAATTCTTTTATTGGTACATTTTAGATATACAATACATTTACATTTATCATTGGGTGCTTGTACCTGAACATGATGCATCTTGGTTCTTATTTTTTCCCCATTCCCTGTGCTCCCTTCCATATTTATGGGTTGAAACATTTGATTCTCCTTCCACAGCCTCCCAGATTGTTAGGATTACAGATATGTACCACCATGCCCAGCTATTTTTAATACTTTTTATTATTCACAATTACTTATTGTTTGGATTATCTCAGAGCTTAAGTGTCAATTAGCAAAATTCATCTCAGTCATTTTTCAACTTTCTCTTCTTTAAAAGTGAATAGGCAGCTACCTATAATTTTCCAATTAAATTTGATTCATACTTCTTCATTGTCAGTAACCTTCAAAAAAATATCAGGTCTCTTGATATAATCTCCATTTTGAACCTCAGTGACTAAAGCCTTAGATTTTTTTTTAACTTGGAAAATGTGATTTCAAGCATAAATCGTTATGATTTGGAAAGACTTTTGCTTTTTGAGATAGGGTTTTGCTATGTGTCCATATGTGGCCTCATACTTGCAGTGATCCTCCTGCCTCAGCCACCCAACTTCTTGGATTACAGCCATGTACTGCTATGCCTGGCTACATTTAGAAAGCTTTGTAACTGCAGTACTTGCTATTGGCCTTTCTAAATTTAGGCAAACCTTATCAATTATTTTTGAACAAAATGAACAAAATCAGAATTGAAAGTTTGGTTGAAGAGGGGTTGAAACTGTGCTTTGCAATCTGTTGAAGAGTTGACTTCTAAATTGAAGTATTGGTGGAGAAGAGATGTTAAGTTTCCAACGAATTTTGTTAATTGTGAATGAGTCTGAACTATATATTATGGAACTTTATTTTGAATTCACTTAGCAATTATTTATTCATAAAACTTCCACTTACCATTGTGACCTTCAGTAGATCAGCTCTACTTTTGGGGCTTTGCATTTCTTCATTTGTAAAATTAGGACTTGTATTATGATGTCTGTTATTCATTCCATTTCAAAGATTCTGTGATCTGTCCATGTCCTTTAAGATGTTAGAATAACTCAGGTTTTTACTTACCAGAATTATTCATTGTGTGATATGGCTATAGCATTTCTTCATTCTTCCTCAGAAAGCACTTGCCTACTTGTAGATTGTAGTTTATTAGATTCACAGGAAGCTCTTTCCTTCCTGTTCCATTTGTGTTACATCTAAAGCGTCTTACTAAAGATGAGTAAGATTAGTTCCTGCCATAAGAGACAATCAATCTAGGGACGAGGTCAGCAGCATTGTTGAGTGCAATTTTCTTCTGATATTGTCATTTGGTCAGAATTAGCAAATACAGTAGTGTTGTATTTAGCTATCAACTGAAGGATTTCCCCTAAATTGCTGTTGAGTTCACATTAATCTGGTATTTTATTCTTTCTCCTCGTAAGTCCTAAGATTTTATGATGGATTAGGGGCATCATTTCTTCTCATAGTGAAAATAAAAATCAGGATATGAAGTATTCATATTTTCAAGTTCCATGGTATTTTTTCTCTATACGTTATCTACCTGTATCCAAGAGTATTATGTAATAGTTTATTAATAATACTATATATTTTATACCTTGCCATTCATGAAGTTTTAAAAACATTGTTTAATTTGACTCTCATGTAAGCTTTATGCAGTTAAATATTTTCACAGTTTCACATATAAGGAAACTGACTTTTGGAGAGATTAAGATAATTTTGCTAAGTACAAATAGCTAACATTGAAATCTACACCACCTTTCTCAGATACAGAATTTATAGATTTTTACCTCCTTAGCTGCAGGGGAAACATATTACCAGGTTGTTTTCCACTAGGATTATGATGTGCGTAATCAGGGGTCATCTGAGCCTGGGGAGATTGCTTGCCTGGCATGCACAAGGCTCCAGGTTCAGTGCTCAGCACACAAGCATACAAAAGCCCCTTCTACTTTGAAAGAAAATAGACATACTGAAAAGTGCATAACAAAACAAACCGTATATAGCTTAATGAGTTGTTCTAAAACAAATATCCATTGATATAACACAGAAGACAAGAAATAAAACATTCTCCTGTGCCCAGAAACCAGCTCTTGTGTTCTGCCTCTAGCCAACATACTTTTTGATATTCACTTCTTTACATTAAAAAAAATAGTTTTATTTTTTAAATATGCACTTTGAAATAATATAGTTTGACTCATTTTTAGTTTTCTGTAATTACATGATAAGTATTTTGTTATATCTGGTTCCGTACACTAACTTTCATATTCTGTCTGTCTATCTAGTTTTGTTTTTTACTGTGTAGTTAAGGCAACACTTCTGCCTCAGCCTCCTGAGTGCTGGGATTATAGGTATGTGCTACTAGGTCCAGCTTTTGTCTATATTGTTATATGTAACAGTTTATTCTTTTTCAGTGCTGTCTAGTATTCTTTTATATTAGTAATCTACAATTTATCCTTTATACTTTCTGTGGATATTTGCAGTTTTCAGTTTGGAGTTTCTGTGAATTTGCCAAGAATATCCTTCCTCTCCCCAGCCTTATTGAGGTACATTTAACAAATAAAATTTCTGTGTATTCAGAGTTACTATGAATTACTACCCTACTTTTTTCTCTAGTAGGTGTAGCACTTTTTATTCTTAGCAGCAGTATAGCACAGTTCTCATTGTTCATATTCTAACACTTGTTATTGTCAGACATACATTTAAAAATATAAACTTAAAAATTCCTATGTAGTAGGACTATAGTAGCCTTTTTTTTTCTTTTGTTTTTGTTTTTTGAGACAAGGTCTTGCTATGTAGTTCAGATTGGAGTTGAACTCACTATGTAGCCTAGGTTGGCCTTGAACTCACAGTGATCCTCTGCTTCAGCCTCCTGAGTGCTGGGAGTACAGGTGTGCACCACCATGCCTAGCCTATAGTAGCATTTTGAAATACTTTTAGTTTGCATTTCCCTGATGAGTAATGGAAGCATTTTTTCCAGTTATTGGACCATTTGTGATCCAATCTTCTGTACGTGCACACATGCACACATACACACAAATGTAAACATACACATACATATACTTTGTTTTTGGTACTGGGGATTGAATCCAGGGCCTTGTGCATGCTAGGCAAATGCATATATATATATATATATATATATATATATATATATATTGTACTGGGGATCAAACTCAGGACCTTACGCTTGTGAGGCAGGCACGGTGTCACTGAGCTAAATCCCTAGCCCTTTTAAATATATTTTTGATATGTTCTCTTCCCCCTTTTTTGTTATACTTGTTATAGATACCTTTTTCCTCTCTGTAGCTGGCCTTGCCTTTTGACTCTTAATTGTATCTTTTTTTTTTCTTAATTGTATCTTTTGATAAGCAAGTTAATTTCGGTGTGATGAAATTTAATATTACTTTTCTATATAATTAGTGCTTTGCTTATAAACTAAAATTATGAAGACAGCCTCTGATATTATAACAGTTTTATTGTTTTGCCTTTTACATTTAGAGTTTTTAAGGGCTGAAATTATTAGATAACTAGGTATTTGTTGGTTGTATATCATTAATGAATAAGTATTTATTATAACTCCAGTATTACAGATGAGTCATTGGAAGGTACAAAGAAATGTAAGACATGGTGTCTGCCCTAAAATAATCTGCATTCTATTTGAATATGTGAGGTCCTTAGCATCAGCATCATGTAATGAAAAGAACACTGGCTTAAGCAGCTAGAGACTTGACATTTATTCCAGAGACTTGGCTTGTGACATCGCTGTTGCGACTTTAGGCAAACTCTTCTCTCTCTAGGTCTAAGTTTTAACCTATATGCAAGTTAAGGAAAGTCAGTGGTTCTTGATTTTGGTTTCTCAAATTAAGGGTCTGAGCAGGTAGCAGTGGAAGCTATTTTTTTATTAAGCTGAGAGTAATTATACATTTTTAGGCATGTTAAGACTACACAGATATTAACCAACATATCAAGTATCTTTGTTTTAACTGTAGCTGTATATGCTTTCTCCGTGAGAACTGAGTTGAACAGCTTTGATCTACAATAAAAGTCTTTACTATTTTTTAAAAAGTGAACTTTATGTATAATAAAATATGACTAGTAGTAAACAAAGTTTTATAAAACATGGCCTTCAAACTTTAACCTAGAGGCTAAAGAAAGAGGCAGGAGTAGAGGGAAGGTATTAAATATTAAAAACTGTCCTTGATGATGAGCAAGCTGGGTGCCTACTGTTTCATTTTCTTTCTTTTTTTTTTTTTGGTACTGGGGATCAAACTCGGGTCCTTGAGCTTGCGCAGCAGGAGGCGAAACCATTGAGCTAAATCCCCGGCCCAGTGCCTACTATCTCTAATGATTTTTGAGCGTTTTTCTGATTGCAGAATATTATGAGTCAGTGAAAAGATAGTATTTTGCTGCTTTGATTCACTAAATGCTCCTGTGAGTGATCTGGATGATGACAGAGGTCATGAGGCGATAGAGAGCCTTTGGTTGACTGGGATAGTCAGAGAAGAAAAGCCATGAGCCTGAGCTTGGATTGAGCTGTGAGAAGGACTCTGTTTATTTTTGGGGAGGAGGGGGATGGGAGTCAGAAAGAAGGAATTCTAGATACAGTAATGTAAGCAAAGATATGAAAGTAGAAAGTCCATATCAATTTTAGGAATAACAAATGAATCATTTTAACATTAGAAGACAATGAAAACATAGTTTGAAGCTAAAGTATGAAAGACTTTCAAACAGAAGGCCAAACACAGACAGCTTTGGAAAAATTAGCTGTAAGTAGGATGGTGTAGTGGAGAATCTAGTTCCTTTATAGGCTTCTGCAGAGGCCATAGACTTTCGGATATCCTCTGTGTTCTGAATCCAATATAATTTTGCCACCTGGCTCTTGTAAACATGGGAGGAAAAACTTAAAAAAAAAATTGTTTTAAAGTACAGGGGACCTTTACACTGAGCTATATCCGCAGGCCTTTTTATTTTCTGAGACAGGGTCTTGGTAAGTCACTACAGTATTGCCCAGGCTGGTCTTGAACTTTTGATCCTTCTGCCTCCACTTCTCAGAGTTCTGGGATTACAGCTGTGTGCCACCGGGTCTGGCTTAAAAAAAGAATTTGAATGAAACCAGATTGGGATTGTATTGACAGCCAGATTCCCAAGCAAGAAACCTTTTTTAGGGGTAGTTGTTCAGCTATAATGTACAGAATTTTATTTGCAAGTGAATCCACAGTGCATCCCGAGGAGCGTTTCTTAGTGCTAAACAAAATAGTTAAGAATACTTTACACAAAACAAAACAAAACAAAATGAAAAAGAATACTTTGTAAATCTTTCCAGAATTTCTGTTCTGGGAGGGAGGAGAAAAAGAGTTTTATGTTTAGTTTCAATAGAAAATAATCATTTGGGAATAGTCCACTCTCAATTTTGTGTAACAATGGACAAAATTTTTTTTCTCCATGCTACAAAACAATGAGTCATCCAAAGCCATCTTTTGGAATTAAGACTGTAATCATAATACACCCATACTCATGTGTACATGCTCAGACAGCTCCTCTCTGTGTTCTTTTTATTACTCTTTCTAACCCCATTGTGGTTAGCCTGACTAAGCTATTTGCAACACTTCATCACTCTTAGTACAAAATATTTGCAGCTTCTATTTGAAGGGGGTGAGAAAAACAAAAAGAGGGATGTGGAGATTTCAGCTTTCTTCTCTGATGATATTTCTCAATGTAAATTATAAATATATTTTTTAAATCCTCCTTTTTCTTCTTCCTTTTATTTTTCAGGGCCTTGTCATGTTGCCTCAGCTGTCCCCAAACTCGTGGGCTGGAGTGATCCTCTTGCCTTATATAATGACTTATGTAATGTCATTTTAATGAAGTGGGGTTGTCTACGTTGGGCTCCTCTCACATGAATAACAAACACTTAAAGGAAAAATTAAAGAGGACAGTCTTTCAGGGACAGGGAATGGGAACATGGTTGGCATTTGACCTAGTGAGCCAACAGTGAAGAGTCCCCACAGTAAGCTAGACATTCCTGGTGATGTAATAGGTACAGTCCTTGGGGACGGAGAAGAAAATGGTTTAGAGAGAGAAAAAAGAGAAGTCATATTTTAGTATTCTCAGCAGGCCTTGCACTCTTCACCCACCAAGTCTATGACAACACGGCAATCTAGTCCTCTTGTCCTTGACTTATCAGCACTTTCCATGTCAGGGATTCTTGTTAACATTTTTCCTTGGGGACTGGAGAAATTATGCTCATTTACTCACCCATCCTTTTGCAGAGAAATCTCCAAAACCTTCAGTGGAGAGAATGTCTGGTATTGGAACATAGGAAAAGGAAAGACTGATTCTTAGTGCACTGGAGCCTTATTTTGCTGCCTTGCCTTTCATGCCCTCTCATCTGTATGAAAGGGGGTCCACGGTGAAGAAGGAAGAGAGGGAGCCTGTTCAGGAGAGGCTTTTGGGGGACTGAATGTCTAAGAAAGAAGCCACTTTTCTCTGTCCCTTATGCAAATGTGGCCTTTATCCCTTTACAACCAGAATCAACATTTTTGGGTGATGAACTAATAAGAGGTATTATTATTAATGCTATTTAAAATTTTTCATAATTAATTTTAATATACTATCCCCCAAGCATCTTCAATGTATGGATTTTGTAGGAAGGCAAAGTTTTGGGTGGTTAGTTTTATTTCTTTTTTTGTTTTTTTGGTACCAGGGATCGAACTCTGGTCCTTGCACTTGCGGGGCAGGCAGCGGAAGCACTGAACTAAATCCCCGGCTTGTGTGGTTAGTGAATGATGATCTAAAAGCTGTAAACAAGAATGTACCATATCAGCATTAAAACAAAGCAGATGAAGGGAGTTTGTTTATTTATTTATTTAGAAATAGGAAAAGGCAGGTGTAGTTGCACATGTCTGCAATCCCAGCACTTGGGAGGCTTATGCAGGAGGATTGCTGTGAATTACACAGTGTGTTCAAGACCAGCTACACAGTGCGTTCAAGACCAGCTTGAACTACATAGTGAGACCTTGCCTCAAAAAAAAAAAAAAAAAAAAGGATAGAAATGAGGTCTAACTATGCTGTCTAGGTTGGCCTCAGAACTCCTGAGTTCAAGAGATCCTTTTCTCTCAGCCTCCTGAGTAGCTGAAGAAAGTATTTTTGCATAATAGTTGAATATCCAATTGGATTAAAATATCCATTGAAAAGAAAAAATAAAGAATTGGATTCTCTCTCTCCTTCCTTCTACCCCCTCCTTTTGCTGGTGATCAAAACCAGGGCCTTGCCCATTTGCCAAGTATTCAACCCCTGAGCTACACTCCCAACCCTGAGAAATGAATTAATTATTTATTTTGTTGGAAATGAATTATTAAGTGAGGAAATCACAAAGATTTATAAGGCATGTTGGTCTGGTATATTTGTCAAAGCGTACAAGTAAGTGTATTGAAATTTATGGCCTTTACAGCAGTAGTGATTTTTTAAAATGATGTTTATGAAATGGTTACTTTTTAAACAACAATTTTTTTTTTTGGTACCGGGGATTGAACTTGGGACCTTCCGCCTATGAGGCAGGTGGTGGAACCACTGAGCTAAATCACCGACCTTTAAACAATAAATTTTGGCTTTATGAATCATAGTTTCTTAAAAATAGCAACTAGTATTTTTATCTTTAAATGGCCTAATTTTGGAATAATTTATCTCCAGGTTACTTGCATGTAATGTTTCAGGAAAGTAATTTCACCAAATGAAAGCTTATTTGTAGTTTAGTGTTTTGGTTAAGAAGCCATAGCTATTTGTTGGATTTGATTTTTCGTTTAAATAGCCAAACGTAGTAATCAAACATTGTTGAGATGCTTTTCTTTTTTCTTATCTCAATTATATAGAATTAACAACAAGATATTTCAGTTGTAATAAGCAGATTTAACTAGTTTGGACAAGTTGCTCACTATCATCATAGTATCTTATGCTTACTCTTCTCTGTAGTTGAAGCTCTTGCTGCTGCCTTGCCATCCTTTATTTATGGTGACTTGTCCATACTCAAAAGGCTGCTGAAGTCCTGTCTTAGTGAGTTTCCTTTGATCCACACTGTGCTTTAAAAAGCACATCTTACACTGAAATATTGAAGAAAGTAACAGGAAGGAGCTCTTTGCCTTTTGGAACATTAATGAGAGATAGTTGCCACAGTTGCTAGGTCTAGCATATAGACCTGTAAGGAAGGGCAATAAGCATTAGGTTGAATGAGAACCCTACTTGCCTAAATGAGGAATGTCTTTCCTACCATCTTAAATATGAAGGTTTCTGGCTGTGTAAGGTTTGTAGCTCACAGTAAAACTTGATGCCATTTATTTTCATATAAATCTATATTACATACTTTAAAACATGAGTCCCTCTCTAGTAGGTACATTGGGAAAATTACCAAGCTGAAAACTATAGTGGTACCATGTTTGACGCAGTTTTTTTAAATCCCCAAGAATGGCCATCCCTGAGTGTTCTACTTGAGTCACATGTAGCCCATTTTCTTCATGTGTAGAACTCATAGTATCTTTAGGGTAGAGTTGATTTTTGGTAAGGGAAAGAGTAACCTCAACTTTGTGAAAACAGTTTTTGTCATAAGCATGACTTGGGACATGTTACGCTGCCAGTTGTACTAGGAAAAACATCTTCAAATGAACTTACATAATAACTACATCTTACAGATACAAAAACGTGTCTTCATTCAAGTGGCCTCATAAGCTTTCACAAATTCAGGGAATTTGGACTGATGGGATGAATTTTGGTTTTGTTCATTTTGGTTAATCTTTTAACCAGAAGCAGTAGGGGCCTGATTACACTAATGGTCCTTATAAAAGGGTATCTTGGGTTGGGGATTTAGCTCAGTGGTTCCACTCCCTGCCTTGCAAGCGCAAAGACCCGAGTTTGATCCCTGGTACCAAAAAAACCCAACCAAACAAAAGGGTATCTTTCCCAAAGAATTACTTGGTTACTATTCATATCAGTTGCTGATTGTTCATAAGGGCTATTTTTGTTGCCCCAAAAGGGCAGGTTAAAATTGAGGTTTAATTCACTTTTTAAATAAAATAACATTTAACGGGCAGACACTCAAAGTACTAGTTTCTGTAAAACAGTAAAAGGTTGACTGTTTGAATCACAACTTAATTTCTACACATAGAATTAAGTGTTAGTAAGGCAACAGCCTTTATTATTTTTTATTTATATATATTTATTGGTACATTTTAGGTATAAAATACATTTACATTTATCATTGGGTATTTGTACCTGTACATGGTGTATCTTAGTTCTTATTTTTTCTCCCATTACCTGTGCACCCTTCACCCCCACCACCCTTCCCTATTTACAGAGTTTGATTCCATTTTTTTTCCTCATAAATTTTCCTTTCCCTTCTTCCCTTTCCCCTTCCCCTTCAACCATCCCCAAACCCTTGGACCTTTTCTTATTTCCAATTATCAATTATTCATTTTAATCATTTTCATCCTTATTTACACTTTCAGTTTCTCACACTAGAGAAACTATTCGGTAGGCAACAGCCTTTAAAACATCAAAAAGTTTTAATGAATTTTCATAAGACAGGAAGCATTTTTTCTTTTAAGGGCATTCTATTTCATTTCTCTTGTGAAATAAAATTATTTTATTTAAAAAAAAAGAATTAACAAGATTTTGAAGTAATTCTGGAATATGAGATAAGGGTTTTGTTTTGTTTTGTTTTTAAAGAGAAAGCATAGTGTCATTTACTGCAGGAAAGGCTTTAATTAAATGTACATGTGTGCTTAACTGAAATCAAGGTTTGATTTCTCTCCATAGAGAATCTGAGTTGTGTTTTTTTTTGTAGCTTAGGAATTTTGCCTTTTGACTCTTACTTTGTTTTCACATGAACAGACTTTGGGGTCAGTCTTAAATTCAAATTCTAACTTGATGTTGAGCAACTTACTTAATCTTTTAAAGCCTCAGGTTCTTCAACTATAAAATGGGATATTACCCATCTTTTGGGGCTTGTGTGGGGATTAATCAGGGGGAAAAGGTGCTTAGCATATATGTAAATCTTATTTAGAATGAGTCGTAGAAGTCTTATTTTCCTTTGGCATTCATTTAGGCTTGCTTAAAGTTCTGGTTGCCTACTTGCTTTGTAATAAATTAACATTTTATGATATTGCAGGATTTTTCTTCAAAATTAGGTTTTTCAATATGCCACCCATCCTAGATTTTATCTTATTATTTTTTTTGTGGTGCGGGAGATCTATTCTAAGCAGGTACACTATCACTGAGCTATGCTCCCAGATCCTCCCAACTTTTAAAGCTGATTTTCCTTTTTGCCAAATACCTTTCTTTTGCATTTTCCAAAAGTGAGGTCTTAATTATTAAAGTATCAAAAGGAAGACAGTTTTGGGTGTGTGTGTATGTGTGAAGAAAATAAAAAAGCTTGACAGTATAGTGAACTCACTCTCTAAACTCTTGGAATTTGCTTATGTCAAATTTGTAGAGAAAAGATTATCTAACTAAAAGTTACTCTGCTATACCATAACATAATTGTCAGGCCCCAGTGGGGTCTTCTATGGAGACATAATGGAGTTTAGGATCCCTCACCTCATACCAGCACTTGTGATTGAATGTATATTAGCACATGTCCTACATGTCCTCAGAGGGTGCTTTTGGTGGAGAAAGTCAGGTGCCTTAACTAAATTTTAAGTATATCACAGGTATTTAGTTAATCAGAATACTGTTTTGCTATCAGTAGAAAGCTGTTGATTAAGCATGAACATCTGCCAATGGGAGCCCCAGGGGTTTAGTGAGATAGTGAGTTGTGGAGGATAATCCAGTGTTTTGAGGCAAAAGCCCCCAATTTCAAGTTCTTAAACTGAATCCATAGGGCTGCTTCGTTGGTAGTAGTTTTGCTTTAAAAATCAGTTCATTCTCCTTTATGATAATGTTTAATATTCCATAACAAGATTAATCTGGGACAAGGACTTTTCTGTGAAGGTTGCTAGGAGAAAAATGGAACAGCCTGCTAATCTGTGTATTTTGTTATCTGTCCCTAGGTAAGTGTGAGGGGTTAAGATAGCCTGAGATGAATGCTGCATTTGCAAAACTAGCACCGTGCTTTACATTTACACCATGCTTTACAAAACCCCCCATGCTTTACATTTGAAATTGTTTAACTATTCTTCCTCACAACTTTATTTGTTTATTCCCTGTCCTCCTTCCTAGCACAGAGCCTTTGTCTTGAGTAGGCTGTGATAGAGTACTTAGGAGGGACCCACACCTGGCCACAACAGTCTGACCTTGAGTTTACCCAGATTTTGCTTTTTAACTAGATAAGGAACTTCTTCCCCTCTAGAATAAAGCTATAGCCCATAAGGAAGCATTCATTGAACCTCTTTCTTTATGTTCCCTTTAAGAATTTTAGTTAATTTCAGGTTCTGGCAGAAATAGTCCTGGTAATTATCCTTTTTAGATTTTGTGATTTTTGCACATGCTAACCTAATTGTGCCCAAGATGGAGAGAAGGCTCCTTATTCTAATTCATTTGTTCTCTGCTTCTATTAAAAAAAATTGTTAGTAGTTAACTCTAAATGAAAGCATAGAGCTAATTACTTTAGCTTGAGCAAGGTTTAAGGGATACATACCACGTTTATTCATTGCCTTTGCTGTCTCCTTTTCTTTGCATATTCTGTGGGGTCATGATTCTTCCTTGCTGTGTTTATTCTTATTCTCTCATTGCTTCACTTTAGCCTGGCAGTAGAGAGTATCTGTTCCCTCATAACTACAGTAGTAGCCGTTTTATTAGGGCAGCCTTCTTGTTCCTTGGCTTGAATGGAACATTTAATGTCCCAGGTAGCTTGCCTCTTTCATCCTTCCTCCACTCATTTTGACTTGTTGCTTGTATAAGTTTCATATTACTGGGGTTTGTGACACTTTATCAAAAGCAGCAAAGTTGTAATATTTATGTTATGACTGATAGATACTAGACCAAATACTGTCTATTTTTTTTTTTTTTTTTGGTACCGGGGATCGAACTCAGGTCCTTGCACTTGCATAGCAGACGGCGAAACCACTGAGCTAAATCCCCGGCCCTAAATACTGTCTATTACTCTCAGTCTGTGAAGTAAATGTTATTCCATTTTAGAGTTAAATAAATTAAGAGAATGGGTCAACCTAAACCCCAAAGCTAGTAAGTGGCATGGCTGGATTCAAACATAAGAGAGCCATACTTAAAATTAGTACAGTGACCTCTAACAAACCTGTAGGACACTGACCCAGTGAACTACACTGTTTGGTGTAAAAAAACATTCAAGTTCTGGTCTTTGGAGGGCTCCATGATGCCCTCTGTATGTAATTCAGGATTCATTTCTGAACCACGTGGTAAAAGCACTTTTATACTATAATAAAACTATTATAGACACATGAAATTCCTCAAATATACACATTTCTAAGAGATCTTATCAAGAAATATTCAAAAAGAAAGAATGTTGACCTACAATCTTAAGTATGTAGACAGGTTGTTGAAGGTATTGTTTGAGATGTTTTTAGAAGCATGTATGTCTGGAGTAGTCTAGATGTGACTTTCTCTAGAAACAGGAATAGAAGACCTCTCAAAATCCATTGACTCTATATCACACACCAGTTTTATAGATAGGAAATTGATAAAATTTAAAAGTTCATTTTCATCTGAGACTTATTTTACGATTACTCTTGTTGAATTAAGGAGCTTCCCCTAACTTTAAAATATTTCCCATTCTTCCTGTTGTCTTGAGAAGATCTCACCCCATTTTCATTGAGCATAGCTCTAGCACTTCTGTGAAATGGATGTTTCACCTTGTATGTACTCTGCTTCATTGAGAAAATAGTAATCTCATGGTGTTTCAGTGTCACTGATTTTAGTGGGGTTGGAAAACACGATCTTTAAGCCAATTTAAGTAAAACAAATTTCCATAAGGCAAGGATGGTAGTCATTTTCATCAGATCTTATTGCTCATAAGCTTGAGCCTTTTAATTGGATACTTTTTTTTTCTTCTTCTTTTTTTTAAGGACACTAAAATTTGAAACTCACTTCACTATGTAGCCTGGCTGGAGTTCCCTGGTACTCCGGTGTTGGTTCACGTGAGTTAGTGTGTGGCAGACTGCATGCTTTACAGTTGGACTGTGGTGTGGCTGCCATTCTGAAAATTTCCGCTTTCAGAAGAGTTTGCTAAGTAGGACTGGCATTTCCCTGAGTTAATGGAAAAGTCTATATGATGAGGGCTTAAGAGCCAGACAAAATTTTTGAAGAGTCTTAAGATTTCTAAATGATATTGTTTATTGCAGCTTTCTACCAGTCATATTTGTTGGCCATGGACCATATTATTTAAAGAAAGGCAAATTGAGCACAGGAAAGTAAGAGAAAATGTATGTAGGTTGTGTGTGTGTGTGTGTGAGTGTGTGTGTGTGTGTGTGTGTGTTTTATTTTAGTAAGAGAAATCCTCTTGGTTTTCATTCTTCAAATTAAAATTGAGTCAGTAGCCTGACAGGAGAGAGTAACTCTTTTCTTTATTATAGCTTTATCATAGGCAGATATTAACCAGTTTACTAAATTTAGCATGATTATAGTAAGGTCTTAATCTGTACAGAAATTTCTCTTGAGATTTGACCTCTTTTTTTTAGTAGCCTGACAGGAGAGAATAACTCTTTTCTTTATTATAGCTTTACCATAGGCAGATATTAACCAGTTTACTAAATTTAGCATGATTATAGTAAGGTCTTAATCTGTACAGAAATTTCTCTTGAGATTTGACCTCTTTTTTTTTTTTTGGTACCGGAGATCGAACTCAGGACCTTGCGCTTGCTTTCGAGGCAGATGCTGGAACCACTGAGCTAAATCCCCAGTTGGAGATTTGACCTCTTAAAAATCAAAATAGAGACTCCAATATAGTGCTTGTGGAGGAAGGCTGTTTTGTGACTGTTGATTAGATGATGACTTTCCTTTTTTCCCCTGTGGTACAGGAGATTGATTCCAGGACTTTATGCATGCTCTAAGGGCCATATTACTGAGCTATATCCCCAACTAGATGAAGTGCTGTTCTTTTACTACTTATGCCTAGGCTCTGGGATTAGCCTGAGTTCAAATTCTAGATTTGTCATTTACTTTGTGACTATGGGTGAGGTTTTTCTTTTTTGGGGGCGTGAGTTATTTAACTTATATGTGATCTGTTTTTGTCTTAGGTGCTTTCTCTTTGCTGTGACAAAATACCCAACTCCCACAAGTCAAAGAGCAAAAGTTTATTTTAGCTCACAGTTTCTAGAGGTTTCAGTTCATAGTTGGCTGGCTCCAAGGCAAGGTGGCATGGCAGAGGATAAACAGTCCATGGCATGGTAGGGAGGAATGAGCAAGATTTTCTTCTTCTTTCCCTTTTTATTCCATCTAGGCTACAAACCTATCGGTTTGTGCCACCCACACTGAGGAAGGGTCTTCTATCATCCACATCCAGAACTAGGCTGCACCAATCAATAGACTAATCCGGTGTCACATACATGATCCAGTCACTCTGAAAAGCCCCACCTATGAGTGCATGAGGTTGAGGTAGGGGTGTGGGAATCTGTAGATATAAGCCATAACAGTTTCTCTGTGAAAGGATGCTAATCATAGTACCTGCCTGTAGGACTGAAGGTGATAATGCATCTAAGTGCTTTATGGTGTGCTTGGTACATACTCTTCTTTCAATAAATATTAGCTGTTGATATATTTTGTTTCCACAGGTAAATTATTTTTTTCACACTCTATTTTCTTAGCATTATACAGTAAAATATGGAAAAGAGGTTCTTGATATGTGTTCTAAAAACTGATGTCAGATTTTGTGGGTAAAACATTAGGTTAGGAGATAAAAGTTTTCAGTTCTAATCCTTCCTAGCTTGATCATTAACTAGCTGAATGAGACTGGGCAACTATTAAAATTTCATTACCAGTTAAATTGTGTTAGCTAGACTACATATCTCTGACTAGCACTCAAGTCCTGTGACAGTAAGCTCTAAAGAAAGCTTTGGTTTGGGGACCTCTTTATCATCCTGTAGCCTTTTTTCTTGTTTCCTTTCTTGCTTGCCTGCTGTCTGTAGGAATTTGTCCATAGTTGGCCACAAGTGGGATGAGGAGGAAAGAGGAGATGAGAGGTGAACCAGAGTTTTTGGAATAAAATTATTGGCAGGAAGAAGTGTTCCCATGATTCTGTGATGGTTCCTTTAATGTTAGAAGGAAACTGAGTCAGATTTTGGTGAATAGTGTCTCCATATTATGTTTTTCTCTGTATTATTTGTCAGAATTCCTTAGCTAAATACATTTACCCAAGTGTGTTTGGAAGCTGTGTTTGAGTAGTCCAAATAATACTGTTCATTACTTTTATCAATATATGCTCCTAAAGGTATATTCAGTGATATTACCTATCACAATTTAACTGAGGCCCAGTGTGGAGGCACCTTCTGTAACCCCAGCTACTTAGAGGCTGAGGGTCTAGGCCAGCCTGGGCAGTTTAATAAGATCCTGTCTCAAAATTTTAAAAAGCCTATGGATGTAGCTCAGTGGTAGAGTGCTTGCCTAGTGCAGATTCAATCTCTAGTGCCACAAGAAAAAAAGAAAGAAGGAAGTAAGGAAAGCAAGCAAGCAAGCAAGCTAGCACAATTAAAGTTAAGTCCATTCTTGACTGAGACAAGTTGTATTTAAGGTTACATTCTATTAATTTTGTTTCTAATCAGTGGATGAGAAGATTTTTAATATATAACTCCTATGGTGGCATTCTGCTACTTAATAAATATTTTAGTCTAATGCCTATTTTCAGTTTTTATTTATTATTACCATATGTTTACAGTACATAATGATTACATTCCTTGTGGGAGTTGATACATCTACATAACACATCTCAATTCTTTTTACATCCTCCTTCCTTCTCCTCCCTCCATTTCTTGATCCCCTTTTCATTTGAAAAAGCTCTGTCTCCATTTGGTACTTACTATTACTGTATTGTATCTATCTTTTATTATATTCTTTATTTATATTTTGGGTTTCTCATATAAGAGAAACTATGCTATATTTAAGCTTGTATGTCTGGATTATTTCACTTAACATTATAGTCTCAGGGTGCATCCATTTTCCTACAAATGACTGAAGTTTATCCTTCTTTATGACAGAGTACCACTCCATTGCTTAGTCTAATGTCTTAATACTTCTGTTACACATTCTCCACGATTTTAAGATGTCCAGATGAAGGCAGTAGCACATACGTTTATCTCTTTGAACTTTCTTATTAAAGTGTACTTTTTGGGCCAGGGATTTAGCTCAGTGGTTTCGGCCCCTGCTGCACAAGCGCAAGGAAGCAAGTTCGATCCCTGGTACCCGCCCCCCATAAATAAATAAAAAATAAAGTGTATTTTTCACCAATACCTTACATCTGAGATAGGGAGCAATCATTGATATGTTAGTCTGTGACTAACAATGTTTCTCTGACTTTAAATTACCATCTTTGAATCATATTTGAATCTGGAATTTGATATTGATCCTACATAAAGCAAATAGAATAGTTACAGTAGCAAAATTGAAATAACTGCTTATTGTATACCTTACATTGTACTAATATATTATTTAATCCTGAAAATAATCCGATGAGCTACTTTTTTTTTTCAATTAAGTTTATTGGTACATTTTAGGTATACATAATGATCACATTCATCTTAAGGAATTTGTGCCTGTATACAATATATCTTGAATCTTATTTTTTCCCATTCCCCTCCCATCCTTTCAACCCCTTCCCCTCTTTATTTACAAAAGCTTTGTTTCCATTTTTTTCTTTTTTTCTCATTTTTTTCCTTTTCCTTTCTTCCTTTCCCCTGACCCCCTCCTTAGTTCCCCTACCCATTTGAACATTTTCTTCTTACTTTACAGTATCTGTTATACATTTTGGTCCTCATTTACACTTTCAGTTTCTCCCATCAGAGAAACAATGTGGTATTTACACATGTGTGTCTGATTTATTTCACTTAAGAATATGGTCTCAAGGTGCATCCATTTAGTTAGAAATGTCTCAAGTTTATCTTAATGACTGAGTAGTACTCCATTGTATGTAAAAAACCCCCACTTCTTTATCTATTCATCAGTTGATGGGCATTTGTGCTATTTCCAAGATTTAGCTATTACAAACTGTGCTGGTATAAACACGGATGTGCGTGCATATATTTCTGTGGTATGATACTTTTAATTTTTCAGGAAGATACCAAGAAGAAAAATAGCTGGGTCAGATGGAACCTCTAGTCCTAGTTTTTTGAGAAATCTCTACACTGATTTCCACAGTTGTTGCACTAGTCTACACTCCCACCAACAGTGAAGAGGGGTTCCTTTTTCCCCACAGCCCTGCCAGCATTTTTTATTGGTTGATTTCTTAATAACAGCCATTCTTTCTGGAAATGGAATCTTGGTGCTGTTTTAATTTGCATCTCATGAATGACCAATGATGTTGAACATTTTTTCATATATTTATTTGCTGTTTCTACTTATTCATCTGAGAAGTGTCTATTCATTTAGATGCCCATTTTTGGATTGGGTCTTTAAATTTGGGGGGGGGGTCCTGAGTTTTTGAGTTCTTTATGTATTCTAGATATTAGTCCTTTGTCTGAGGAACATCTGGCAAAAAATTTTTTCCCCACACTGTGGGTTGTCTCTTCACTCTGTTGGTGGTTTCTCTTGTTGTGCAAAAGCTTTTTTTAATAAGATGAGACCCCAGTTGTTGATTCTTTGTGATATTTCCTGTGCGATTGGGATTTTGTTTATAAAGTCTTTGCCTACACCAGTTTCTTCAAGAGTTCTACCTATGGGCCGGGGATTTAGCTCTGTGGTTTCGCTGCCTACTGTGCAAGCACAAGGACCTGAGTTCGATCCCTGGTACCAAAAAAAAAAAAAAAAGAGTTCTACCTAATCTCCCTATGAGCTACTTTTAGGTCATACGTTTACTACCCTTATTTTATATGAGAAAAAATTTTGCTTGGAGATATTAGGCAAATTACCCACAATACACAGTGGTAGAACTTGAATTCCAAAGCAGATCTGTTCTGTGTCATTCTTTTATGTTCTTATTTACAGAAAGACTCCTTGAGCATGGAAGTTTTGGCACATGCGGCTTGATTAATTCTGTATAAATCCTGTCAGATTCTGAATAGTGTAGACTTGATAAAGTCAGTGTGAATTTCTCATTATTACAGCAGAGTTAATGTAGCAAAAGTCAGTATCGTAGGAAAGGAGATGTCCCTATGGTAAGCAGAATCATGCCCGACCACTCCCAGCTCATTTTATTGAGCTGGGTTTCTGCTCTAGCAACAACAAAGGCAGCATTTACTTGACCTTAATGTAGAACACTGACTGCTTTTCATGATGGCAAATCCACACTTTACTGGTACTGGCTACCTATGAGGAATGTGCGCATGTTGAATTTTAGGACAGGAAAAACACAATTCTACCTCATTTCACAGTAGAGTTCACTTAGGGATACATACTTTTTGATGACAATAACTGTTACTTTCTGCTTGTTAATTCTGATACTTGCATAATGTTAACCTGGTAGATATTGTCAGATGACAGGCTTTCCTCCTACATGTTCTCCCCAAAAGAAGTACTAGCTAGAAGGATCTTGAGAATTCTTCTTATACTGTTTTTAGGTTGAAGTCTATTTCTTACAAAGCCAGTATTGTGAAATGTTCTTTCTTCCAGAATGTGGCTTTTTGGGGTGGGGGCCAGTGAACTGAGATGCAGGTATAGTATATAGGAGAAGCCCATGCCCAGGTGGACAGCACTGAAAGTAACTTAAATATGTAAATAGATTCTGCTGCTGTTTGGGAAAATGATCTAATGTGGACACTTTTTTCCTTAGGCTAATACTCTGTTTTTTCAGCATTTGCAATTTAAGATTAGTCTACTCCAGAGTCTAGAGATTTTTTAGGTGTTACTGTAATATTCAAAAGGCAGACTTTAAAAGTGGGGGAAGGAATTAGGTAGCTACAAAGACAGATTTGGAAAAATATGGCAGGTATGGGGAACTGTGAATGGTTTCTTGAGACCGAAGCACAGTGGCCATAGGAGAAAGTAGCAGGAGATGGGAGAGGATAGAGGTCTGCAACTTCATGTTCTGTGTGAAGAATTTTGGGTTCGCTCCTGCAGGTCATGAGGAAATGTCTAATATCTTTTTGAAAGGAGACAGATGGAATCAAGTTTGCCTTTATTAGTTGATGTGACAATGTAGAGGGTGGAAACCAATGTAGAGACAGGAAAACTGTTGTATTCATTAAGAGACTCATTCATTATTAGGGGACTGTTCAGATCATTCAAGCAAGAGGTACTGATTGAAGGCCAGGTCAGTGGTAAAATTCCTACCTTGAATGTGCCAGCCAGCACTGCGTGTGTATGTGGACTTGTGAATTGTGGACTTTGCACTGCACATGCAGAAAAGGATGTCCTTTATTAATTTGAGAAATGTTTATTAAATTCCTGTTATATATTAGGTGCAGCATTATGCATTGGGTTACCAAGGTAAACAAGATATGCATATCATCACTGGGGTTGAGGATACAGCTCAGTGGTAGAGTTCTTGCCTAGCATGTATAAGACTCTGGGTTCAATCCCCAGTACCACAAGGCAGTAATGTAAAGTTATGGGCTTCAGTGAGCTTATAATCTAGTGGGAGATTTGACAAATAATGCAGTTACCACTGGCAAGTGCTGTAACAGTGGATTTCTGATTTTTTTTTTTTTTGGTACTGGGGATCAAATGGATTTGTGATCTTAACCCAGTCTTGGGGCAGGAAAGCCTCTTAAGGAATCAAGTTGTATAAGATGTAAGTGTGGGGTTTTTTGCTGTTGTTGTTTTGTTTTTTTTGATACCGCGGATCGAACTTGAGTCCTTGCGCTTGCGCAGCAGGTGGTAAAACCACTGAGGTAAATTCCCGGCCCAAGTGTGGGGTTTTTGGTGTTGGAAAGACAAATGTTTCAGCCGAGGAAATACTGTGAAAATGGCTAGAGGATGTCAAAGAAAAAAAATTGTAGGGAAATACGGAGTTTTAGTACGGCTGGACTGTGGAGAGGAAGGAAGTGGGTTGAGAGAAATGGAGCCAGGGGAATTAAACAGTTACCTCATAAACCATGTAAAGGTATTTGCTTGAGAGCAAATTTATTGTCTTAATCTGGAGAGTGTCATGATCAGTTTAACCTTTGAAATTCCTCAGGCTGAGTGATGAGGGCTGGGAAAGGAACAATAGAATAGATAGTAACAGAGAGGTAGGGGAGGGTTTTTATTTTCTTTTTCTTTTTCTTTCTTTCTTTTATTTTTTTGCAGAAGGAAGAGTTTTAAGAAGGGAATGGTTATTTCTACACATGGCTGGGAAGTTGGTCTGATAGGAACTGAAGAGTATGTACTGGATTTGGTATTAGTGAGTTAATTGGTGATCTTAGTGAGGAGTTGCAGTGTGGTGATACGGATGGAAGTCAAATTCTGCTGGATCGAAGAATGTTATCTAAGAACAGAACACTAACAAATTATTCTTTGTAGAAATTTAGTTATGGGGAGATAAAGAGCAAATGTGAGGAAAGGGAAGGGGTTCTAATGAAGATCAGTTTTGCTGATGTAGTTTCTGTAAGGAGAACAATGAGTTGGAAGAGAAGAACTGAACATTATTTTGAACATTTATGTTTTTGTAGTTTCTCATAATTTTGCAGGGCAAGTAATAAAAATTGAGAAAACCTGTCTAGCATAGTTCAGGCAGGGAAAAGAGATTGGAAGTGTAGGAAGGGATAGGGCTAGAGAAAACAAAGGATATTAAAGTTCAGGATTTCAAGGCTGGAGTAATTATGGATTCTGGCTAATCCAGGAATGGGAGTGGAGCTAAAGGTTCTTGACAGTAACATAAAAGTTACAGACTTAAAGTTTCCCAGAATGATGATAGCTACTATGGTAGAAAAGACAGCACCAGATACCAGATTACTCTTTATACTTTGAAAGATGATCAGCAAATTAGTTATGAAGTTGATTTAGATGGTAGTATAGTTGAGTGACATGAACCTTAAAGGAGAGGAAGTTTTCCTTGCTGCCCCTACCTGCTCAAAGTGGAAGAATTTTGGAGGAGAAGTAGAGATAGTAGTAATAATTCCATATTCTGGTTCCTGCACACGAAGAATATTGCCAATAAAGTTAACATTTTTAGTTGAGGTACTTTGCTAAGAGTTCAGTGAACACTGTTTTACAAATAGATTTAATCTCTGATTTTCTGTGGGAAAAGTTCCTGTCAGCTCTTTTCACGTGAGTACACTTGGAAAACTGCTGCTAAGCAATGTGTTGTCGTTTCGTAATGTTATTCTTATCTGGTGTCAGTGACTTATGATCTTGTTGGGTTAGTTATTTCCCCTGTAGCTATGCTGGCATTGTAAGTACATTAATAGGCTTTAAGAAACACATTCATTAAAAACCAGATAATCACTTTGGATTTGTCCTTAACGGTGTCTGAATGAGTTAGACAAGCTGGAGAAAATCTTGAGCCTGAAAGCTACTCTGTTGTTTAGGTTGGTTTGGGCAGGGTAACAAAAGATCAAATAGTTGTAATTTAATGAGATCTAATATTAGTTTTATGACATATATCACTTTAATATGATGCTTTGTCATTAATATTTTAGTAATCTGACAGCATTAGAGTTGACATTCTCCCTCTTTTATTATTTCTTGGCTCCATGACAGAACTATATATTGAAATGCACTTAAGATTTAAAAAGGGATGTCTAAGAAAGTAGTTAAAAAACAAACAAATCCTAAGTGGGTTGATCTGACTTATAAAGTCTAACAGTGAGTAGCAAATTGCCAATAGATTTTATTAACAAAGGCATTATGTCAGCTCTCCTGTTGTATACCCTCTATCTTGGAGTTTAAGCAGTGGTGTTGGAGGAAATGGTTTCTAAGACAGGAATAGCAGAATAGTGTTACTTCATGTCAGACCTTTTGCTTTTAGATAAGTCTGCTAAAATTTAGAGATTAGGCAAGAGGCTTTTGATCTAAATGTGACCTGTAGAAAATTTTAGCTAATGCATATATCTAATATTAAATATATTCCTTATATATAATCACTCACAATCAAAGGAATGCTATTTATCAATATATTCTCTTTTACTTGGAAGAATAGCAGCATTTTTAAAAAGATAATAGCATTAGAGTGGGGTTAGGGGACTAGGTAGCCATAGGTGTTTTTGGTGCTGGGTATTGAGCTTGACCTCACATGTCCTAGGCAAGTACTATAAATCCTTCCTTCTAAGCATACATTTAATGCAAAATAATTTAGTACTGGTATGTCTCTACAATGTATCAACAGACTAAAAAAGTGTATACTTCCTATATTTAGTTTAACTTCTCTTACTCTGTCTCTGTGTGTGTGTGTGTGTGTGTGTGTGTGTGTGTGTATCTGTCTGTCTGTCTGGGATTTGGACCCAGAGTTTTTGTAGTGAGCTACCCTTCCCCTCCCTGTGAGACAGGGTCTTGCTGAAATGCCTAAACTGGGCTCAAATTTGTGATACTCCTTTTACCTACCGGACAACTGGGATTACAGATTTTCATCGCCTCACTGGTTACTTAGTTTCATAGGTCAAAGCAAAAATGTAGCCATACGAATATTCACTGCAACATTGTTTAGAATGGGGAAGGGGATTAAAAAAATAGTTTCAAAATCCATCAATTCAGACTGGATGTGTTGGTACAAATTTGTTATCCTAGCACTTGGGAGGCATAGGCAGGAGGATTGTTGCGAGTTCAGGCCAGACAGAATTACAGAGCAAGACCTTGTCTTAAAAAAAAAAGAAAAAAATACATCAGTTCAGAACCTCAAACTGATTAGTTTTAAATTATGGAACACTTTCGTAATGTTGCAGAGAAACTAAAGACACTGAAATCTGAACACTATATATTCTTAAGTAGTAAAAACCATATTCCATAATCATATGTCTGTAACAGCATGGTTTCATTTTGGTATGGAGAGATATGTACAGACATATTCAAAGGTTTAGGGCTAGTTGTTGAGCAGGCGATCTTGATGTAGTTGGAGGAGGTTGGGATGATGAAGTGGAAATTTTGAACCAGGTGACAAAGGTTGCTTCTTAAAATCTTTATGGTTGCATTCCAGGAGTAGTAAGTTTAGTGATTTTTTAAGAAAAGCTGTATTTTCTGAATTTTCTATAATAAATATAGGTCACTGTATAATTTTTAAAAATACTTTTAAAAACTCCAATACAAAAAATGATCAGGGCCGGGGATTTAGCTCAGTGGTTTTGCCACCTGCTGTGCAAGCGCAAGGACCCGAGTTCGATCTTCAGTACCAAAAAAAAAAGTGATCAGCTTTCTAGCACTCAGTAAATTGCCAAAAGAGTTTGTGTTGTGAACTACTAAGTGGACTAATTGCCTAGGATGTGATGATGAAAATATTGACAATTAAATTTTCTTATTTTATACCTTTATTCATGACTAGTTTAAGGGGAAGGCATAAAAGCTAAGAATTGAGAGAGTATAGAGATTCATTAATCAAATCAGATTGTTAGGTCATGGAAAATGAAACATTTTACTGAATTGCTTCTTCAGATAAAGAATGCTTTTCATTAGAAGGCCTTCTTAGGGAGAGATGACTATTCTGACTCCTGTGTCTCACAAAACTGTATCTATTAAGACATTAATGTGTTGAACTTAAAACTGATGCAAAGCAAGTGTTCATCTGAATTAAATAGTAGAAAATTAGAGATTGAAACTTACTGACGATTGGCCTTGAATTGAGAGGAATCAGATTTTTTTTTTTTAAGACAGGGTCTTGTTATATGGTTCAGGCTGGCCTTGAACTCACTATGTATTTCAGGCAATATGGAGCATGCCTATAATCCCAACACTCTGGGAGACTGAGGCAGGAGAAAAGCAAGTCCAAGCCTAATCTGGGCAATTTATCTCTCAAAATGTTAAAAAAAGAAAGGAGGCAGGGAAAGGGGACAGGGGATGTAGTGCAAAGGCCCTGATTTCAATCTTTAGTATCATCAGGGAAGAAAAAAGGCTGAGTGTTGTATTTATTGAAAAAAGTTTTATTTAAAAATTTTAAAACAAGCAGGTAAAAAGGCTTATTAAAGTACACAGCATTTTGCTAGATACTGTGAATAATTTTTTGCAGAAGATACAGTTCCTTGTTTTTTTAAAAAAATTATTTATATGTTAATTGGTACATTTTAGGTACACAATACATTTACATTTATCATTGGGTGTTTGTACCTGAACATGATGTATCTTAGTTCTTATTTTTTCCCCCATTACCCATGCGCCCTTCACCCCCACCACCCTTCCCTATTTACATAGACTTTGTTTCCATTTTTTTTTCTTTCTCATAATTTTTCCTTTCCTTTCTTCCCTTTCCCCTTCCCCTCCCGCCACCCCTACCCCTTTGGACCTTTTCCTATTTCAAATGATCAGTTATTCATTTTAATCATTTTCACCCTTATTTACACTTTCAGTTTCTCACACGAGAAACTATTCAGTATTTACACATGTGTGTCCTATTTATTTCACTTAAGAGTATGGCCTCAATATGCATCCATTTAGCTATAAATGACTCTAGTTTCTCATTCTTTATGGCTGAGTAGTACTCCATTTTATTAAAAAACCACATCTTCTTTATCCAGTTTCCAGTCGATGGGCATTTGGGCTGTTTCCAAACCTTAGCTATTACAAACTGTGCCGCTATAAACATAGGTGCACATATATCACTGTGGTATGATTCTTTTAATTCTTTGGGGAAGATACCCAGTAGGGGAATAGCTGGGTCAAAGGGGACCTCTAGTCCTAGTTCTTTGAGGTATCTCCATACTGATTTCCACAGTGGTTGCACCAGTCTACATTCCCACCAACAATGGAGAAGGGTTCCTTTCTCTCCACACCCCTGCCAGCATTTGTTATTGGTTGAGTTCTTGATAGCAGCCATTCTTTGTGGGGTGAGGTAGAATCTCAGTGTTGTTTTCATCTGCATCTCTTGAAACAGTTCCTTGTCTTGAAGGAGATTATTACACTGTAGAGTTAGAGCAAACAGATTCAGTTAGAGTACAGTATAAGTTTATTTTTAGGAGATAGGTTGTTGAGAGGTTTAGGAGTGATCACTGGGGTATTAGAATGTTATCAGGCAGCTCTTTCTAAAAGTGGCTCAAAAAATAAAAGTTACTAGGTTCTGGGTTGCTCGCCTCTCCTGGAGTTACATTCCAGGTTCTTCTCAACATGAACAAAGAATTTTTTTTTTTTTTTTTGGTACTGGAGATTGAACTCGGGTCCTTAGCTTGCGAGGCAGGCAGTGGAACCACTGAGCTAAATCCCCGGCCCAGTGAACAAAGAATTGAATGAAATGATCAAAAAGAAATGGCATAGTTTATTTGAAAAAGTAAAAGTGTAGAGTGAGGAAGAAACTGGCTCTGCAGAGCGAGCTTGGGCTGAGTAAAAGAGGAAAAAGCAAGATGAAAGAACACTCTGGAGAAAGCAGGGCAGGGTGTCATGAGGAAGGCTATGATAGCAAGCTCTTCTTGGCATCTGTGTCCTTTTATATTGTCCAAATCTGGAGGGAACCAGTGAGAACTTCTACGTGCGGGTCCTAAGAGCTGGTGCTGGGATCTCACACCTCAGGCTGAGGTCAGGTTGGGCCATCGTTGAAAACCTGCCTGAGTTCTTAGGAGAAGAACTCCCAAGCAGGGCTTTGGAAACTGTTCTGCACATGTTTCCAGGGTCTTGTAATTAGCAGTCAGCCCTACTTTGCAGCCAGCTTTGCCACGAATAATCTCCTATGTCAGAAATATTGGATTCTTCCCCAGCACTCTGGTGTTTGGAAGCATTAGATTTACACAGGTAGAAGGTAGGAGATCTCAATGTCTGGAAAGTGGGCCTTTTAAATTGTGATTTCTGCAAAGAAAGAAACAAAACTTGGGATGTTTTGTGAAGGAGAGTGGAGAGCAGCAGGACTAAAATAGATTGTATTGAGGCTAGCAATTGAATAGGAGCAGTGGGGATAGTTTTTAGAGGATCTTGAAAGCCAGATCCCTAAGTTGAGTTTGGTGTGAATAAACACAGGTTCTTGGTACATTATATGCACACTTCGGGAAAAGAAAAACTTGCATAAATATTTTAATACCAAGTTTATTGAGATATTATGAGATTAATACAAGTTGCCTTTGGCATCTACATACAATTATAAGAGGTGCTCAAAGTGGTGGCCATTAGCTTCCAGACATTTATTAGTATGGCAAACTGCTGAAGTGTGTATACATTTTTTGTGGACTCTGCTTGTGTGTGTGTGTGTGTATTCTTTTTGAGACAGGGTCTCAGCATTTAGTTCACATTGGTCTTGAACTCACTATGTAGCCCAGGCTGACTTTGAACTTAGAGCCTTCTGCCTCAGCCTCCCAAGTGTTGGGATTACAGGCATGCACCACCACACCTGGCATGTTGGTACATTATAAAAGGAGTGTTTTTGGAAGTTGAGTCTAAAATGATATTATAGTGATAGTTTGCAGTGTATATTAGATTATGGTCAAAATGTGGAAATTAATTAGATAATCTATAAGGGATTTTGTGATTATTTATTGAATCCTTACTAAGCACTGTTTTTCCACAATTGTTATTTCATTTAAATTGGACAGTTACCCTAGGGATTAAGACATTATTACCATCCTCGCCTTCCAAGGTGAGGAAACTGAACCAGAACAAGGGCAAGGAACTTTCCTAGGGTCAAAAAGCTAATAAGGAGTAGAACAGTTAGTTTGGCTTCGGAAGCCAGGATCTTAACCCTTGTAAGTCTAAAATATTTTTCATTTAGAAAGTAAGGTTTTTCAGTGAAAATAAGATTAACATTCTTTTCTTATATGTAAATATTTTCCTTATTAATTTCCTATCTCCTCATTGATGACATGGTTTAGTGTTTTAGAATAAAGGCTTAGCTTGGGGATTTCACATATTGTTCATTTTGAATTATTTTCAAAACTAGATATTGGTTACTTACAAAGAATACTTTGTAATTCTATAACTGTGATAAATTATAACAACTTTAGATTGTATATTAAGGCTGGAGAAGAGAGGCTAGCCAATTTCTAAATATTTATGAGTTTCCGAGTTTATTGTTTGCAGTACTTTGGATCAGTCCAGGGCTTTGCACATGCTAGGCATGCTCTGTGCCACTGAGCTGTATCCTCAGCCCTTAAAAATTATTATTATTATTATTATTATTTTTATTTTGAGACAGGGTCTTACTAAGTAGCTCAGGTTGAGCTTGAACTTGCAATCCTCCTGCCTCAGCCTCCCGAATAGCACTGAGTTTCAGATGTGTGCCAGTATGTGTGGTTTGTGTTTCTTTACCTAGATCATATTATAAACAGGAATAACTTTTATATTTTACCTGTTTAAATGCTCAGCTGACAGAAGCTCCTTTAAAAAATAGTGCGTGCAAACGTGTATTTTGAGGTTAGGCTGTCTGCATTTATTAATTTATAGTTTTTTCATGGTCATTTTGATTGGTGTGTGTGGCTTTGTAATTAAAAAAACGTAGTTGCTTGGCAGTCAGTATGGTCTGGATTCTCTTTGTCCTTCCTGACAATTGATCTTTTTGGTGTGTATCTTGTAGGATAACAGATTAAGCTCCTCTGAAAGCATTTCAGAGGTTTTTCAACTAGTGGTTTTTCCTCTTATTCTTTACTGTTTGGTTTCTTAGGCAACCTGGCCTCCCCTAGAGCCCCGCTGACGTCTTTTCTGCTCCTCTTCTGCTTCATTCTCTGGTTACTTGAGATGTCTTTTTTATTTTGGTTTTGTTTTGCTGCTTTAGGACTGCACCAGAGAATATACATTTTCTTAAATATTTGTTCCTGTATCCTTCTTAGGATGTATTAGAGGGATAGGAACAAAAAAGAAATCACTTTAAGAAGCTAAATAACCTTTAATTTTGGGTCAACAGGGTTTTAGCCATAAAGGACTAAATTAATTCTGTTGTTTCTTTTAAAAAAGTTAAATACTAATGAAAATAGGACTAAAGAAAATGTTTTCAAGCCGGTCATGGTGGCTCATGCCTGTAATTCCAGCATTCTGGAGCCTGAGGCAGGAGACTTGCCATAAGTTCCAGGCCAGCCTGGCTACATAGTGAGCTCAAGACCAGCCTAAATTACATAGTGAGACCTTGCCTCCAAAAACCAAAAAGTTTTAAGTTAAACTGATATTCTGTGATTAAGCCATAAGATATTGTAGAGAGAATGTAAGGTATTGTAGAGAGAAAAGCTGTATGAAATTGTGTGCATATAATAAGTGGTTATATATGTTTATGTTGTGATTTGTCTTTTTATAAATTGTGTCTGTGGAAAGCATTTCTACTAGGATGAGGAGGAGAGTTTAAGTAAAGTTCTGAAAATTCAGCTATTGCTCATATTTGGTCCTTTAGTGGTACTCTTTGAATACCAGTTCCTTGACCTTTTCAGCCTTGGTACTACCAGCCACTACTGTGGCCACTTTTTACTACATAAAGCATAGGAAAAAGCCCTAGTTTAAATAAAAATGAGTCAATACACAGTTAATATATATTGGGTGCTACGTGGTCCATCTTAATGATAGTGCTATCATTTACTTTTACATTTGAAAATCTTTTCTTGGCCTCAATTATTTTTTAATGCTGTATATGTAATGCTTAAATATGTTATATTTAAGTGCTGTATGTGGTATATATACTATATATGTTATATATTTAAGGAGTTGATAAGAAAGAAAGAGATAGAAACAGAAATATTAAGAATTGTTATATAAATGTATATGTACACAAATCTGTAAAAAGATAAGATTAGTCTCTTTTTTAGGAGTCTGTAGTAAATTTGGTAATGTGTGTGGGTATATAGATACAGATACAGATGTGTGGTATAAATTAGGAATAAAAAACTGCCATAGAAACGAGGAGGAGGAATGAATTTTGCCTGAAAAAGTCATGGAAATCTGCAATTAAAACATTGGCCATGGAACTAGTTATTAGGGCTGGGTGTGGTGGTGAACGCCTGTAATTCCAGCACTGGGGAGGCTGAGGCAGGAGGATCACAGTGAGTTGGAGGTCAGCCTGGAGAACATAGCGAGACTCTGTCTCAAAAAAACCTAAACACACACACACACACACACACACGTATTAGGAAATTGAATGAGAAGTGCTAGTCATGTACAGTGGTCAGTACCTATATGTGTAGTGATGGGGAAGGGCCCAGTGGCTGGAAATATTGGAAGATACAGTCAAAAGAGATTGAAGGCTCATTGTCAAATACTGTTTGACTATCTTTTTTAAGCACCTACCAAAATATTTGTTTGGCTGCTAGATCTTTTGGATCAGGTTTGTGTTTTGAGTGTATCTCTAATATAAAGTCATATGCATTGTACTTGTTGATTGAAACTGTTGATAAATAATAAAATAATAATTTTAGATATTAGTACAGTGGAATTATACTTGGCTGTGCCCGTTCCCTCAGTTTTTTTTTTTTTTAAAGCATTCTTTATGAGGAAATTTTATATAGTGGTTAAGAGTTCATACCTGATAGTGCACCCTTAGTCTCACACCACCTAGCTCACTCTCTTTCTGACCTTGGCTGAGCCTCAAGCTTTGGTTTAATTCATTTGTGAAACAGGTGTAACGCCTTCCTCAGAGAGTTGTTTTGAAGATTGGGTTGAATGAGATAATATATGCAAAGCACAGCATTTAGTAGAAGGTAAATGTAGGTAATAAATAGTAGTGATATTTTGTGAAACAGCTTTCATTATAGAAGAAAATTAATGGAATGTGAAGGATTAATGGCCTGGGGAGCTGGAGGAGGAGATCTTGTAAGTAGATTAATTAGGATGTTACTACTTTATCCAGACAATTCTTTTAGGTGACAAGGGAATTGAGTGCAGATGAGGAGCTGATAACATGCAGGTGACTGTTTGGAATCTGAAGCTGGGGAAGATGCAGATACCTGGATATGTTATTACTGTCTGGTTTGAGCTGCCTGGATCTGGGAAGAGTGACTGAGTACTGGCCTAAGCAAAGAGGCTTAAGCAAGACTAATCTTTAAGAATTAAGAGACTGCCCTGTTTGGATCTAGGAATATAATTTACTAACATTTTAGTTTATATCCTGGAAAAAACTGGGGACCAAGATAAGTTAGTGTATTCTTTATAAAAAATTGTACTTTTTGTACTATCAATAAAATAATTTGGACTGTTAGAGTTCTATTTGGAGTTGAGAGTTTGTGTTTTACTCATTAATGTGTATAGGTTGTGCTCAAGTTCTGCTTTGCTTTCCAGCTTTTGGGCCCTGTTTGGCACTATTCTGTCCAGTTGGCTCTCAAAGAGAAAACATTCATTTTTGGAACCAGGAACCTACTCTCCAGTTGTCAGATTTCTCCCTTAAGTCTAGACATTCTTGGCCTCTATAGTAGTTTGATTCAGGAAAGTTCTCACCTTTGCATTTTAGAGGTAGTGCATATTTGCTGCTAATTGGCCTGCAGGATCACTACTGAGATCGATATTAGTAAGTACCTTGTTGTTTTCCTGCCAGCAAGCTTACATAGTTAATGTGTTCAATCATGGCTTTTCCTTTACATGGCGATACCACTAAAATGCAGAATGCCTTGCTGCCTTATCACAGGATGTCTGCTGTTTCTGAGTGAGAAAAAAAATCTTTCACCAGTTTTTCAATGAAATTTACATTGTAACAGCTTTGGCCTTGTGGAATAAAATTTTGAAACTTAGAAATTATTAGAATAGAAATTTCAGTTGCTAACTTACCTGTCTATAGTAGGGTTTAAACCTAAGGCCCTTATGTGTGTTTTTAGTTACCTTTTTAAATTAAACTTTCGGAAAGTATTTTGCTTAAGTTAAAGATTTACCTTTGTTCTTTGTCCTGCCTTATCCTAATTGTGTGTCAGAATCTGCACGACATTTTGTTTTAGAAGTCCACAGCAATAGGAAGTTAACAATCCCACAGGCTCAAACCTTTCTTCACATCTTAAGATACTAATTAAAAAAAAAACAAGCTGATTTTAGTTATATTAACTTTTATTTGGATTTTACTAAAACTGTGTTTTTAAATACTAGAGGTCTCAGAAGGCTGATTTGGCCCTTCCTAGCTGCTGCTGGAATTAGGAGGATAGTTTGTGTTGGTGTCAAACCAGCCACATCCTTCTTTTCAAGAAGCAAAGTGACAGAACACTGAGTTCAAGGTTTGTGCTATAAAGTGTGTGGTGAGGTATAAAGTTATGATGTTAGTTTCTGGCCTGTCCACATGATTTCCAAAGTTCACTTTGCATTTCAAAAGACTTTACTGATTTTCAAAGCAAATATAGAAAACTATGGCAACACATATCATCTGAGAAACATTTGGCCTTGCCAAAAAAATGAAAGTAGTGGGAAAGATGCTGCTAGCTGGGCATTATAGATCAGAAACCTGCTTTTAAGCTTCTTGGGTAAAGTGACACATTTTATTGGTTTATCCTCATATCTTCTCTCTTCCAGCCCCCATGTTCTTTTGACATTAGTACCCAACACAATAGAATATTCTTTTATTTTTTGTAATCTTATTTGGAAGATAGAGTATGGGTTATGTAGGGGCAGATAGGAAGAATTGAGGTCTTCTCAGTATTAGGTTTATGTCAGGACATGGCATATTTCTTCTTTTAGGTTCTTTAGTAAAGGTTATTTCCCCCTCCCTCCTTTCCTCCCTTTTCTTTACTAAGGGATTGAATCCAGGGTCATTGCACTTAGATATATTCCTAGCCCTTTTTCTTTTTTTAAAAAGTTTGAGCTAGAATATTGCTAAGTTGCTCAGGCTGTCCTTGAATTTGCAGTCTTCCTGCTTCAGCCTCCTAGAGTACTGGGATTACAGATGTGTACCGCTTTGCCTGGCTAAAAGTGCAGTTTCTTATTCTTGTTAAAATTGTTTACTATTATCTCCTCTCCCTTGCATTTTAGTTTATTGTTGTGTTAGTTTTGTTGCATATTTTCCCTCCTAAAGTTACATGGCATTTCTTTCTTTTTTGGTACCAGGGATCGAACCTTGCACTTGTGAGGCAGGTGGGGGAACCACTGAGCTAAATCCCCGGCCCTTACATAGCATTTCTTTAAACCATAGCTTTTATAAATGTTTGCATCTGAAGTAAAGTTTTTCCTGAAACATGGATTTCATTTAGTGAGTTTTGTTATAGCAGGACATCCTTGTGCATGTTTATTCTCTGCATTATGATCCAGTGTACAGCTGTCAGGAGATTCCATTGGAAATGTGAGTGCTATTTGTATTTTTGTGCATGTGGGGATACTAGAAGTTGAACTCGGGGCCTTTGCACTGAGGTACACCTCCAGCCCTTTATATTTTTAAATTCTCAGACAGGGTCTCTTAAGTCACTGAGTTGCCCAGGCTGAGCTCCAACTTGCAATCTTTCTGCCTCAGCAACCCAGAGGATTACAGATATGTGTCACCAGGCCTAGCTGTGAGTAGTATTCTTGAACAGTTATTTTTATGCTTATTTTTGTTGGGTGAAGGAAGGCAGATATTGTATTTGTTATTTCTAAAAGTATACTCAGTTCTAACCTAAAACATACTTCAGCAGCAGACTACCTTTTTACCTTTTATGAAGAACAGGATAAACACACACACACACACACACACACACACACACACACACACACGTTCTTGTTGTTTTGGTTTTTTTGAGACATAGTCTCAGTATGTAGCCTAGGCTGGCCTAAAACTTGCAGCGATCCTCCTGCCTCAGCCTCCAAGTGCTAGGCTTATAGACATGCACCACCATGCCTGGTGGGATAAATATATTTCTGTTAGATGCTGGCCAGGAATTTTTTTGAACAAATTGAAGTAGCTAAATGAGTTTTAAGCTTAATTTCAATAGGATTCCAGAAAATAAAGTCAGGGAAAATGTTGAGGTGGATTATATTGGGGTAACACTGAGCTGGTACCAGTTTGTTCAGTTTTATTTACTTATTTTGTGGCAAAATACACATAACATAAAATATACTATTTTAAGTTTACAGTTCAGTAGTACCAAGTGCATTCACATTGTTGTGCAATCTCTAGAACTTTTTCACAGAGCAAAACTGAAACTCTGTACCCATTAAAAAACAACTCTTCATTTTCTCTTTCACTAGCCCATGATAACCATCATTATACTGGCTGTTACTTAGTGTTTCAACTAGTCTGTCTGTCTGCCTGTCTGTCCATCCTTATTATTTGTGAGAATGCGACATTCGTTATTCCAGGTCAGTGGCCACACTTCTGACTGCATGGGCGGTCACAGTTGCCAGCTGACGTTAGAGCACCTCTGTCTTCTGTGCCAGAGTTTGGAAATTGCTGTCCTTCTGGATGGGGATGCTGATGACAGTGGCCCATGACTGACTCTTCCAGGGCACTTGTGTCTCTGGAGAATGGTGGAAAGAGCTATTTCTTCTGGGATGAAAACAAAAAAGGACAGCTTGGGAGGATGAAGATACAGAGAGACATACTGGAAGTTGAGGGAGTTCTTTGTGTCTATTTTCATGATTAAGTACGAAGCTGGGTCATCTGTTGAAAGTTAGAGGTCTGAGGTTGATTAGAAGACTTTAATAAAGGGACAGGAGTTTGAAATTACTAGGAAATTAAGTAGGGACCTGATCAGAGATGATGATGATGATGATGATGATGATGATGATGGTAGTAGTCGTAACAGAAGACCAGCTAATATTTATGGGTTATATCTTCTATGCCATCTACTGTTCTAGTTGCTTGTTTTAGCCTTTATAGCAACCTTATTAATCACTTAACAGTTTACCCCATGCATCATTTGGGCAATGCAGTTGTTTATGTACTGACTATCCCAAGCATCGCTCGAGCAGGTGACCTTTGAGCCAGTCAATTCTTGTATGAATAAATTTGATAAAGTTGTCATTTTTATATTTCCTGTTACATTACCTTATAAAAATTAATGAAAAAGGGGCAACCCATTTTCCGATCCTCCTTCTGTCTCTAGACGGAAGCTGTCTTTCTCTCAATAAAGTTTTCCTACTCTTAATCTCCATTGTTTCTAGAATTCATTCTTTGGTTTTAGAGAACACAAACTTATGTTTCGGATATCTAGCGGGTTTGGGAGTTACATCAATTCCCCTATATCAGTATTAGCCCAGTGTGGTGGTGCAGGCCTGTAATCCCCACCACTTAGGAGGCTGGGGCAGGAGGATCACTGAGAATTCCAGGTGAGCCTGGGCTACACAGTGAGTTCAAGGTCAGCCTGAGATATATATATAGTGCGACCCTGTCTCAAAAAACCAAAAAAAGAAAGAAAAAAGAAGACATCATATCAGTAATCCACACATATCCACTTTTCTACCAGTACAACTCATCATAGGTAAATCTTGGAAGCAATTATATGTCCATCAGCAGATGAATAGATAAAGAAAATGTGGTCTTTATGCATAATGGAGTACTGCTCTGCCATAAAGAAGGATAAATTTGAGTCATCTCTAGGAAGATGGATGTACCCAGAGACCATAATGTGTCAGACGCACAAGCTTAAATATTGCATGGTTTCTCTTATAGGAGAAACCCAAATTATAAAAAAAGAGCAAAATAAAAGTTCGTAGAAAGTAAGGAGAGAGATCTTTGTCAAAGGGGAAGAGGAACAAGAGATGGAGGGAGGGACGGGAGGGTAAGAAAAAGGGATGCACAAAGGAATTAAGGAGTGTTTTATGACTTGCCAACTCCACACTAAGAATGTACTCACTGTGTACTGCAGACAGGTACCAATAAAATAATTTTTTAAAAACCTTCTAAAAAATTTAATGAAAAAAGATTTGATTTTTTGTCATCCTGTATTTAAGTAACTGGACTGGTAAGTAGTTAAAGTGGTTGTTAAACAGTTAAGAAACTAAGTTGCAGAGCTAGGATTGTGTTTTCTTTTTTAAAAATTCATTTTATTGGTACATTTTAGGTATACAATGTAATACATTCATCAGTGGAAATTTGCACCTTTACATAATATATCTTGGTTCTGTTTTCATTCTCTTGGTCTAAGTTCAGGCTCTTTGATCTTTATGCACCATAAATGGCATTGAGAGTGTCCACTTGACATTGTTTGGGGTGTAAGTTTATTTTGTTTTGATTTTAAAAATATTTATTAGTACATTTTGTAGTACATAATTTTTACATTCATAGTGGGGAGTTGGTACATGTACATAACACATCTTCATTCTTTTTATTTCCCCTTCCTTTCTTCTCCCTCCCCCTAGGGCAATGATAGGGAACCTATATTGTTCTCTTAAAACGAAAGATGTTAATATATGAGGTTTTTAAAAATAAACTAAAACTTCAGTATTCAGGTTTAATTGCAGTATTGGTTCTTGGCGATAAATATGTGGGTTTTGGTTTATAGTTTGGGCACTCATTTCTAAAAGATTCGCCATCACTGCTCTAGTATGTAAATTTTAATATTAGTATATGTGCTGCTGAAGCGAGTACTAGGATTAGAATTTTTAAAAACTCATTCTTCAGTCTGTTTATGGTATGCTTATCATCCCAGCTGAGCCAGGAGGATCCCAAGTTTGAGCCCAGCCTAGGTATCATAGCAAGACACTGTTTCAGGGAGAAAAAAGTTTTTTTTAGTACACTAGTGGTTTTTCTTTTTAAAATATTTTTATTAAGTTTATTTATTGCTACATTTTAGGTATACAAATACAGTTACATTAATCATTGGGATCTTGTACCTTTTTTAAAAAAAATTAAATTCTTTTATTGGTACATTGTAGGTATACAACACAATTACATTTCTCATTGGGAATTGTACTTTTACATAATGCATCTTGGTTCTTATTTTTTCCCCATTCCTAGCCCTCCCTTCACCCCCTCCTCCTTTCCCTATTTACAAAGACTTTATTTCCATTTTTTCCATTTCTCATCATTTTTCCTTTCCCTTCTTTCCTTTTCCCTGCCCCTCCCACTACCTCTACCCCTTTGGACCTTTTCTTCCTATTTTGCATTATCAATTATTCATTCTAATCATGGGTACATTTTAGGTATACAATATAATGACATTCATCATTGGAAATTTGCACCTTTACATAGTCTCTCTTGGTTATTTTTTACCCTTGCCCAGCCCTCCCTTCAACCCCTCCATTCCTCCCTATTTACAAAGATTTTGTTCCTATTTTTCCATTTTCTCATATTAATCCCATTCCCCTCTATCCTTTTCCCTAGCCCTCCCACTTCCTTCCCCTTTGCCCCTTCTTCCTATTTCACATTACCTATTATACATCTAGTCCGTATTTACACTTTCAGTTTCTCACACCAGAGAAACTATTTGGTATTTACACATGTGTGTCCTATTTATTTCACTTAAGAGTATCGCCTCAATGTGCATCCACTTAGCTATAAATGTCTTTAATTTCTCACTTTTTATGGCTGAGTAGTACTCCATTTTATAAAAGAACCACATTTTCTTTATCCAGTCTCCAGTTGATGGGCATTTGGGCTGTTTCCAAGTTTTAGCTATCACAAACTGTGCTGCTATGAACATGGGTGCACATATATCACTGTGGTATGATTCTTTTAATTCTTTGGGGAAGATCCCCAGCAGTGGAATAGCTGGGTCAAATGGGACTTCCAGTCCTAGTTCTTTGAGGTATCTCCATACTGATTTCCACAGTGCTTGCACCAGTCTACACTCCCACCAGCAGTGGAGCAGGGTTCCTCTTTCCCCACAGCCCCGCCAGCATTTGTTATTGGTTGATTTCATGATAGCAGCCATTCTTTCTGGAGTGAAGTGGAATCTCAGCGTTGTTTTCATTTGCATCTCTCGAATGACCAGTGATGGTGAACATTTTTTCATGTATTTATTTGCTATTTCTACTTCTTTTTGTGAGAAATGTCTGTTCATTTCAGATGTCCATTTTCGGATTGGGTCTTTAAATTTGGGAGGTGTGATCTTTTTAAGTTCTTTATAGATTCGAGATAGTAGACCTTTGTCTGAGGAAGAGCAGGTGAAGATTTTTTCCCACATTGTGGATTGTCTCTTTACACTGCTGGTGGTTTCTCTTGCTGTGCAGAAGCCTTTTAATAAGAAGAGATCCCACTTTTTGATTGTTTGTACTAGTTCACAGGCAACTGAGGTTTTATTCATAAAATCTTTTCCTACACCGATGTCTTCAAGGGTTCTACCTAACCTCTGATCAAACTGGTTCAGAGTTTCTATTTTAATATTTAGATCTTTAATCCATTTTGATTTTAGTTTAGTGCATGGTGAGAGATACAGATCTAGTTTTAATCTTTGGCAAGTTGAAGCCCAATTTTTCCAGCACCATTTAATAAAGAGGCTATCTTTCCTCCAGTGAGGGTGTTTGACTCCTTTATTGAAGATGAGATGGCTGAGTGTGTCTGGTATTGTTTCTGCATCTTCTAATCTGTTCCACTGGTCCTCAAGTCTGTTTCTTTGCCAGTACCATGCTGTTTTTATCACAGTAGCTTTGTAGTATAGTTGCAGGTTGGGGATTGTGATACCCCCGGCCATGTCTGTTACCTAGAATTGCTTTTGCTATTCTAGGTCTCTTCTTGTTCCAAATGAATTTTTGGATTGTTTTCTCGAGGTCTATGAAGTATGCTGCTGGGATCTCAATTGGAATTGCATTAAATCTATATAGCAGTTTTGGAAGTATGGCCATTTTCACTATATTAATCCTTCCTAGCCAGGAGCAGGGGATGTCTGTCCATTTTCTGATATCATCTTCAATCTCTCTTTTCAGAGTGCCATAGTTTTCAGAGAAGAGGTCTTTGATTTCTTTTGTTAGGTTGATTCCTAGGTATTTCAGTTTTTTGCATGCTGTTGTGAAAGGAATTATTTGCCCTATTTCTCTCTCAGTGAGTCTGTCATTTGTATAGAGGAAAGCTATTGATTTTTGTGTGTTGACCTTGTAACCAGCTACTTGACTGAATTTGGTTATTAAGTCTAGACTTTTGGTGGAGTTCTTGGGGTCTTCTATATAGAGTATCATGTCATCTGCAAATAATGACAATTTGACCTCTTCATTTCCTATCTTTATTCCTTTTATTTCTTTCTCTTGTCTAATTGTCATGGCTAATGTTTCCAAAGCTGTAATTGAGCAGGAGTGGTGATAGTGGACATCCTTGTCTTGTTCCTGATTTGAGTGTGAAGGATTTCAGTTTTTGACCATTTAGTATGATATTGGCTGTTGGTTTTTCATAGATGGCTTCTATCAGTTTGAGGTAGAGACCATCTATTGCAATTTTTTGTAGGGTTTTTATCATAAATGCATGTTGGATTTTGTGAAATGCTTTTTCTGTGTCTATGGAGATAATCATATGGTTTTTGTCCTTGGCTGTATTGATATAGTGGATCACATTGATTGATTCGTGTGTATTGAACCATCCCTGCATCCCTGGGATGAATCCCACTTGATCAAGGTGTATGATCTTCTTGATGACCTTCTGCATTCTGTTTGCCATTATCTTATTAAGGATTTTTGCATCTATGTTGATTAGTGAGATTGGCCTATAATTCTCTTTTTCAGTTGGGTCTTTCTCTGCTTTGGGGATCAAGGTGATGCTTGCTTCCAGGAATGAATTTGGGAGTATTGCTTCCCTTTCAATTTCATTGAAGAGTTTAAACAGTAGTGGCAGCAGTTGCTCTCTAAATGTCTTGTAGAATTCAGCAGTGAAGCCATCAGGGCCCGGGCTTTTCTTAGTTGATAAGTTTTTAATTACATTTTCAATTTCATTGGTTGATATTGGGTTGTTCAGAACTTTTAGGTCTTCCTCGTTCAACTTTGGTAATTCATACATATCTAGGAATCTGTCCATTTCTTCTGTGTTGTCCATCTTATTGGTGTATAGGTTCTGGAAGTAGGTATTGATGATCCTCTGGATTTCTGCTGAGTCTGTTGTCATTTCACCCTTTTCATTCCTAATTGCATGGATTTGGGCCTTTTCTTTCCTTTTTCTGATAAGGTTGGCTAAGGGTTTGTCAATTTTGTTGATTCTTTCGAAGAACCAACTCTTGGCTTCATTGATTGTTTGTATCGTTCTGTTAGTCTCCATTGCATTGATTTCTCCTCTGATCTTTATAATTTCCTCCCTTGTATGAGCTTTGAGGTTGTCTTGCTCTTCTTTTTCTAGAAGCTTGAGGTTTAGCATCAGGTTGTTTAATTGGGCTCATTCCTATATTTTCCTAATATGCGTATTCACTGCTATGAATTTCCCTCATAAGACTGCTTTCATTGTGTCCCATAAATTCTGATATGTTGTATTGTCATTGTCATTTAATTGAAGGAACTGTCTGATTTCTTCTTTAATTTTCTCTGTGACCCATTGATTATTCAGAAGTGTGTTGTTCAATGTCCACATGTTAATGAAATTTTTTGAGTTTCTTTTGCTATGGATCTCCAATTTCGTTGTACTATGGTCTAATAATGTACAGGGGATATCTTCAGTTCCTTTGCACTTACTTAAACATGTTCTGTGTGTGAGTATGTGGTCTGTTTTGGAGAATGACCCATGTGCAGCTGAGAAGAATGTGTATTCTGATTTTGTGGGGTGGAAGACTCTGTAAACATCTGTTAAGTTCATTTGTTCAAGAGTTCGATTGAGTTCTAGTATTTCATTACTTATTTTTTGTCTAGTTGATCTATCTATTTGTGACAGTGGGGTGTTGAGGTCCCCCACTACAATTGTATTAGTGCATATATGACTTTTCATGTCCGTTAGTATTTCTTTTATATCGTTGGGTGCACTAGTGTTTGGTGCATAGATATTTATGATTGTCATCTCTTCCTCTTGGATTGTTCCCTTTACAAGGATATAGTGTCCCTCTTCGTCTGTCTTCATCAGTGTTGGTTTGAAATCTACTTGATCTGCCAAGAGGATAGCTACTTCTGCTTTTTTTTGGGTTCCTGTCGCATGCAGTATCGTTTTCCACCCTTTAACTTTCAGTCTATGAGTTTCCTTTTGAGTGAAGTGTGTTTCTTGTATGCAGCATATTGTTGGATTTTGCTTCTTGACCCATTCTGGCAGTCTGTTTCTTTTGATTGGTGAATTGAGGCCATTAACATTGATGGTTATAACTGAAATGTATTGACTTGCCATTGCCATGACTTTTTCTTTTTGTGGGTTCTCCCCTTTTCCATTTAATTTCTTGTCATGCCAAATGGGTTCATTCTGCTTTGCTTCCTGGGGTGGTGATCCTCATTGTCTGTTCCTAGGACATTGTCTAAAATTTTTTGGAGTGTTGGTGTGGTATTCATGAAGTTCCTAAGGTGCTCTTTGTCATGAAAGTATCTTATTTCTCCATCCATTTTGAAAGATAGTTTTGCAGGGTACATCAATCTGGGTTGGAGGCTGTTTTCTTTTAGGGCTTGAAATATGTCACTCCAAGCTCTTCTTGCCTTGATGGTTTGTGTTGAGAAGTCTGCTGTGATTCTGATGGGCTTTCCTTTGTATGTGATTTGTTTCTTTTCTATGACTGCTTGTAGAACTTTGTTCTTCTGTTGTGTTTCTGGAATCTTAACAGTTATATGCCTATGTGTAGATTTTTTTTGATGAAGGCTATTTGGAGTTCTGTATGCCTCACTTATCTGTATGTCAAGCTCTTTTCCCCTGCTTGGGAAGTTTTCTGCCATTATTTCTGTGAAGAGATTTTTTATGTCATCTGCACTCTCTCCTGTTTCTTCACTGAGCCCAATCAGTCTTATGTTATTCTTTTTTGTGTCATCTAGCAGCTGCTGGATTGATTTCTCATGTTCCCTTATAATTTTGAAACAATTTTTCTTTTCCTGGTCACTAATTGCAGTCTTATCTTCTGTGTCTGAAATTCTGTCCTCACATTGGCTCATTCTGCTGTGTAGACTTTCAGTGGAGTTTTTCATGTCCTGGAAATCTATTTGCATCTGTTTTATGGATTCCATTTGTTTCCTATGTTGGGATTCCATCATGTTCCTGAGCTCCTCTCTAGATTTATTAATCATGTCTTGCACTAGGGGCACAATTTCTCCTATTATCTGAGAAATTATTTCTGATTTCATTTTTCCAGATTCCCTTTTGTTGCCAGTTCAGTGGGTCCAGGTGGTTGAGTATCAGAGTGTTCAATCTCATTTCCCTTTGGGGTTGCTGTAGGTGATCTGGGAGTCTGGTTTTGAGACTTATTTACGTGTTTTCTCATTTCGACTGGGGGGGGTTTGTTAGCGCCTGCATGGATTACCTCCTCTGAGCTGGGAGAGGTGGGACAGGGGCCGGGAGCAGCGGTAGGGATGGTGGCCCGGAAGCCCCTTCCTCTGGGCCAGGAGTAGTGAGACAGAAGGTGGCCCAAAAGCCCTTTCCTCTGGGCTGGGAGCAGCAGGAGGGATGGCGACCGGGAAGCCCCTTCCTCTGGACCAGGAGCAGTGTGATGGGGGCTCAGAAGCCCCTACCTCTGGGCCGGGAGCAGCGGGACTCAGTACCGTGGTCTCGTGGTCCCGTGTCCTCTGCGTCTTTGTAGTGTGGAACCAGGTGGCTCTACAGAGGAGTGGGGGGTGGGGGGTCCAGTGGATTGTTGCCAGGGCACAGGCTGATTCAGTGTCTTCTGCGTGACTTGGGACCTCAGTAGGGCGTGCCGGGATCTTGTACATTTACATGATGCATCTTAGTTCTTATTTTTTCCCCATTCCCTGCCCTCCCTTCACCCCCTCCACCCTTGCCTATTTATAAATAATTTGTTTCCATTTTTTTCCTTTTCTCATATTTTTCTTTTCCCTACTTTCCCTTCCCCTACCCTTCCCATTTCCCCTAATCCTTTAGACCTTTTCTTCCTATTTCCCTATATCAGTTATACATTTTGATACTTATTTACACTTTTAGTTTTTCAAACCATAGAAACTATTTGGTATTTACACATGTGTATCCTATTTATTTTACTTAATAGTAAGGCTTCAATGTGCATTCACTTAGGTATAAAAGTCTCTAGTTTCTCATTCTTTATGGCTGAGTAGTACTCCATTTTATAAAAAAACCACATCTTTTTTTTTGTACTGGGGATCAAACTCGGGTCCTTGAGTTTGCAAGGCATGCAGCAGAAAAACTGAGCTAAATGCCCGGCCCAAATGACCAGTGATGTTGAACATTTTTTCATATGTTTATTTGCTGTTTCTTCTTTTCTTGTCTGAGAAATATCTGTTCATTTCACGTGCCTTTTTTTGAATTGGGTCTTTTTTTGGGGGGGGGTCTGATTTTTTTTTGAGTTCTTTATATGTTCTAGGTAGTAGACCTTTGTCTGTGGAACAACTGGTAAAAATTTTTTCCCACATTGTAGGTTGTCTTTTAGCTCTGTTGGTGCCATCTCTTGCAGTGCAGAAGCTTTTAAATAAGATGAGATCTCAATTGTTGATTCTTTGTGCTAGTTCCTGTGCTGCTGAGGATTTGTTCATAAAGTCTTTTTCTATGCCAGTGTCTTCGAGAGTTTTACCTAACTTACCTTCCAGCAAGTTTAGTGTTTCTGTTTTAATATTTAGATTTTTAATCCACTTGGATTTTAGTTTAATGCATGGTGATAGATAGGGGTCTAGTTTTAATCTTTGGCGAGTTGAAATCCAGTTTTTCCAACACTATTTATTAAAGAGGCTCTCTTTCTTCCAGTGAGGATGGTTGGCTCCTTTGTCAAAGGTGAGGTACCTGAGTATGTCTGGAGTTGTTTCTCCATCTTCTAATCTACTCCACTGATCCTAAGGCCTGTTTCCTTGCCAGTACCATGCTGTTTTTATCACAGTGGCTTTATAGTATAGTTTCAAGTTGGGGATTGTGATACCCTCTGCCATGTCTCTGTTGCCTAGATGCTATTCTAGGTCTCTTCTGATTCCAGATGAAGTTTTGGGTTATTTTCTCTAGTTCTGTGGAATATACTGTTGGGATTTCAATCGGGATTGCATTGAATGTGTATAGCAGTTTTGAAAGTATGGCCATTTTCTCTATATTGGTTCTTCCTACCCAAGAACAAGGGATGTCTTTCCATTTTCTTATATCCTCTTCAATCTCTTTTTTCAGAATGTTGTAGTTCTCAATGTAGAGGTTTTTTGCTTCCTTTGTCAGATTAATTCCTAGATATTCCATTTTTTTGGATGCTATTGTGACAGGGATTGTTTCCCTAATTTCTCTTTCAGTGAGTCTGTTATTTGTGTACAAGAAGGCTTTTGTTGTTTGAGTGTTGACCTTGTATCCAGCTACTCTATTGAAGCTGTCAATTAAGTCTGGAAGTCTTTTGGTGGAGTTTTTTGGGACTTCTATGTAGCGTATCATATCATCATCAAATAACGACAGTTTAACTTCTCCTTTCTCTGTGTTTATTCCTTTTATTTCTTTCTCTTGTGTAATTGCTGTGGCTAATGTTTCCAGAACTGTATTGAACAGGAGTGGTGATAATGGACATCTTTGTCTTGTTCCTGATATTAGCATGAAGGTTTTCAGTTTTTGACCATTTAGTATGATGTTGGCTGTTGGTTTTTCATAGATAGCCTTTATCAAGTTAAGATAAAGACCATCTTTTTTTTGCAGTTTTTATCATGAATTGGTGTTGAAGTCTTTCAAATGCTTTTTCTGCATCTATTGAGATGATCATATGGTTTTTGTCCTTGACTCTGTTAATATAGTGTATTACATTTATTGATTTATGTATGTTGAACCATCCTTGCATCCCTAGGCTATATCCAATTTGTTCATGGTGTATGATCTTCTTGATGACTGTCTGTATTCTGTTTTGAGGATTCTCTTTATGATGTTGATACTGTCCTAAATATATGTGAAATTTGTAAAAAGAAAACACAATTTTCATATTATCATTAAATATAAGCCTCAGTTTCTTGTTTTTCTTTATTTGATATATGTGAAGATTCTTTACAAAGATAGAAGTGAACAAATAAAAACTAGAAAAATTTTATGTGAAGCAAACCAGAACATACTGAGTTATAGGAACCTCCATACTGACTAGTATTTTAATGTCCAGATGGACAAACAAGTATCATATTGATTTAAAAGGGTAAAATCAACTAGTAAGATCAATTAATTTCTAGACTGTAATTAATTTATGTGAATACCCTCATTACCCAGGTGAGAAACTTCATTACTATGTTATGGATTATCTAAAACTGGAGAATGTAACTTTGTCCCATCTGCATGCCAGATCACTTAAAATTCAGGTTGAGCAATTACCTCTTTTAGGTTTAACTCTTAAATTTGGTACCAGCACATTAAGTTAAATGTGTCTTGTGAACTTACCACCTTGTTATGATGCCTAACAGTTTGATTTTAACATTAGGAAAATATAAGGTAAGAGATGAAATACAGTATAGCTGAATATTTTTAACTTGGTTAATATAAACTCTTATACAATGAGGACTTGTTGTAGACTCTTTCATGTCTAGAAAACTTTTCCAAAAGATATTTTTGAAACTTTTTTATGGAGATAGATTGCCATTGAGTGAAAAGGACTTTTTGTAGGCCATTTGGGAGTGTGATAACTGGTACTTTTGGATTCCATGCAATAGAAATTCAAGGCTAAGAGAATGTCTCAGTATAGAGTATCAGGTTTTGTATCTAAAGCTATTACTTTCTTCAATTATGAGGAACTAAAAATTACATAACAACATTGGTATTTTGTTGGTATGGAGAAATGCATGATCTCAGAAAACTTGTAAGCCTCTGTTGGGATGTATATGACATGTGCTTTTATTTTTTCTGACTTCTTGTTTGTTTCAATAGTCTAACACAGGTTTTTGAAACTATATTCTAAGTTAGCAAATCCAAATCAGTACCAAATCCAACCATTTTTTTCCACTGCCAAATGCATACTTTGCTGAGCTTTCTAATTTGGGACCCAAAGTTTATATGTAGCGAATTCTAACATCTGCCAAGTTCTGATATGACCCAGAGGGGAGTGGCTAAAATAGGATGAAGAAATCTGGAAATGCATGCCTACAGGGTAAATTATATTTTGGAATTTCATTCCATGTGGGGTTTCTGCTCATGGACCACACTCATGTTTAGCAGGCTGAGCTGGAAAGGTCATATTGTACAGGATGAAGAACAATAAATGGTCTGTTTAGTGGCTTGGTACTCAGCCTCCTGGTAGTGCCAACTAATGGCCATAATAGTCATTTCTCCTGTGGGGTGTAAAAGTTTGGCTGTCATCCTTTAGGAATATGGTGATTTGTGACTATTGCTTTTAGATTAGTGAGAGATGCAGAGTTTACAGGGTCTCGTCTGTCTCAGTAGTTACTGACCCCCGTGATCCACTGCTGGTGCTTTTGGGTCAAGAAAGCTGCATTGTATCTGTTTCAAAGAAATGCATGTGAATATTAAATATACTTCATTTTCATTTTGTCACAGAGATCTTAAGTTGATCCCTTCTCACAACATATTGGCTTCATTGAGGGGAGGGGGTGTCTTGTTGTTAGTCCAGGCTGGCCTTTAACTTACTGTACAGCCCAGGCTGGCCTCCAACTTGCACTCTTGCCTCAGCCTCCCGAGAGTTGTGGTTACAGTCATGTGCCACCATACCTGTGTCTTTTTTTTTAACTTAAGGCATTCATTGGCTTTAGAACTAATTTGGTACCCCCAGCCCTTTGCTTTTCCTTTTAGTTAGTAAAAATTTCTTTTTCCTTGATTGTGATGCATTTGTACATCATGTTTACAATATTTCCAGGGCCACAAACCCCAATAGTGTTTAAAAGATAGGAGGAACTAGAACATAAGTTAGTGTCTCTCATAATTTTAAATTCCCTAAGGCTTGCTTAATAGGAAGTATGTTACTAAGGACTTTTTGCAGAGCATTCCTGTTCAACTGATAGATGATGTTTTCCTTAGCTGCTTTTAAAAATATAGATGTGTTCCTGAAATTATTGATGAATTTTTAATAAATGAAATACCTTCAAATGAAAGAGAAGTCACTTGTCATTTTTTTTAGTAATATGATAGATAAGATGTTCAAAGAAATTTCTTCTGTACAAAACTTTTTTGTGTGTTTGGGGCTCTTTTTTATTTTGGTACCGGGGATCGAACTCGGAACCTTGTGCTTGTGAGGCAGGCAGCGGAACCACTGAGCTAAATCCCCGGCCCTGTGTCGCTCTTTTGAGACAGGATCTTGGTATGCAGTTTGGGCTGGCCTTGAACTCTGTGTAGCCCAGGCTGGGCTCAAACTTACAGCAATCCTCCTGCCTCAGCCTCCCAAGTGCTGGGATTATGAGGCATTTGCCACCATGTTCAGCTGTGCAAAACATTTTTAAGTGAAGCTAAGGAAGGGAGAACATACAGATACATATAAAATACATGTAAAATTCTGGAGCTTGTGTAAGAAAAGAACTGGTCTTGAAAAGATGAGAAAACATGATTTCATTAGGTAGAATAAACCCTGAAGGTGGTGTTAGTGCTGTGTTTGTAGGAATAGAGCAAAGAGGAGGGATAAGAGACAATTAGTGCCCAAGTGAAGGAGTGGCTGCCCTAGATATAAGTGGGAGCCTGGAGGAATCGTCCCTGCACACAAAGACTCGCTTGTTACTGATTTGGGTCTCTCTGGGAGGAGAGTGGAGTCTTCTATAAAACTGGTAGGGAAGACACCCTCGATCACAGGAGTCTGCAACCAGATTTCTCACTACTTGTGAGACTTGAAAATGTCTGATCTGAAAGCTTAGTTGAAAGAATTCCCAGTTGGTTTTGATTCCCAGTTTCAGGGAGAATCAATTTCACAGTTCTACAGAAACTTGCTGTATCAACAGACCTGAAAGTTTTATAGATGAAGTTGCAAGAAATGTACACTTACAAAAGAAAACAAGTAACTACAATTGAGTCAGATGTGGCAAATTGTATTTCTCAAATATGGCTCAGCACTAATTCTGGAGTCATGTGCTCCTGTAGAACCTTGCTATTGTAACATCAAGAAGTAGTCTCTGTCTTCTTCCATTCCACTTGGGCAGGCTTTTGTGACTGCTCTTGCCAAAACATGATAAAAGTGATAATATGTGACTTTTGAGGCTAAGTCATAAAAATACCATACTCTTCCTTATTCTCTGGGGATGTGCTTTCCTGGAGCCTTTTCCCCACACCTTAAGAAGCCTATGGAGTAATACATAATGGAAAGGAACTCAGACCAGTGGCACCAGCTAAGCTTCCAGCTCCCACTTGCTGTTTTGGGATTAAGCCATTTTGAAAGTTTATCCTCCATACCCCTATGTAGCTGACCTAAGGTGATGATGCCACATGGAGAAGAGGCCAATGCTCTTTTCTGAACAAATTGCTAATTTGTGTGCAAAATCTGATTATTGTTGTTTTAATCCACTAAATTTTAGGGTAGTTTGTTATACAGTGATTGTTTAGGTGATGGGAAAGTGAAAATATAGTGATAGATAACCAAAACATCAATGGAGCCATCAGTCTCATAAAGACCATAAAGACTGCAGATGCTCAAAGAAACAAAAGAGAGGGTTGAAACATGATGAAAAGACTCAAAATTGATGAGGAAGATGGAAAAGAACTAGCTTTCAGTAGAACTTTTAGATAGGAAAAATATAGCTGAAAATATAATGGAAATATGATACAGCTTTGATAGAGTTGATGTGTAAATAAATTACTATAATGGATTAGAATATAGATCTGAAGAATATTTTCAGAGTTTAGTACAGGGAAAGAAGGGATGGGACATATGGAATGTTTCATCACAGAGAATGAGAAGCTATTCACCAATATCTGATTTGGTGGTTCCCAAATTTTTTCATCTCAGGACCCCTTGTGCCTTTAAAAATTAGGGAGAACACTAAATTGCTTTTGTTTATGTGTGTTACATTTATAACTTGTCCACATTTTTGCATATATGTTTAGTTCAATAAAAAATTACTTTAAAAAATGGGTACTATTTATATCCAATGGATTATTACTCTACCTTAAAGAAGGATAAATTTGAGTCATTTATAGGAAAATGGATGCACCTTGAGACCATAATGTTAAGCGAAATAAATACACAAGCTTAAATATCACATGGTTTCTCTTATGTAAGAAACCCAAAGTATAAATAATTTTTTTCTTTTGTACTGGAGATCAAACTCAGGACCTCGTGTTTGTGAGGCAGGCATGACGCTACTGAGCTAAATCCCTGGCCCAAAGTATAAATAATTTTTTTTTTTCTTTTTGGTTCTGGGGAATCAAACTTGGGTCCTTAGGCTTTCAAGGCAGGTGGCAGAACCACTGAGCTAAATCCCCGGCCCTTAGTATAAATAATTTTAAGAGGGCCGGGGATTTAGCTCAGTGGTTCCGCCACCTGCCACGCAAGTGCAAGGACCCGAGTTCAATCCCCGGTACCAAAAAAAAAATTAAATAAATAACAATTTTAAGAGTAAGATAAAAGATACTAGGGAACAGGGAGATAGATCATTTGCAAATGGGAAAGGAATCTAGAGATGGAGGGACGATGGGGGAAAAGGAAGCAAAAACAATTAAAATGTGTTATGTATGGATACCACCTCCCTATGACAAATGTGATCATTATGTACTGTAATATATGTATTAATAAGAATTTTAAAAATTTATAAAGATGACATGCTAAAGACAGTGAAAAGATAGGCTGACATTCAAGAAGCTCCAAACTCCACTACCCCTTTTCTATCCCTACTTTCCTCTTCAGAGGTAACTCCCATACTTATTACAGATTTGCCCATATTCATATTTTATATAATTTAAATAAAATTATATAAATGTTAAAAAAAAAGATAGGCTACAGCTTGAGAAAGGAGATACTGCAAATCTTCTATTATGGAGAATATAAAAGTACTCAAAGAAAGGGTAACAAAATGGAAATAGAAGTCATATTTATTTCACAGAAGCAGAAACAAATGGTCCATGAACATAAAAAGATCGTTAAACTTTTTAGTAATGAAGGAAATGCAAATTAAAACATGAGAAACTATTTGTCCCCTACTTACGCCCCTCTCCCACTAGCCTAGGGAAAATTAAAAATAAAATAGCACTTGTTGGGGATGATGCGGAGCAGTAGAAACAGTCCTACTATCGGCACAGTTGTTTTGGAACGTAATTTGACTTTACTTAGTGATTCCTAGGTATATGCCCTAGTCAAACTCAGACATTTGTGGATGAAGAGACGTGTAGAGGCTTATTTAATGTACTGTCATACTTGTGAAAAACCCAAACAACTCAAATATCTAGCAGCTGTAGAGCAATAAATACACTTGTTTATATTTGTAAAAGGATGATTGTTTATTATAAAGTGAATTAAGTGCCACTACTTGCATCTTCATGGAGGAATCTTACAAATATAATAGGGCTCAAAAAGGCAGTTAAATAATAAATATGATTCTGTTTGCATAAAGTTTAAAAACAGGCAAATCTAAAATGTGTGGTGTTTGGGGTTACGTATATGGTAAAATTGCAAAGAAAAAGGAGTGATTAACCCTGTTTTATGGGGTAGGACAACTGTTGAATATAAGAAATAAAGAATTGTGGTTTGCATGTGTCATATTTCACAGTAAAAAATTTTACAACTGTGTTGTTGAACCCTGCAGTGGCTCTTTTTCTAGAGAAAGAAGTTTGGTAATGCAAATACTAGTGTTTGTTGTTGTTTTCTCTTGCAGTACTGGGGATCAAATCCCAGACCTCGAGCATGCCAGCCAAATGCTTTACCATGGAGCTGCATTCCCATTTTTGTTTTTGGGCCTTGGGGTCTCACTATATTGCCCGGGCTGGTCTCAAACTCAAACTCTTTTGGTACCAGAGATGGAACTCAGGACCTTGCACTTGTGAGGCAAGTGGCTGAACCACTGAGCTAAATCCCTGGGCCTCAAACTCAAACTCTTGAGCTCAAGTGATTTCCCTGGCCTCAGCCTTCCAAGTGTCGGGATTACAGGCGCATGTCATTTTGTCCAGCCAAATACTAATTGATCTTAGTCAATCTTTTGGCGTGTTTGTACACATAAAAACCTCCAATCTATTTTGATTTTTTTTCAGAGTTTCTATCTAATATCCTCAGTAATTAGAGTACATGTCTAGGAAGGAGATAAAACTAGGAAAATTCACATACAAGTTCAAGTTCAGTAGTTGTAGCCTCAGAATGAGAAATTAGGCCTCTTAACCCACCTATTTTAAAATTGCTTACTATTGTTAAAATCAAGACTTTCTTAGCTTATTTATTTATTTAAGGTCAGCAGCAGAGACAAAGACTCTTGTGCTTCTTCCCCAGCCCAAGTCTCTCGTTTGTTAAAAACCTCTATGCCCTTACATCTTTTCCTTTTCTGAAGTAATGTGAAACCCAGTAATCATACACAGACCTGACCTACTTTGGAGGATCCAGAGGACAAAGAAACCCTTGCTTTCTTCATCCTTTTTTGGATAAAAAGTAGATTTTAGGATGTGAGGTCCAGTGCTTCCTATTATCTATTCTTTGAGGAGCCCACCCCAACTTGTCCCTCTCCCACATGTCAGTAGTGTCCCCGGATGTGTTGCTTGTAGACTGATGGACTTGATGCTTAGGCAACCATTGTGTTTGGTGGTCTAAAAATGTCTGGACATTTCCCAGGGCACTGTGGCTTAAAGAAAACAAGGTCGAAAGGCCTATTTATTTTAAATTCTGTTTTATATGTTTGATTTTATATATACTCATATATTTTTTTAAAGCAATAGTTTGGTAAATATCCTTACATCCCTATATATATTAATGAGGATCACCTGGAATAGTAGTTCAGCGTCGTTATCCCATTCAGGTGTTGCTGTGGCTTCTTAGTAACTATTATCCACTTCCATATCAGTTCTATTTCTCTGTTGTTATTTTGCTAATTTGGTATTTTTTTTGTCAAAACAGATCTTAATATTTGCTTTATTCATTGACATTTTTAATAATAAAAAACTTCCTCCTAAACCACAAAGAGAAATCTATTTTACTTGATTCATTAACAGTTGCTGCAACATCACAACTGGGTTTTAGGCCCTGGCTCTTAGATTTGTACTCGTTGCTTAAGACTTTTCTAAATTCTTTGTTTTATGTAATAAACATCAATATTAATCAAGGAAGGTGATTGTTGATATCCCTGGAATATCAAGAACTAGAAGAGACAAAATAGTGCATAATTGGCATAAGGATAGACATATAGATTAAGGGAACAAATTCAGGAGTCCAGAAATAAAACCTTATACTTAGGGTCATGTGATTTTTGACAGTGATACCAAGACAATTCAGTGGAGAAAGAAGAGTCTTTTCAACTAATGGTGCTGTGACAAGTGGATATTCACATGCAAAAGACTGAAGCTGGATCCCTGCTTTACAGCATACACAAAAATCAACTCAAAATACATTATACACACAAATGTAAGCACTAAGATTCTTAAAAAAAACCATAGAAGTTAAATCCTTCTGATCTTAAGTTAGGCAGTGGTTTCTTAGATATGACCCCAAAAGCAAAAAGGACAGAGGAAAAAAACAGATAAATTGGATTACTAGATTAAAATGAAATACTTTTTTTTTTTTTACTACAAATAATAACATTAAAAAAGTGAGGTCCTGAGTTTGATTCTTGGTACCAAAAAAAAAGGGGGGGGGGCTGGGGATTTAGCTCAGTGGTTCCAACGCCTGCCTCACAAGCGCAAGGTCCCAAGTTCAATCCCCGGCACCAAAAAAATCCAGAAAACAAACAAACAAACAAAAAATGTAAAGATAACCCACAGAATGAGAGAAAAATATTTGCAAGTACGTAAGGGACTTGGATTCACAGTATATAAAAAACTTTTACAACTCAAAAATGAAAAGGCGATTAACTCCATTAAAAAAAGACTAGAGAGGGGCTGGGATTTAGCTCAGTAGTTCTGCCGCCTGCCTCGGAAGTGCAAGGTCCCGAGTTCGATCCCCAGTACCAAAAAAAAAAAAGACTAGAGATTTAAATATATATTTCTCCAGAGAATGAATATAGATGGTCAGTAAAAACATTAAAAGATGCTCAACATTACTAGTCATTAGGAAAATGCAAATCAAAACTGCAGTGAGATACCACTTCACACCCACTAGCATGGCTATAAAAGAAAGGTGGATAATAACTAGTGTTGGTGAGGATATGGAGAAATGAGAGCCCTTTTGAATTGTTGGTGAGACTACAAAATGACACAGCCACTCTATCATTTCCTCAATATATTAAATGTTCAAAAAAGGTTAAATGTATAATTACCATGTGACCCAGTAGTGCTGCTCCTAGCTACACAAGTAAAAACATACCCTTAAAAATTTTTACATAAATGTTTATAGCAGCATTATTCATAATAATCAAAAAGTAGAAACAACCCAAATATTCATCAAATGATGAATGGATAATTAAGATTGGTATATCTATACAATGGAGTATTATTTGGCAATATGTTATGGTATGGATGCTCCTTGAAAACATCATATTAAGAAATTACAGCTGTGGATTTAGCTCAATGGTTCCACCACCTGCTTCGCAAGGGCAAGGTCCTGAGTTTGATTCCTGGTACCAAAATAAACAAAAAACAAAAGAAATGAAAGTTTTGGGCTGAGGATTTAGCTCAGTGGTTCACTGCCTGCCTTACAAGCACAAGGTCCTGAATTTGATCCCCAGTACCAAAAAAAATAGAAAGAAATCACAGAAAGACATACGTTTTATCATTCAATTTAGAGGAAATTATTCCGTATAATCAAATTTGTGGAAACACTACCTCAACTAGGTGATCAAGTCAGTGTCAACAGTACTGTCGTGTTGAAATAAGCACCCTTGATATAATGCAATAACAACAGTACTTGACCTCTGTTGTCTTACCTCCAAAAGTCTATGACCCCAGTCTGATCATGACAGTAGCTCAAATTCCGATTGAGGACCATTCTTCAAAATACCTGACCAGAACGCCTCAAAACTGTTCAAGTCATCAAAAATAAGGGAAGTTGGATAAAATATCACAGCCAAGAAAACCTAAGAACACAGGATGACTAAATGTAATGTGGCATAAAGAAAAGGGAGATTATGTAAATTAAGAAAAATGAGTTAGTGTTTGCCAAGTTTCTCCACCATAAAGTGATTCTTTACCCCATTTCTTATATTGTAGAATCTGGTAGGAAGTCATTAGATGTGCATGCTTTTGTTAACTTCTTTGCAATTGGCAAAAGTAACTTTGTAAGTTACTTTGAGCCTGACATATTTACTTTTCAGTTGGAAAGCTTACCTGTGTTCACATAAAAGGGGTTTTTCTGTGATAATAAGTAGGGCCAAAGCTTTTCTCAAGAAAGACTTTCAGTTTTGTTCACGTGCTGGAACTCTTGGTTGCACCTTCTAGAGTTTTATGCCATAAAATATGCAAGACATTTCTTTGGCCTAGAATTTTTTAAGGATAAGAGTTTGCTTATATTAGAAAAAAGCCATAAGGCATTAGTTTTCTATGGGTATAAAACAACTTACCACAAACATAGTGGCTTAAAACAGCACATACTTATTATCTCTCCATTTCTATGGGTGATGTATCCTGGCATGGTTTAGCAAAGTCCTCTGCTAAGGGCCTCAGAAAGCTGCGTTTCATTGGGGGGAAAATCCACTTCCAAAGTCATTCAGCTTATTATTAGAATATGTTTTTGTGAGGCTTTGTGACCCAAGACCCCAGCTTTTTGCTGGCTGTTGACTAGGGGCCACCCTTGGGTCCTATAGAAGCTGCCTGAGGTCTTTGAGGCCACAGGTTTTCCTTCGGGCTGCTTCAATATGGCTACTTTCCTCAGTAAGTCCACTAGTAACACTTGAAGGGGAGGAAGGACATGACACAAAGGCATGAATGTGTTTGTCAGTATCCATCTATGAGAATCAGTGGGGACCAGTCTCCTTAGAGTCTGTTGGCTCACATCAATGGGACTTGTGTAGAGAATATTTATTTGGAAAAGGATTACATATAGTCTTGATGAACATTAATCTCAGAGTATATCCCAAATACAGGTTAACTCAACAGGGCTGAGTGAAAAGAAAAACTTTAGGATAATACTTGGTGTTAGACTAAATGAAGATAGGTAGAGATGTTCAATGGAACATACCAGCAAAGGATGAATAAAGAAGTTGGAAGATAAAACATATATTTTCCCTGCTTCAAAATTTTATTGATGTCTAGTACTGCCCATTGTTCCTTCCTTTATTAGTCAGTTTTTAATGTTTATATTTAAGAGCTGATTACCATAAAATCGGTTTTGAGAAGCAACAAAGCAGTGCAATTAAGGGCTCAGGTTCTCCATTGCCTAGTTGAAATCCTGCCTCTGCTACTATGTGGCTGAGTAATCTGGGTAAATTACTCCATTGGTATGCCTCACAAAAATCTGTACAATGGAAATGATAATAGTACCTTCTTCTTAGTGGTGGTATGTGGATTAAGAGTTAATGGCTTTGGGCTGGTGATTTAGCTCAGTGGTTCTCCCGTCTGCCTTGCAAGTGCAAGGACTGGAGTTCAATCTCTGGGACCAAACAAACTAACAAACAAACCAAAAGAGTTAATGGCTTCAATTTGGTGTGGTGGCACATGGCTGTAATCTCAGCACTCCAGAATCTGAGGCAAGAGGATCTCTTTGGGTTCAAGGCTAGCCTGTGCTACAAAGCTAGACCCTGTCTCATAAAACAAATAAACAAAAAAAAAAAAAAACGAAGAAAAAGTGTTAATGGCTGTCATTATTTATTGTTTTCAAGTGTAATAAATTGTGTCATGGTTATATTTTTAAAGAGTAAATTCTTTTTGAGGTCCATATTGACATGTTACAGATATAATAATATGGTGACTGGGACTTTGGAGGAAGTTGGCGAAGGTACAGGTGCAACAAAATTGGCCATGAATTAATTGATGAAGCAGATTGCTATTTTAATTATATTACTCTACTTTTGTATACATTTGAATTTTTCATTATAAAATGTTAAAAAATTAATGCCTTGCCATATATTGTTTGCTACATTTTTTTCCCCCATTAACTTTATTGGTACATTTTAGGTATAAAATACAGTTACATTCATCATTGGGATCTTGTATCATTACATGAGTCTCTTGGTTCTTATTTTTTTCCCCTTCCCTTGCCCTCCCTTCACCCCCTCCACCCTTCCCTATTGGCAAAGACCTTGTTTCCATTTTTTTCCTCTTCTCATATTTTTTTCCTTTCCCTTTTTTCCCTTCCCCTACCCCTCCCAATTCCCCTGCTCTTTTAGACCTTTTCTTCCTGTTACACAATATCAGTTATGCCTTTTTTAAATTACAATATTAAGATCTAGGAGACATTACCACAGCTTTTACAGAATTTAAAAGGATATAAAGAACGTATTACAAAAATCTTTTTTGAAATAAATTTGACAACTAAGAAGTACCTTGGAAGACAAATTAATGAAACTAACTCTGAAGGAAATATAAAATTTGAATAGCACCTATTAAAGAAAGTATATTCCTAGCTTGAAAACCTACCTATATGACAACAGGAGGCTCATAAACATTTTAACTGATACATTATATCCAACAATTAAAGCAGAAAAAAGAAGGAACACTCCTCCCCTCATTTTAGGAACTCAACATTGTGCTAATACTAAAACTGGATAAAGATGATAGAAGAAAAAAGTATGAACATAGATAGAAATTTGTTTAACAAAACAAACTATTAGAAGTCAGATCTGGCACTGTGTAGAAAGTGGTTTTGTTATAGGGATGGCAGTGTTGGTTCAGCTTTGGAAGATCTACCCCCCAAAGTCATCATTTAAACAGAGGAAAGGAAAAAGCCATATGATCCTGTCACTACTTGGAGAAAAAGTATTGGACTAAATTCCACAGCTGTTCATGGTAAAAGCTATCAGGAGACTAGAAGTAGAACAGAAACTTTTCAACAGATTAAAGACATGTACTCCATACTTCCAGCAAGAATGCCTTATATGAATGGAGAAGATACAATGCTTTCTCCTTAAGGTGAGGAACAAGGGCAGATATGCTTACTCTTTATCTGTCCATTAAACTTTGAAACCTAGTCCCCACCAAAATAGTCTGGCAATAAAATGACACAACTAGGATAGGATTGGCACGGCAGAAGCAAAATCTTTATATGTAGATGAAATAATCATCTACAGAGAAAATACTAAGAAATCTCTAGGAGCCCCTAGAACTTGTACTTGAATTTAGCAGGATTAGAAAACACAAGGTACATATAACAATTCAGGTCTGTGTATACTTGCTATAAATGAAGAATTGGATATTGAAATTTCAAAGTTATGTAGGAGTACAAAGGACCTAGAAAAGTTAAAAACAAAACCAAAAACAAAACCAGTGTTGGAAGACGTTTGGTACCTAATTTTAAGACTTCTTCTAAAGCTAGAGTAATCAAGGCAGTGTTGGTGTAAGGAAAGACATATAGATCATTTGAATAAAACAGAGAATCTAGAAATAGAACCACACATATATGGTCCACTGAGTTTTGAAAGATTATTTAACATTAGAATTTTATAGAATATAAACTCAATTCAAGAGCTGAGGAGGAGATAGTGTTTTCAGCAAACAGCACTAGAACACCTGGTATCCGTATATAAAAAATAAACCTCAACCCTTTTTTTCCATACATGAAAATAACGTGAAGGGATCTATGAACCTAAATAAGAAAGCCTAAAAGTATAAAACTTTAGGAAGAAATTATAAGGGAAAATATTTATGAATCCAGGGTAGGCAAGAACTACCTAGGATACAAAAAACATGATGTATAAAAGAAAAAAATTGATAAATGAGATTCCATCAAAATTTAGAACTTTAAATGACATCATTAAAATGAAAAGTAGTCCTGGGGCCAGGGATTTAGCTCAGTGGTTTCGCCGCCTGCTGCACAAGCACAAGGACCCGAGTTTGATCCCCAGCACCAAAAAAAAAAAAAAAAAAAAAAAAAGAAAATTAGTCCTTAAACAGACCATATTTCCAATGCATATAACCTATGACCAGAATATATAAAGAATTCTTACAGCTCATTAATAGTCAACCCAATTAAAATGTAGACATAAGAAGATGATAAATAGCCAGTATAGCACAAAGAATGGTGTGCAACTCTAGAATCAGAAAAATACTAATCAGTACAATAATAAGATTGAATTATACACTCATTAGGGAGGTGAAGTTAAAAGCTTTAAAAGCCTTGTCATAACCTTTTCTTTTTGTTGGATTCTCCCCCTTTGTGTTTAATTTGTCACGCCCAGTGGATTCCTTCTGCTGGGTTTCCTGGGGTTGTGATCCTCATTGTCTTTTCCTAGGGTATTGTCTGAAAATTTTTGGAGTGCTGGTTTGATATTCATGAAGTTCCTGAGGTGCTCTTTATCATGAAAGTATCTTATTTCTCCATCCATTTTGAAAGATAGTTTTGCAGGGTACATCAATCTGGGTTGGAGGCTGTTTTTCTTTAAGGCTTGAAAATACATCACTCTGAGCTCTTCTTGCCTTGAGGGTTTGCGTTGAGAAGTCTGCTGTGATTCTGAAGGGCTTTCCTTTGTATGTGATTTGTTTCTTTTCTCTCACTGCTTGTAGAATTTTGTTCTTCTGTTGGATTTCTGGAATCCTAACTATTATATGCCTATGTGTAGTTTTTTTTGATCAAGGCTAGCTGGAGTCCTATATGCCTCACTTATCTGTATGTCAAGTTCCTTTTTCCTCCTTGGGAAGTTTTCTGCCATCACTTGTGTGAACAGTTTTTTTATGTCACCTGCACTCTCGCCTCTTTCTTCATTGACTCCAGTCAGTCTTATGTTATTCTTCTTTGCATCGTCTAGCAGCTGCTGGATTGATTTCTCGTGGTCCCTTACAATTTTGAAGCAATTTTTCTTTTCCTGGTCACTAATTGCAATCATATCTGCTATATCTGAAATTCTATCCTCACATTGGTTCATTCTGCTGCACAGACTTTCGATGGAGCTTTTAATCTCTTGGAAATCTGTTTGTATCTGTTTTATGGATTCCATTTGTTTCCTATGTTGGGATTCCATCATGTTCCTCAGCTCTTCTATTTTTTATCTGTGTCCTCTCTAGATTTATTAATCGTGTCTTGCACCATGAGCACAATCTTTGCTGTTATCTGAGTAATTATTTCTGATTTCAGTTTTCCCAGATCCTCTTTTGTTGCCAGTTCAGGGAGTCCAGGTGGTTGAGTATCATCAGATTGTTCCATCTGGTTTCCCTTTGGAGGTGCTGTAGGTGATCTGGAAGTCTGTTTTTGAGGCTTGTTTATGTGTCTTCTCATTTCCACGGGGTGGGGGGTGCTTCTGGCACCCACACGGCTCACCTTCTCTGCCCTAGGAGCTTGGGATGGTGGTGGGGGAGCTTCCTTCTGGGTGCTGGGACCAGCCCACCTTCTGTGCCCTAGGAGCCTTGGATGGAGGTGGTGAGCTTCCTTCTGGGTGCTGGGAATGGCTGAGCTTCTCTGCCCTAGGAGCCTGGGATGGATGTGGGGAGCTTCCTTCTGGGTGCTGGGACCAGCTGAGCTTCTCTGCCCTAGGAGCCTGGGATAGAGGTGGGAATTTTCCTTCTGAGTGCTACGACCGGCTCACCTTCTCTGCCCTAGGAGCTTGGGATGGCAGCAGGGGAGCTTCCTTCTGGGTGCTGGGACCAGCTGAGCTTCTCTGCCCTACGAGCCTGGGATGGAGGTGGGGAGCTTTCTTCCGGGTGCTGGGACTGGCTCACCTTGTCTGCCCTTGGAGCCTGGGATGGAGGTGGGGAGCTTCGTTCCAGGTGCTGGGACCGGCTGAGCTTCTCTGTCTGTTTGCTACATTTTAACTATTCTTGTTATATTTGCTTAATATATTGGAGTTAACTAGTCTACAGTAGAAATAAAATATAAAATTAGCTAAGTTGATACTTTAATTTTCTCATTTCTCAGATGCTTCTTTTAGATGGAAGCATCATCACATTTGAATAATATGCAATATACTTAGACTTGGGTTTTTGGTTTATGTTAGTCTCTTTCTAGTTAGGTTGTAATTTATGGTTTAATTACTTTGACTTAATTTTAGCTTATATCACATTCCACTTAATGTAGTTTAACATTGTTAGTTTTGTAAGTGGGATGAAAATTAATATCAGTATTACTGATTATTTAGTGTTCCTAATACCAGTAGTATGAACCATTGACTTTTCTACTAGTGAAAATTTTAATAATAAATGCCAAGGGTTTCCTAGGTAAGCAGTGTGTTATGCTTTAGGTTAATTTGTTTAATTACTGTTTAAGCAAGTAATGCAGAGCTTATTCACCAAGATGTCCGAAATGGAGTGACTATATCATTCTGTGTATGAATTCACAGCGCAGTCGAAGTAAATGGCTTGAATACTTTAGTTGTTCAAGACTGAGAGTTATTTGACTGGTGATTCTGATTTAGTTTATGTGAATGAACCCTAGAATTTAAAAATAAATAGGTTAGTTAAAGAAAGGTAAAACCAAAATCTACCAGAGTTCTGATTAGGAATTGGTACAGTGAGAACCTTGACCAGATAACTTTGCTTTCAAATCTAGTACAAACACACTTATTTAATAGATGAGAACATTGGGAACTAGAGAGGTAAAAACAACTGAACTCTAAATCCAAATTTCCACTCCACTGTTCTTTTCACAGTTTCAGTGATTTGCAAACTGTACCCGGAGCTAAGTTTCTAAAAGTTCTCTCCATCTCTGAATTTTCTACTTAAGTTTAATCAAAATAGATCCTCTTTCATGTCTCATGTATTTTAGGGGTTGTTTGTGGTTTTGTCCAGAGTGTAAAAGGTTCTACTGTTATATGTGATAGTTTTTATATCCTTTCTACACTGAGCTCTTTGTTCTATGCTATTTCTACTCAGTACGTTTGATTTATTGTGGAGATTATCTTTGACTTTGTTTCCAAAAATGCTAACTTGATCTATAAAGAAATTGACCTAGTGACTGCAGAAAAATTCAAAAGATTTTTAAATATGGAGAGATAATTATTTCAGTATGAAGTTGTAGTTATTATCAATTAATATTTCTTCTCAGCTGTCTAGATCTTCATCTCAGACTTCTTCCTTGTGATTTTCTAGGTGGTGATACTCATGGTCTGTTATTTTTCTAAAATAATATTTATGCAAATATATTTATTTTAAATGAAAGCATTTGTAATATGTACAGATGCTTTTGAATCTGTTTGGCAATAAATTAGGGGTCATATCAATTTGCTTAAAAAAATAGTATTGTCACATGCCTGAAACCCAACTCGGGAGGCTGAAGCAGAAGGATTGTCATGAGTTAAAGTACAGCCTGGGCTACATAGTGAGTTCAAGGCCAGCCTGAACTACATGCATAGCAAGACTCTGTCTCAAAAAACCAGAAAAAACAACAAAAAAATATAAAGGGCCCAACAGACAGTATAACAGATTGTTTTTTATTTTAATTGTTCATGCTCTTAATGATTTAAAAAACTTCACTGCTGGGCCGGGCATTTAGCTCAGTGGTGCCACGCCTCCCTAACAAGTGCAAGGTCCTGTGTTCAATCCCTGGTCGCAGGAAAACAAAAACAAAACTTCACTGCTATTAGCTATATTCACTATTTTATTTTTTGTTTTGTTTTGTTTTGGTACCAGGAATTGAACTCAGGGCCTTGCCCTTGCGAGGCAGGCACAGTGCCACTGAGCCGAATCCCCGGCCTGATATATTCACAATCAACTCATTCACAGTTATGATAATTTATTACAAGTAAAATTCTTGGTGCTACTTTAAAAGCTTTTTGAAATTTTAGACTTATACTCTGCTGTCAATTTAGGACTATCATTGCAGGTCAGTATTTAGGATGCAAGTAATCTAGTAAGGCAAAGCACAAATAATCTTATCATATGTTAAGTCTCTTATATTAAGCATGTGCTTCATGCACTTGTGCTTTGACATTTAATATGGTTATGTCTAATCCATGTAATAATGAGTTAAATTTTAATGGAACTGTATTTCAGTTTTTTCACCTATGGCAGTGTTATCAATAGTTCCTGTCCCATTTAAAAAATAAATATTAGAAATATGAGAATTAATATTTACCAGACTTTCCAGGGTTTGATTTAAGTTACATAAACCACACTGTTCATCTCTTGAAATGCTAACATTCATTATGGAAATAAATTTGTTTCACTGGGAAATGTGATGGTTACTAAATATAAGGAACTCATTGACACTAGAATAAATCAAAAAGCCATCACACAAAGCATTTCCATTTTGATGAAATTCTAGAGAAGCATTAGCTGCCAGCTGTGTTGGTGTGCAGCCGTGATTAGGAAAGCCTCTCTGAAGGTAGTTGGTGTCAAGTTCCTGATGGGCACTGAGAGGCTGCTTTTAAACTTCAGGCTGAATGGATAAGACAGCCCAACAGCACAACCACTCAGATTAAGAATGCAGGATTAGGGGCCAGGGATTTAGCTCAGTGGTTTCACCACCTGGTGCGCAAGCGCAAGGACCCGAGTTCAATCGCCGGTACCAAGAAAAAAAAAGAATGCAGGATTGACAAAGATGCACTTATTTATAAGCAATGAGCTCACATTCCTGGCATCTAAGGATGTGGCAAGTAAGACTTCAGAAACAAGTAGTTAAGATGCCACCTGATAGTGGAGATGGTTCTTGTTTTTCCCATTTAGTTTATTGGTACATTTTAGGTATACAATACAGTTACGTTCACCATTTTGAGATCTTGTACCTTTACATGATGTATCTTGGTTCCTATTTTTTCTTATTGATTTTTCATTATTAAATAATTGGGCGATGTCAAAGATAAGGGATTTAGAATATCCTTTCAACTGTTACCATCTATCATTAGTTTATCCAAACTCCTGCTGTTGCATGCAGACTGTGTTATTAGGCCTTGGGGCATATTAATATAACGTGAAACAATTTAACATAGGAACCTTTGCTTTTGTCCACAAGAACAGCATTACCATTGTAAAGTTAGCAAGATTCCCAATGCAGTAAACCTGTAAACAGGAGTTTTTTGTTTTTGTTTTTTTGGTACCAGGGATCAAGCTTGGGACCTTCGCCCTGCGAGGCAGGCGGCTGAACCACTGAGCTAAATCCCCAGCCCTGTAAACAGGAGTTTTAAGAAAGCTATGAGTTTGGCCTGCTTCTCATCTGGTGCTTTAAAATGTATCTGAATGTACTGAACAACACTCAGGCTTCTTGACAAATAATGTTCTTGGGAAGAGCAAAATCCTTCTGTGAGTCTGTGTTATTTTTACCTATGAGTTGGCACTCCAGCGAAGAGTAGCATTTACTTCATTAAGAACATTCATCTTGAAATTGGTTCAGCTTTCTTCCTCCTCTTCAAACCTCAGTTTGCCAAGTTCTTTCATCACATTCTAATCTTTCTTCTTTAGGGCTAAAATTTAATCTTTCATAGCTTACTTTTCCACTATAACTGTTAAATTTTTCTTTGGGTTAACAGTTTTGAGTGGTTTTATTTCTTTCATTTCAAAACATTTCTGTAACAATGATTGTTTTGTCTTTATACCACTTTTTAGATACTGTTTTTTGGCTGCCACTTTGAACTGTTAGAACTTGCCTGTTAAATCTAACACATCACTAACATTCTAACACATTACTTTCTCATCTGTAATACTGTTTTGCCTAACCCTTCCTTTGTATTCAGAGCATCTCTTTGGCGGTGGTGTAACTCAGTGGTACTGCGAGACTGAAAATCAGAACATTTCTATTTGCTGTCATTTTTGCTTTCCCATTTTCTCTCCTTCAGAGCTCAGGGCTTCCTTTTCAGCAGATCCTTAATCTCAGAGTTGAGCCATCAGTCTCATTCTAAGCACATCTCTCGCACTTAAACTTCTGAGATTTGTCAGTCTGAAATGAACACCTGAAAAGGAAAACATGAACTGATATTTTGTATAGAATTCTTACCTGACCTTCATTGTTATTGTCAGTTTCATCCTTTTCTTCAATTAAAAATCTTTTGTCCAATTCATAGAAGTGGTAAATATACAGGCCAAGAGTTGATTTAATATTCTATAAACCATACAAAACATTGTTGGCTCTTTATTAAAGGAAAAAAAAAGAAAAGAAAAAAAGAAAAAGAAAGAGCAGTAATATTGTCTGTATGCCTAAGAGAGTTGCCTATAATAGAGACATTTCTGGAATTTTTTTTCTGAGAGGGTAAATGATAACCAGATGGGAATTATTGGAACTGAGAAATCACTTCTATTTGTCTTTGAAAATTTCCTTTCTATTCCTTGAATTTCAAGTAATCACCAGAAAATTTCCTTTGCTTCACACACCATTTATTAATTGTGTTCAGTATACCGTGTTCCAACTCAGAAATACTTTTTCAACAGTAATAATTTTCATGGTATATTTTGCCGCTTTCAGTAAGCTCTCCCTTGTCTGTCCTGCAGACATTGTCGATGCATGAACTCTCATATTTACCATTTAGTACAGCCCAGAGAAGTACAGAAAAATAAAAGCTCAACTGCTTACCCTCCAAAAATGCTAGGTATTTTAAATTATGGTTACTATTTCCTTTGGAGTTCATTGAATTCTGACCGACCCTTATCTTTGTTGGCCATGTTGAGTCCTCTTGCCTGGCGTTGGCTAGCATCCTTGAGTCTCAACCATTCCTTAGGCTTGACAGCTGCATATTTTCCCAGAAACAGTTGTGATTGGTGTGTAAAATGAATCGAATAATCAGTCCTTTCCAAATATGCATCCTTGCTTTGGCCATTAATACTTGATTTAACCATTTGTTAAAAACTGAAATATGGACTCCATTTAAGAAACTGGTTCCAGTACAGAGGTTAAAATCTTCCCAAGAATGTTTCCAGTCTGTTTGTATTCTGACCTTGGCTTTGTGGTGCATTATTAATTATGGCCATTTAGTTCCTGGCAAGTTTAGCAAAAGTCTAGCTTGTGTAGTTTGTCTTGCTTTGGGATTTTTAAAAAACTTTTTTCTAGTAATCTTAAAAAACACACACACAAAATTCTTTCTTCATCAAGGCTGATTTCAAAGGCAGTTAATTTCTTTTTCTAGCCTGCTATTCCCAACTTGGTCCTGTGAAAAAATTTAGTCCTACAGAAAAGAACGTGAGTGAATATTTTTTCAGTTCTCCCAAAGCTGAGACCATTCTGGATGCATCGAAGTTAATTCATTATGTGCAGTGACACCTTAGTTCTTCTCAAAGTTGACCCAGGGACCTCAGAGTCTCTAAGACTCTTAATGTGGGTCTCTAAGGTAAAGTGGTTTCATAAAAATGCTAAGACATTATTTTCATTTTTCAGTCTTGCTCTCGCAATTATAAAGTAAAGATTTCAAGAGATTACATCATGCTGATGATGTAATCGCTCTGATGGCTAAGGAAATGTGTGCTTGTCTTTAAATTTTTGTTGTAATTTCTGATTTTAATTTCTCAGTAAATATTGATAATGTATTGAATAACAGTAGTTCTTTTAATGTTCCCAGTAATTTTTTTCCCCTCAATAACTTTCAGGAGGAGTCCTGAGACCAGTAAGCTAGATAAGTGGTGTCTTAGGGCTCTGAGATTTCTTCTCTCAGAGGAGCCTTTTGAGAAAGGCTACCAGGGAGCAGCACCAGGCGGTGCAGAGCAGAAAACCAGACAGATGCTCAATAAACCATTTTTTAATGGAATTAAATCGAGTTCTTAAAATAGAACTTCTGAGACCGTATTTGAGATTCTCCCCATGGCAATGTGCATCTAGTGCCTTGTAACTTGGGCCAAGTTTCCATGAGATGGGTAACTGGTAGTTCTGAGTACCCAGAAGTCATTTTCCTGGACAGCCTCCTTTAACCACTAGGTAAATTATCTGGCTGATTGGCATCATCTAGGCCACTGCTGTCCAGTGCAATGAGTGATACACACACATAATTTTATATAATATGAAATACATAAAATATCAAATTTTTTATAATATTAAGTTTTCTAATGGTCACATTAAAGTAAAAAGAAACAAATAAAGTTGGTTTTAATGATATATTTTATTTAGCTTACAATCCAAATATTATCATTTTCACATATAATTGGCTTAAAAACTTATCAATGAGATAGTTTACATTTCTGTTTTAATAGTAAATCTTGTGAATCTGGTGTGTTTTACATCCCCATGATATGATCTAGCCATATTTCAAATGCTCACTAGTCACATGTGGCTGGTTCCTGCTATATTTAGACTGTACAATCAAGCACAAAAGAATTCTAGAATAGAGCTGAGAACAATCTAGAGTAATTAAGCTTTGTCATAGAAGTAGAGAATAAAATTATCTCTAAAAGTTAATATAAAGATGTAGCTTCAGCCAAGTATGGTGGCACATACCTGTAATCTGAGCACTCTGGAGGCTGAGGCGGAGGATTGCTGCGAGTTCAAGGCCAGCCTGGGCTACATAGTGAGTTCAGGGCCAGTGTGAACTACAAAGCGAGACCCTGTCTCAAACAAACAAACAAACAAACAACAACAACAACAACAAATGTAGCTTCAACTGAGCTTGGTAGCTTATACTCATAATTCTAGCACTTGAGAGGCTGAGTGATGTAGGAGTATCTTGAATTTGAGGCCAGCCTGGACTACATTGTGAGACTGTCTCAAACCAAACGAGAAGGAAAACATAGAAAGCAAAAAGAAAATGAAGCTCCAATGGAAAAACATTTTGTAAATGCAAAACATCTCTCTGGCTAGGTATGGTGGCACATGTCTGTAATCTCAGCACTCGGGAGCCTGCGGCAGGAGGAGCACCGCAAATTTGAGGCCAGCCTGAACTATATAGCGAGACCCTGTCTCAAAAAACTAAAACAACAAAAAACATTTACCTGCCTAAATTTTTAAGACATTTCAGTGAGAAATAGAGCTTCTTTCCTTAAAAGAATATTGGGGAAAAAAATAAAGTTCTCTGAACTGTCATAATGTTTTTTCTTTTCTTTTGGTATCAAGGATCAAACTTGGGACCTTGTGCTTGCGAGGCAGGCAGTGGAACCACTGAGCTAAATCCCCAGCCCGTGTTTTTTCTTTTCTTCCTAAAAGCATACAGTCTGTTTACTGTCCGTAAAATTATACATGTATCTGCCTACCAGTTTAAGGGAATATGCTTCTCTTCATGAGGAAATTTTAGATCCTGTGGTCTTTGGATTTTCTTTTTTCTTCTCTTTTGAAAAGCCCACTAAAAAAAGGGAAAATGAGTTTATTCATAATTTGGAGGCCAGATTGAGAGGGCAGCTAGCCTGGCCTACTGGTCTTTTTGTTTTCTTCCTAAATAATCTTTTTTAAACAGTTCATTTGTCAAAGCACATCCATGAAACCCTACTTTCAGGGGTTTCTTTTTGATTGACAATGGTGAGGAAGAAGGGAGGTTTGTTATGATCTTAGTTCTGAACTCTTCCCTGGTTCATTTGCTTTTATTCTGTCACCTTATACTGCCTATGAACGTGGTCTCAGAATATGAAAGTAAATTGTACCCTGTCGTGAAGAAACCACTATTTTTCTTTTAAACTTCATTCCTTCTGAGCATTATTATGCTTACAAAAATGAAGTAAGAGTTGAAGGAACTGGTTTTTGCAAGTGAGAACTAAAAGGGGGAAACGGTTATTTTTCCCTCTCTAGAATGAATAATAAAGAACTATGACTTTGGCATGGTCTGAATTTAATTTTTTTTCCTGCCATATGCCAACTTAAAAAGAAGAGTTTGTTGAAGGGAAATGTCTTGAGGGGGGAAATTCTTAAGGGCTTTCACAATCTGTATCTATTTAGCAACATATTTGATGCAGTGCCATGTTTAATTAACATTAGAGTGTCAGTTCACAGAATTATGTGCTTTGCAGTATAAGAGTTCTGCGTGGAACAGGTGAATTTAGGGAATATGTGATCTCTTGGCAATGTATTGAAAGTTTCATTTTTTACTTGTAATTTTCACACATAAGCATAAATTACATGATTCATGGATTTTCAGTTTCAGTCTTAAAAACATACTCTTTGAGAGTCTGTATTCTGTTTACCTACTGATTTACTTTTGCTGTTGACACATTTACTTTTTCAAGCAACAAGTGTGTACTTTGATCTTTTTGTGTGTGTGTGTGCTGGTGCTATGGATTGAACCCAGGACCTTCACACTGAGCTACATCTCCAGCCCTTTTTATTTTTTATTTTGAGACCGGGTCTCACTAAGTTGCTATGTTGCCCAGGCTGAGTGCACACTTGTGATCCTCCTGCCTCAGCCTCGAAGAGTGCTGGGATTACAGGTGTGCCGCCACTCTTGACTCTAAAATGTTTATTACATACCTTCCGGTAATCTGTGCCTATGAAAATTCTTGCTTCTTATTTTCTTCAGGTATTTTCAAAATAAGCATAGCTTCATACCAATCCTCTGTTCTCTGACTTAGTATCTTCTCCGTTCCCATTCCGTTGGTAGTTTCCTGCTTTTTAAGAACACCTTCCTTTTCCAGTTTGTACTTGTGCCATTGCTGAATAACACTATGTGTCCTTCTCTGAATGTTAGCTCCTTGACAGGGATCACTGGGGAGCCTCGCCTGCCTGCAAAGAAGTGAACTACTCTGGTGTGTGGTGCAGCTCCTAGGGTCAGGAGGTTCCATTCTGTGGTTCAATGTGACTTTCCTGAATGAAACGGACCCCTCTCCCCCAGCCCTGTTCCCTCCATGTTCTTTCCACATCAGCTGGCAGCCAGTTGCTCTGAATGTGCCCACAAATTATTAGCTGTTTTGCATTTTGGCCCCCCAACTTGTTTTTTGAATAATGGATTTATGTGTTTTGGATCCATAATTATGTTGCTTAGTGAAGGAGATGTAATCTGTGCCAAGGAATGCCTAAAATTTAAGGCCTGGTTCCAGAAAAAAGTGTAATAACAATAGTAGTTATGCAATTATGAATATAGTAGTCTCCCCTTTATTTCTAGGTGAGATATTTCAAGACTTCCAGTAGGTAACTGAAACTACAGATAGTACCAAATTCTATAAATACTGTTTTTTCTATACATGCTTACCTATTATAAAGTGTAATATATAAATTAGACGCAAGTAAGAGATTGACAATAACTAATAATAAAATAGAGCAGTTACAGTAATATACTATAAAATTTATGTCAGTGTTCTCAAAACCTTATCATACTATAAATCTGAGCAACTTCAGGAAATAATTCCTTATTAAGATGAGAATTTTCACTTTTTCACGGAAAGGAAGCACTTTGCAGCTTTTCTTTGGCATATCCAAGTTGCTAAACATCGCTATTCTTGTGCTTCAAGGCCATTAGGAAGTAAAATACGGATTATGTAAACACAAGCACTGTGATATTGTGGTGGTTGACCTGGTAACCAAGTTGACTACTAAGTGACTAAGAGGATAGCATAATGGGGAGTGGGTACTCTGGACAAAGCAATGTTTCCCATCACAGGCATGATGGAGCAAGATGGTACGAGATTTCATCCTGCTATTCAGAGTAGGGTATAATTTAAAGCTTTTAAATTGTTTATTTTTGTATTTTCTATTTAATAGTTTTAGACTATAGTTAGCTGCAGGGCACTGAAGCTGTAGAATGTGAAACTGGGTAAAATGAATGAATACTGCTGTGTTGCATGTTTACCACGCGCCAGGCATTATATTAAGCAGGTTGCATGCATTAGCTTAGTTAATTGCCAGCAACTCTTTAGACAAGGTTCTATTGTTGCCCATATATTATACATAAGGAGCCACAGAAACATATAATTTGCTCAGTGTTACACATTAAGGAATAATTCCAAAATTTTGAGTCCAGGTCGCTTGGCTTCAGAATCCTTGTTTTTGAGACTGTCTTCATCTGTTAGGCAAAGCTTTACCTTTCGGTATTTCTTGGAATCTTCAGTCTCATGGTACTAAAGAGTATAGACAAGAATCTGCTGTTTTAATATATTAAAACTTCTCTCTTTTCCATGTCGTAGGATAATTTTGTATCTAACATCATTTTCCCCAAGAAAAGAATAAATTTCATTATGTAGCACTATATTTCCTTCATGTTAAATCAGAAGTGTTTGTTACAAAGTGTAAAACTACTTGTATTCTAAACATTTCTCTTTATTGTTATAATTTTTATTGGCTACATGGTATGGTATATGTTCTAAGATCCTAATAGCCAATTTTGTTCTCAGATGATTAACTTTTGTTTTCTGTTTACCTTTGTAAGATCCTGTGCCTCAAAAAGTGAATGAATTTCAGAGTGAGTCCACTATGAATCACAGGGGCCCCACTATATGACTTCCCCCCTTACAGTATAGCCCAGCACTCCCCTGAGGATGAAAATGTGAAAAATGTGGTCATTTGCCTTGACACAGCCTCCACCCCCTGGACATTACTCATTGTCTGCCATCAGTTAGTAGAGTGTGAAAGTGGTGGGGCCCTTCAAGTGCAAGCCTCCCTGTTGATGTCCCCTCTTAAGATATGTGCTTCTCAGCCATTGCACATTGTGGCCTATACAGAAAATCATTTCTTTTGAAGGGAACAAATGAGGCTTCCTGAGACCTGAGACAATCCGTTGTCACTTACAAGCCATTTATTTCAGTTGAAAGTTCTGCTGTGGATATCAGTTGATGAATTTCTAAGCTTCTTTGGTGTATGAAAGCACTCTGCACTCTATAAGTTGCCATTTATATTTAAAAATTACAGTGGTGCCCTGGTTCACGAATTTAATTTGTTCCATGATTTTGGAAAAGACTGTCACGTTTGTGTTTGTGCAAGAAAGATGGAGGCAATTGTGTTTGTCATCCGATGTAGAGTTTGTAAACAAATGAAAAAATTGCCAAATGCTTTTGCTTGTGAATCAAATTTTTTTTTTGGTATTGGGGATTGAACTTGGACCTTGCGCTTGCAAGGCAGGCAGCAGAACCACTGAGCTACTAAATCCCTGGCCCTGTGAACCAAATTGTTCTCAAACAAAAGTGTTTGTGAACCAAAGTGCCACTCTACTAAGTAAGACCCAGATATTTGTTCCACAGAGGGACATTGTTTATCATGGTATTTTTGCTTTGGGTGCTGTTGTGAGAGATGCAGGAACAGAGTTAAGCTTCTATGTGTGATCTGGCACAATAATGAGAAGTAGAGATGCTAGTGGTCAAGGGTTGTAAGGTTCAAGATTTCTTGAGATCAAACAGCTGGTATTATTGAGTCTGCTGTTTCTCTTCATAAAACTTTCTACCTCTTTTTCTGCCTGTCCCAATTCTTTCTGCTGTCAGATTCTGTCTTCTTTGTGAATTTGTACTTTGTGTTTATCTTTTCTCCCCAGCTCAATTGACTGCACTTGAATGCTGTGTTATCTATTTTATGCACCTCTTTCCCCTCCTAGATTGTGAGTTCCTTGAAGTTAAGGCTGTATCTGATTGGTTTGTTGTAATTTGAGCTACACCCAGTTCATCACATTCCATCAATAGGCGAGCCTTCAGCACTCTTGGAATTAAGCTGGACTTTGTCTTCCTGTGCCTTTCTGCTATTAGTCTCATTCCAACACTTCTGAAATAATTCCAGATAAAGTTACCTTAATCCCAGTCATTCATATATTTGAACAGTCTACCTTACGTAGTTCCATACTGGCTTTATTTTTCTGAGCTAAACATTTTTGCTGTTGGAAATTTGCTTCCCTTGTTCTTGTTTTCTTTCCTTCTCCCAGTATATAGAATCTTAGAATTTTAAGGATTGGAGGGGACTAAAGTTTGCCTAGTCCTTGCTTTTCTTTTAATATTGATTATATTCTGATTAAGTAACTGAAACTGAGACAGAGATATTTTGGGGATAAGATAAATATTTTAGTTACTTCACTGAAAATGATGAGAAAGTTTAGATTTAGTAGATTAAAATAAAGTCCTTCATCTTTCATTCTGTTTTAAAATGTAAGTGCTGCTGGGTATCTTCAGAATAATGGGCAAGATGAAAAGATATGTTTTATGCTGAAGTAGTGTATGTTTCATATTCTTATGACATTGTTAAGAATTTTACTCAGGGCCAGCATACCTGGATCTGCCCCATACTAACTATAAATTACTTTATCTTGGATTACTTACTCCTAGTATGCCTCAGTTTCTGTATTAGTAAAACAAGGTTTATAATAACATGGGTTTTAAGAGGTTTCAATGAGATAGTATTGCAGAGCGCTAAGAATTAATGGTGGCCACTAAGTAAACTTTGAATATCGTGCCACTACCTCCACCACACTACCACCAGCACCACCAGCACCAGGTCTGAGTTTTACTAGCACCTGGTGAGGTGTGGAAAGTCGCTGCAAATGTTCTGGTAGAATCTTACTAAAATATTGTGTACCTGTCCTATAAACTTCTGTCTTAACAAGAGGCCTTGCATTTCACATTCTGATTTAAAGCATTACTTCACCAAGACTATAACCATATTTGTGGAGTTATGAAGTATTTTGTCATGGGTTTTACTTTATAAGCAAATTTTTTTTAAATGGTAGAAGACCCATTATCTTATGAAGCCTGTTCCTTTGAGACAAACTTCCAAGGAATTCATTTTCTGTCTTATTTAAGAGTACAAAAAAAAATTAAGTAAAAAAAGACTGGGGATGTAGCTCAGTGGTAGAGGGCTTCTCTAGCATACACAAGGCCTTGAGTTCAATCCTCAATACCACCACCACCACACACACACACACACAAAAGTAAATTCATTTTCTTCATTGATATTCCAAAAACAAAATATCGGCAGTTTTTACTTTGTATGATATAATGTGGTTTTTTGTATAATATAATGTTTTAAAATTAATTAACTTTTCCCAAGTAAATTGCTTTTTAATAATGCATCAGAGTAAAATTTCTTCCTTTATTGTCAGGTTGCTATCAAGATCATAGATAAGTCCCAGCTGGATGAAGAGAACTTAAAGAAGATTTTCCGGGAAGTTCAAATTATGAAGATGCTCTGCCACCCCCACATCATCAGGCTTTACCAGGTAGGATGACTGGTGGTATAGTGCGTGGCTGTAGGGAACCCAGAGCGGTGTATTGTATGGAGGACTGGAGCATGTGAGGCTCTCTGTATTTCCATGTTTATCCTATTTACCTCTTCCTTCTGTTTCCTCACCAAGTTCTTAATAGTTTTCCTGTTTCCCCTGGCTATTTACTAATGACATCTGCTTTACCTAGGTAAGTTGTTTAAATGTGTTCTTTAAAACTTGATGATTTTTTGAGCAAGAATTACTCAAAAAGATTATTCAGAAGATGACAAGAATTTACTTTATGGCGGTCAGAGTCCTAAATCAGCTTGGGAAGCCCTTTTAAAAAAGGGACAGAATTCTGAGAGATTAAAAGCCAGAGATGAGGGCCAGGGATTTAGCTCAGCGGTTTCGCCGCCTGCTGCGCAAGCGCAAGGACCCGAGTTCAATCCCTTGTACCAAAAAAATAAAAAAAATAAAAAAAAAATAAAAGCAAGAGATGAAATATGTTACTTTTATAAAAGATTATTTAAAAATTAATTCCTACAATCATATTATGAATTGTGATGGCAAAGGATATTTTAAGTATGGTTTCTTGCATCAGTGCATTCTAATATGATCTTGGACTTAGTTTCCAAGATAACATTTAATTACTTTGATAATCCAGAGACAAGATTCTATGCCATGGGAAAGATTTCTGTTTTTGTTTTTTTTTTACCTTCCTAAGAAAGATGCCTGTTTCATGCCATCATCAAAATGATTCTCTGGCCTTAACTGGAAAACCAGTTAAGTCTGATGGCTAGAATTTCAAGCTAGATAGGAGGGGAGTACCTTGCCTTAGCAAACGTGGTAGAAGAGATATTTTGGGAGAGGTGAGGTTTCAGGGTGCTTCTCATATTGCAGCATGCTGGCAGCAGCAAGCTCTGCTTGTGCACAGGGCCAGCTCTGCTCACTGCTTTCCACCAGAACAGTCATCTCCAAAGTTCTGAAGGAAGTGGCCACCCACTCAGTTTGTTTGCTGCTGTTAATCTGCAGTAAATGGCTTCTGACCTGGACGTGGGACTGTCTAAAAGCCTGGAGAAAGTACATTCATGGCACATTGGGCTGGCTTATGTAACCTGTTAATTTTATGGAAAAAAACCCCCAAAAAACACATTGTACTGTTGGTGTGTGGGGTTAAGGCTATAGCTTTAGAAGACTTCTCTGGCATCAGTTGCTCACATGATGAAATGAATTAGGCCAACAGGAACAGACCTGTTGAAATTTATCAGGTTAAATTATATTGAGCAACACTTACACTCTGGCCAAGAAGCAAGCTTGTGAAAGCTTCTGGTGTTGCCTGAAGACCTATAGTGTGAACTCACAGGTGTCTTGACCTCAGTTCCCTTCCTATCCTGGTAGACTGAATAAACTTCTTGACCTCATCTTTTAAAATAAGTCATCTTAAAGTAATCAAGGGGCTTAAACTAACTTTTCCAAAAGGTGAACTTGAAGATGTTAACCTTATACCTGAATTCTACAAGCTTACCAGTCTTACCCAGGGTTCTACTAGTTTATAAAAATTTTCCTTCTTCAACCCTGCCTTTGAACAGTGAGTGCCTTCTTTCAATCTTTTCATTTTGTTTTCTGGCAGATAGTATCATTAACTAGAGTCTAGTTGCAAATAAATGACAAAATGTCTGCATATGGTATCAAAATAGTTTTCTGGCCCGTTTCCTCAGGATTATAGAGTGAGCAAATACAGGTAACTGTACAGGAAGCAGTAGTTTTTGAACCTCTGAAAAGTTTAATGAAAAAAACATTTGCAGTTAATTAAAGGAATGGAGGACAAAGGGAAAATGCACAATCTGACACTATTAAAATTTTTTCTAAATACCTGCATATATTTAGAGCATTTTTTGTCATATAAATTAACATAGGGAGAGAGCCCTTGGAAGTAATATGTGTAACAATAGGGTGATACTTCTAGTATATAGTTTCTAAAAAGAAAGATAATAAAAAAGAACAACATAGCTATTAGATTTGAAAGTTAATTTAATATGTACTCATATAATATGAAGTCATTAAAAAGAGATTGATCATGGTGTTATAACACTGTGCACATATGATATATAGACACAAAAGAAAGTAACTAGGAAATAATTAATTGTAAAATATACTAGAAGTCTAGAACTATATTGTCCAATATGGTAGCCACTAACTACATGTGACTATCGAAATGTGAATAGAGTAACTGAGGAACTTGATATTAAATTTTATTTAATTTAAATATAAAAACTCAAACAGTTGGGGCCGGGGATTTAGCTCAGTGGTTCCGCCACCTGCTTTGCAAGCACAAGGACCCGAGTTCCATCCCCAGTACCAAAACAAACAAAAAAAACAAAAAAAAACCTCAGACAGTTGACAATTTTTTAAGATTATTGAAATGATAATATTTTGGAGATATTGTGGTAAGTAAAATTTATAGTAATTATAATAATCTTAATAAGTAATATTATTAGAAGCATTTTCTCCCTTTTAAATTTTTAAATGTGGCTACTAAAAAAGTTGAAATTTCATGTGCAGATCACATGTTTTTATTGTACACTACTGCTGTTGAAGAATATATAATAAATTAAGTGTTCCCCTGGAGGAGTGAGACAGAAGATTGGGAAAAGGAACACCTGTGGCCTTCTGTTCATATACTAGGTATTTAAAATGCTTATAATAAATGTAACACATACTCATGTATTTTTAAAAAAAATGATGAAAATGATAAAAAGGAAGAAAAGACTTAAAACATGCTACAATGAATTTTTTAAAAAGACAAAATACAAATGAATAATTATTTAAAGGGCAGATATTTTAAATTATTAGTTTTTTGTTTTTTATACCCAGGGTCTCACTGTGTAGTTCAGTCTGGCTTTGAACTCATGGTTATCCTCCTGCCTCAGCCTCCCAAGTGCTGGGATTGTAGGTGTGTACCACCACTCCCAGCCTGTTCCTTTTTTTGAATAAATGGGCAGTGGAAAGGAAAATATTTTCTATTTTAAAAAGTAAGACCAAAGTGATTTCTGTATAGTTCTTAGGTGATTCTTATTATTTTCCCTAAAGCTTTTTTTGTTTGTTTTGGTTCAGGCTGGGGGTGGGGGTGGGGGTGCACCTTTTTGACTCTTGTAATTGATGCTGAACTTTTTAAAAGCTCTCAACAGCTTCTTTGCTTCTCACTTGTGTGGAGCTTAACAAGTTGGAGACTTCATGGAACAACAAAAGGACCATGTCTCCCAAGTAGCAAGTGTTTCCTTTTATAACTTTGAGAAATGCCTATTTTCTCCTTTTTTTTTTTGGTACCGGGGATCGAACTCAGGACCTTGCACTTGCGAGATAGGCACGGGAACCACTGAGCTAAATCCCGGGCCCTTTTTTCCCTTTCTTATTATCATTCATATTTGTGCCCCCCACCCAAATGTTTTAAATCTTCTTTAAGTATGGAGTAGTAATGGTTTTTCATTCAAATGACAAAAGAGGAGTTACTGGTTTCTCTTCTGTGGTATCAGCCTGTCATTTGTGTCATTATCACTTTCCTGCCTTTGTACCAGGTTATGGAGACAGAGCGGATGATTTATCTGGTGACAGAATATGCTAGTGGAGGGGAAATATTTGGTAAGTAAATTTATTGCATTCTTTAAACAGCTATTGAGCACACTATAGCAACCCTAAAATAGCTGTCCAATGCTTTTGTCATTTGAGCAGCTGTCACTTGATGCTGTTCTTCGGTACTTATTTTCCTTCTTTTTAGTGTTCTCCAAGTTTTTTATGAAAAAATAAAATTCTATAGTCAAGTAATAAGAGTATAACAATAGTTATTACTTGAGAACATAGTGTTACGTGAAATAAGTAGAAACACAAGGTCAAATATTGCATAGTTTCTCATATATGAGAATCCTCTCTCTCTCTCTCTCTATGTATATATATATACGTATATTATACGTATATATATACGTATATTATACGTATATATATATACATATATATATATTAGAGATAAATAGGAAATAGGGAGAAGTTCAAATACTTCACCAAATTATAAATTCTATTGTTTTAAAAATACGTATATTTCAATATCTATGTTAATCACTTGAAAAGAAAGCTTCGTTTTATCTCTTTTTTGTAAGAATCTTTTTGGTTTATGTTTAATACTGTTATTTTTCTATGAACAAAGCTATTTTATTTTGTCTTTTAATTTGTCTGTAAAATTCCTCTGACATCTTTGTTTCTTTAACAAAGGTATTTTGTTTATTTCAATCAGGTGCTGACAGTTGAGATTAAAGATCTCTAAAACCAAACATCCCTTCTGATCAAATGACCAAGGGTCTTTCCTGTTGCCAGGTTCTTCTGAGTTGCCAAGTGTGACAGACAGGCTTGCTGGCTCTGTCATGTCACAATGCACCACTTGGAGTATATGGTCTTACCCTAGTGCAGGGATAGTGAATCTATTATAGCCTTCAATGATGTAAACAGCTCTCTATGGCACAAGGGCCATAGGTTCCTTACCACTTCCTACTGCCTTCCTTAATCTTGGTTTAAGTACAGCATAAAACTATGTTCCTTACCATGTGTTTGTTGACTCCCCTTGATGAGTCTTGTAATTTGGAAGTTTTGCCTTCAGGAGCTACTTTTTTTCTCTCACACTCAGCTTTAGCACAGCATGAGAAATAAGCAAGAGAATTTGTTACTGGCAAATCTGACTTTTTGAGATGGTGAAAACTGGCAAAGGAATTTTCTCTGGTAACAGTGATAAATGGAGCCAAATAGAGATAAAGAACAAACTTTCCAACTAAATTCATGTGTCTTTTTTCCCCTTTTTCTTCTTTTGGCAACTAGAGGGTAACTATCTATAAATTTAGGATTATCTAATTTCTTTTTTTCCTTAAGATTTGTTATCAATCTTATAAATATGAATGCTTACTAATTTAAGGTAGATTTATTTATAAGCATAGCATTTTATAAGTGGAATCTTATTAGTGACAGGACAGTTGTGTCTGCACAGATAGTGTGTTTGTGTGTGTGTGTGTGTGTGTGTGAAACTTTGCCTAGAAATGTATGTTTTTGTGTCTAACAATTTTCAGGATAAGTGCTGGTGTTTTTTAAAAGACTAAGCATTTCTTAGTTTCATTTTTAATTGGCTTTGTGTATATGCTTATTTTATGCTAAAGTTAATAGTGATGAAATGAACTTTATAATCAGAATATAGTGTTGAAGGGAATATTTTATTTCAAAGAAATTAATGCATTAAAAGGTTTGAAGAATAGTATCATATATCAAGGAGATCCAGTAGGTTTTTAGTGTGTATAATAAGTATACCCCAGTCATTTGCCTTGGAGAAGCTGACTTTATGTTAAGACACTAGTTTCCCCTCTGTGAAGCAGTCTGATAGGAGACAGACATGAAATCAGCATGTTGCCTGGACCATGGAAATCAACACTGTGAGACTCTGTGCAGGTTAGAGCAGCAACACAGATGACTTTGTGCTTGATTTGTTGAGATTGTGGGTGTCCTCTTGCAAGATGTGGTTATATGGAAGTCCATAAAGCAGAAAACAGAAGCATATCAGAGAGTATTTGGAGAGTGAAATAGCAGTTATCTTGCTGGGGAGTGTGCTATGACCTGGCATGCTGGGCACATGCTATGATGAAACTGTTTTGATTCAGATGGCGATTGTACACATCAATAGTTTTCCTTATCTAGACACCTTTTTATGAGTTTTATTGTTTAAAAAAGCAATACCTCTTCCAAGTCTGAGCTACCCATTGACTATTTTATCTCATAGAAGGACATCTATTGGTGGAAAAACAATGGTGACTCAGAAAAAGAGACCATATTGTCTTAATGTTTATAATGATTTTAAGAACCAAGCACTGGGCACATCAGATCTACTCTACTCTTTAGGAAAGTAGATTTCATAAGTGCAGGGAAGACCTGGGAGTGGTAGAGCACGCCTGTAATCCCAGCACTCAGGAGGTTGAGGCAGGAAGATTCCCTCAAGTTCAAGTCCAGACTGGACCATATAGTGAGTTCAAGGCCAGCCTGAACTACATAGCGAGACCCTGTCTCAAAAAAACAAAACAGAACAAAAAGTACAGGAAAGATAACAGTCCTCTGGTCATTGGTTCCTTGTGGGAATAAAACTAAAGGGATGCGTAAACAGAATATATATTTGTTAATATTATTTTTTAAAATCATAATTATATATAACATAATATATAGTTATATGAGTAAATAAGTACATGAATCTTAAAATTACTAATATTTTAAAAGTTGTGCATGAGAGAGAAAATAGTGTATTACCTATCAAAATCATTGAGATGGTACAGACATAAAAGAGTCTCATGAGCTCTGATTTTTGGAAGTATCTAGTTGGAAGATGAAAGGAGGGACTTAGTTAAGAAAGTGGACCTTTGAGGTAATTAGACCTAGGTTTGAATCAGATCTCTGCTACGACCTGATTGCTCTTTTACTTGGGGCAGATTACAAAATGATTCTGGGACCCAGTCTCAAAGCCTGTACATGGTAAGATTTGCCGCATTATTTGTGAAGATGAAATGTATGGAGCCCTAGCACATGCTTGCTTTTACCTTCATATTAAAGAACCATCACCTTCTGACACAACCATGTGAGGAACTCTGCTGATGCACTGCTCAATGAAACAAGTGAAACTAGGCAAAACAAAACAAAATGGCCATTTTAAAGTCTGTGGAAGTGGTCTTAAGGACAAACAGCAAGTGAAGAAACATTCACTCAGGAACAGCTATGAAACTTCAATAAGTAATGAGGTAGTGTTTGGGATTTGAACCAGTACAGTACTCCTCCCTTCTTCCCTACTGTGAGCTCGGTGAGGTGGTGAAAGATTCCTGTCCAGATTTTTGCAGCCAACTCTCCTCTCAGCAGCTAGATTGGTAGTTTTCTTCTCAGGAGGAATAGGACATCAGCATTTGGCATCTTTTCCTCAGTGGCCTGTTGCTGATGGTAACACCTAGGAGAGTGCAGTTGAGAGGTGGGGGCTCCCTTTTCTGTTCAAGTCCACTTGTGGAATTTGATTGTCGTATACTAGAATACTGGAGCCCAGATTACGCTGTCCTCAGATCATGAAACAGTGGTTTCATGCATGTTAGAGAGGCCAGGTGTTAGATTTATGGGGGGGGGGTATCTTTAAGGGTACATTATAAACATGTTCACAGAAATAAAGGATCTCAAAATTAAAGTAGTAAAGAAGGTATGATGGTACTATCACTTCAAATAGAGAATACCAATCAAGAGAAATTATGAAAAAGGACTAAGTGAAAATTATAGAGTTGAAATTAAAATAAATTCATTAGAAAAGCTCAACCAGAGATTTGAAATGGTAAAAGAAAAAGCAAACTGAAGAACAGATTAAAAAAAAGGAAAAACAAAAATCAGAGCTTTAGCAAAATATAAAACAGTATCAGGTACATCAATATATATATGATGATAGTATCAGAAGAAAGAGGGAGGGAAAGGAGGTGAGAAATATGTGAGGAAGTAATGGTGGTAAACTTCACCGATTTATTGGAAAACAATATGTGTCCTGGAAGTTAAAAAAAATCCAAGTATGATAAACATAGAGAATCACAAGTAGATGAATCATGATAAATGATTAAAGTCAAAGGCAAGAAAATATTGATAGCACAAAGAGAGAAATGACACATAAAGGAAACTTCAATAAGAATAGCAGCTGACTTTTCAGCAGAAACAATGGAGCTCAGAAGGCAGTGGAATAGCATATTGAAAGTGGTAAAAAAAAAAAATTTGTTAATCAAACTCCTTTATCCCACACAACTATTTTTTTTAAAGAAAGTAGAATAAAGACTTTCAGGTAATGAAAACTGAAATTTTGGCCAACAGAATCACCATACAATTATAAGAAAACTAAAGAAAGTTCTTCAAGCTGAAAGCAGTCTACCTACAAGATACAGAAACAAAAACAAGCAAACAATAACAACAAAAAGTGTACCAGCAGAGGTAATTTTGTGATTATAAAAGGAGGCTAGTCATGATGGTGCATGTCTGTAATCCCAGAACTCAGGAGGCTAAGGCAGGAAGATCTCCATGAATTCAAGTCTAGCTTGGGCTACTTAGTGAGACCCTGTCTCAAAAAACAAAACAAAACAAAACAAACCAAGTGATACATATTTTCTCCTTTTTTTCACTTGTTTAAAAAGCAGTTGTGTAAAATTATATATATGATACATTGTTAGGCCTCTAATGTAATATATTTGTAATATACCCAAACATAATAAATAGCACAAAGGAGGTGTATAGGAGAAAAGCTGCATTGACTCAAGGAAATCATTATAGATGGTTAAGTCATAACCAAAACAATGCATTGTTTAGTTTGTAATATTAGTAGTTGTAGCACGTATAAGATACTAGTACAAGTAAGAGGAAGGGAATAGAGCTGTGAAGGAATAACATTTTTATATATCACTGCAATTAAGCTAGTATAAATTGGAGGTCTTAGGATATGCCAGTATTTTGAGAAGCATGGCTCTAAAGAAAAGCCAGAAAAAGATAGTAATTTGAGCAGGGAGCAAAGGTTGTTGGAAGAGAATTCTCTGTGGGTAATTCACATTCCTTAATGTCTTTTATTTTTTGTATATAAAGGATTACAAAATTCCAATGTAATACATTTTGGAAATGCAAATGTAAAATAACTTGGGCTTATAAAACCAGAATTTACAATTATCTGTGAATAGTTAAAGACAAATCATTGAACCATTTTAATTACAAATCCAAAGTAACTAATGTTGGTTACAGAACCACCGTTCCACTCCCCCAGTGAGAGTCCAGGTATTGAACTGTACATCCCCCTCTACTCACACTCCTGCATGCCCTCAAAAACAGTGCTCTCACATGCAGCCCCATCAAACATATACTAGGCATGTCCTCCTTTCCACAAAGCTTAGCAAGATGGCAGCTCCTCTTGGCTTACACCAACCTTTGTCCTTTTATAAAGCTCCTAGTTGCCTAGTACCTTTGCGCTCAAGAAAAGTATATTGTTCTCTCTCTTCCTTGCCAGTATTCTGCCTTTCTTGATGTCTGTACCAATAAGACATCTGACCATTCTTATTAGGTCTTCCTGTCTTGCACAACCCTGCACTGATAACTGAGTGACTGTAACCACCACCATTACAATGCTGAAAATCTCTTGGCCTTTCCCCCCTCAAACATTACCTACTTCAACAGAACTGAATTTCTTTTGGGAGCCAGGAGTTCAAGCAAAGACTCCTCTTCCCACACCCTCTGCCTCTTACTAAGAATCTGTCACTTTAAGAGAGGCCTACTGCTCTGCAAAGTTCAAAAAGAATACCACAGCCTCGGTCAACTGCAAGCCCAAGGGAAGATGCCAGTCCCATCAATTCTGACCAGTGGTTTTGGGTTGGATTAAAAGAATACCATATTCTGGTCTTTACTACACTTCTTCATTAGCATACCTCTAACACCCACTTTAGTCATCTGGACACAAAGCTCTGGAGAGCTGTCCTTCCCTCTTCTTTAGTATACCTGGTCACCATCAGTCGGAGCCAAGGAAGCACCTGGCCTTTTGAGTGTCTCTTCAGAACTAGCACCTAACTGGTTAAAGTGCGTTATCTGTGACTAGTCAATAATTTATAACATTCGTAAACAATGAAATTCATCAGGGAGCTATATGTTCTTGAATCTGAAGTGCTGACCTCTTGTTAGAAATGAAAATGTTTCACTTTTAGTATCTCCATATTATATGCTCATTGAAGAAGTGTTAGAGAAAACATGGAAGGTTTAAGAAAGGAACCATGATTTCCTCTCCAGCTGAGCTAATGGCTGAAGGCTTGTTTATACTCTGCAGGTATAAACCTACAACTTAATGGCTGCCCAATCTGATCTATCAGGCACTCCTCCTTAAGACCTGAACACCTATGACATGTGAACAGGGTGAGATGGCAAAAACTACAAACCCACAGGTCCTTTCTGATGGACAACTAGAAGAAAAGTCTCATAAGACAGTGAGCTCACAGTGCCAGTGTGCACACACAGAGGAGAACAGGTCAAATGTCTCAACAATGACTTTCAGAGATCCTTGCACAGGGGCACAATGCTCTTGTCTCACTAGAAAAGAGTTACTTGGACCTCTCCCCATTCCTAACACAACACAGGCCAATAGCCAGCTAGACATTCAGACCCACGGTTGAATATTAAATAGAAGGGAGCAGCAGCAGACACAAAATTTCAGGCCCTGGTTTTATGTGCCTTTAATACTTTTTTCCTTTCTGCTGTGTTCACTAAAGAATATTTTCTGAAGGCTACTTTTTGTAGCTTTTTGTTTTCCCTTTGCATTTATCATGGTTTTAGTTCCTTCTCTGAGGAGCAGTTCTCTGAATCTGTGTCTTCCAACTCAACTCGGTACCTTTTGAGGCCACTGTGGCCATGAACAGCCCTGGTGCTGTCTGTGGCTGAAGGTGTCAGTGGGGTCCTCTCTTGTTCCAGCATTGGGGGTTTCACAGGCCATTTCAGACCCACAACAATCTTTGTGTAAGAGAGTCCCTGTCAGGGGTGAGTTATCATGGTCAGTGTCTGAGTGTCCTGGGGAAGAACAGGCTACTACCTCCAGCTCCCCGAAGTTCTGCCCATTGTTGTGGGGATGAGGGGGCCGGGGGTGTAAGCATCCATTGTTGTGGTTGGCACAGATGGTTTCTAGGTTCCTCTCCTCGCTGTCATCAGACTGGGTCCTAGAACAGTTGCCAGATCCACTGCTGAGAGTGGAGCCAGATGCCTTGGGGACAGGGGGAGAGGGTGGCTCTTCAGCCCAGCTGCTCAGGACCTTGCTCAGGGCCTTTCCATTGAGCTTCTTTGTTTCAAAAGAGTGTTCTACAGAGCTACCATTGCTGGTGTCCTGAGAGGTGCCCTCTGGTGCCTCTGCCCGAGGGTGGCTGCTGTGCTCATGGCCTGGGCCACTGTTGGGATTTCTAGTGGACGTCCCTTTACGTGCATCTTTGCTGCAGCCTTCTGGGGACAGATCCTGATTCCTCTGGGCCAAGGCTGTGTTCAGTGAGGCTTCCTTACTAGAAGAAGGGGCAGGGTTTTCCTTGTGGCTGGTTCCTGTTCTCCCTTCATCTGCCTCCCCTGCTACTAGGGAGGCCTCTCCATCTTTGTTACTTGAGTAGGAGATGTAGGAGTAACGGAGCCACTTGTAAGCTTTATAAATCTTTCGCTCAACTGATTCTATGTCTGAGGTTGATGACCCCCGGCTCGGCTGAATCTCCAGGGCGGAAGTGCTTCGCTCAGGGGAGGAGGCTGGGGAGGAAGAGAGGTCATCTACTTTGATCTGAGGGTAGTCGCAATTGTCCTCGCCAATGTAGGTGCTGGTGGGCTTGGTGGGCGCACCAGGCCTCTCCTCCCGAAGCGTCTTCTGCCTCCTCCGTGCAGCGTTCCGCTGCCTAGTGGAGGTGCGGCGCTCATTCAGCTCCTCCTCGTCCTCGGAGCTGCTGGAGCTGCTGGAGCTGCTGGAGCTGCTGGAGCTGCTGGACTCATCCTCAGGGCTGGGCGAGCGGGGCCGGGGGAAGAGGTCTGTGTCCAGCTCGACCTCACAGGCGTTCTCCTCTGAATCTGACTCATTGGACAGGGCTAGAAGGCGTTTGTCCTGGTAACGCCGCAGAGCTGAGAGGCGCTGTTGGCGAGAGGCAGAGTCCTCACAGGAAGGGGCTGGTGGGGTGGACACTGCTGCAGGTGTGGCGGTGACACTCAGGGGCCCCAGGTGGAAGGCACTGTCGGCTTCATCCATGGTGGGGGGTGGAGAGCAGGGCAGGGAGGCCGAGGATTCCGAGTCAGTGTAGCCGGAGCGCTCACTGACCCCTGCGTGCAGCTGGAGGATAGTGCTCTCGCTGAGATCACTGTCCGAGTCTGAGCTCCAGCCCCCGATCTCTCGGTGGACCAGGGAGTCAAAGAATGCCATCATCCGGGGGTCCTCCTGGACAGACTGATTGGCGTAGTCATGGGACAGGCCACTCCCACTGTTCAGCACCAGGCTGATGTACTCTTCATGGGTGTAGAGGCAGCGGGAATCATCCTCAATGCGGCCATCGAGGTCTCTGGTACATCCTGGCTGTTTGTATGGGCTCCAGATCTTGATAATCTTTTCTACGCCAGAAGAGCAGATCATGTAGGTGTGGGGATTAAATCGGACCTGGTTAACAATAGATCGATCCCCTTTCAGCACCATGAAGGCTCCATTGACCACCCTGCCAATGCCACCTGCTTCTGGGTCTGCAGGGATTCTCCACATGTACAGGTTGAAGTCATCAGAGCCTGAAAGGATATACTGGTCACGATCTCCTGCGAAGCAGCAGCTTTTCATGGTGCATGAATTAAAGTAACCCTGATTGTCAAACTGGAACACAGGCAGGCGGGAGTGGATATCATACAGCACAGGAGGCAGGCGACGCCCCAGGCCCAAGAGTTAGGTCCCGTTGCTGTTGAATCGCACACTCATGGCACTTTGGAGGGATAGATTGCCACCGTAGCACAGGAGAGAACTCAGAGATTTTCGAATATCCCAAAGTCCTACTCCTTCCTTTGAATTGGCTGTGGCCAATAACCCGGGCTCCACAGGGTTAAACATGACACTGTGAAAGGCTGAAGGATAGTTTGCCAGGCAGAAAGGCTCTCCATGAGGAGACTCCCGGATGTCCCAAATGAGAACTTGACCATCATCTGAAGAGCTGGCAAAAATGTTGTCATTTACTGGGCTCACCGACAAGCCATGTTACTGCATCTTCATGAGCAAACACATCCAAGGTCTCGCTGCTTTCAGCATCATGGAGGATAACTTGTTCATCATTTCCTCCAGAAAATACTTTGATGTTCCCACTGTTGAAAGCCAAGCAAAAAATGTTGGAATGGTGCTCTCCTTTCAGCTGTATGGGCTTGACCCTAGAATGGATGGCTTGTTCCATGGGCCACAGCAAAATCTGGCGGTCGTCTCCTCCTGAGACCAGCCACTGGCCTCCATTGTTGGAGAATTCAATGGCATTGACACAGCCGAAGTGGCCGAGGAGGTCCTTCTTGTAGAGGTTTCTGCAGCCCCGCAGGCATCTCCTCTGAAAGTCCTGAGTGAGCAGGGGGTCCCCATGCAAGCCCCCCTGGGACAAGAAGCCCACCACTGACCTCATGCTGCCCCCCAGCCCAGCTCTCCTCTTCATGCTGGAACCACCGCCGCCCCTCCCTCGGCCTCGCGCGCGGCCGCCCCCCCCCCCCCCCCCCCGCGCTGCTCGGTGCTCCGGATGGTGCCCTAGCCAGCCATGGCAGAGCAGCGAGGTGTCCCTTAATGTCTTATGAGCAAGGCATTGGTGGCCTTTGCCCCATACTTTCTTTTCAAGAACGTTTGTGTAGCCTTGGAAGTTAGGAAGAATGTCTCTCTCGAGAGCTCAAAATTAGGTCTGTTTATTACTTATAGCAAAAGATTTGAGTTTCCTCAGCTCACTGCTCGCCCTGTAATGTACCCAATAGTGTGTGCAGGTATCCCGTGGTTGTCTTTGCTTTGCCCTATGGGAATTGGGGCTTGCAGAACTGAAGCAAATATGTTAACATTTATGATGCTTGCTGATCCGTAAGTAACAAAACCCTTTGTCTCTGACCTAAGGGCTTCATATCTTCTGCCTGTATCCATGCAACTGTGGCAGGCTAACTTGTTAGCTTGCATTTAGGGCAGAAATCTCAGATTCTTTTAGTACAAGAAGTAAGGAGATGTTTTGTTGTCATACATTTAGATAGGAGGCTCAATTATATATTAGGTTGAATATACAGTAGTGAAGAAAATGACTTTGACAGTAATTAAAATGGAAACGATAATCTGTACAGTAAGAAATGATTAAGCTATGAGCATAGTTACAACGAAGTGGCCTTGCACAAGAAGAAGGATAAGTCAGGCAGGTGGCATAGGCCTGTAATTCCACCACTCTGGGAGGCTGAGGCAGTAGGATCACAAGTTTGAGCCCAGACTGGGGAACGTAGTGACTTAGCGAGACCCTGTCATAAATTTAAAAAGGTCTGGGGATGTAGCTCACTGTGAAGGCCCTGTACTCAATTATGGTCAATGAATGAATCAATCAGAAGGTAAAGGTAAAGGTAAAGCTGCATGTGGCTCTAGGTGATTTCTTAGGCAGAAGAATGCAAGCTAAGGTATTGCATGCCTTTTGGTGTTTTATTAATTGGGGATTGAACTTGGGACCTTTCATTGAGCTACATTCCCAGCCCCATTTTTACTTTTTATTTTGAGACAGGGCCTTGCTGAATCACCCAAGTTGTCCAAGAGGGGCTCAAACTTGCCATCTTCCCGCCTCATCCTTCCAGAATGCTGAAATTAGAGGCATGTGCCACCAACCATACCCAGGTTTAATTTTGTATTTGGGGTAGGACTGAGAGTTAAAGGTGAGCAGGTAGGGATGTACATACATCAGGACAGAGAAGGTGAAATTAGCTGCTGGGAGAAATGAGAAAAGGAATGCTCAAAAACAGATAAAATAGTTGATTAAAGGCCCTAGAGATAGGAAACCAAGAACTTGTTCCATTACACAGGATTGAATGCTTTTTCCCTAATAATGCTCAGCTACCTCTGTGTATATGGGATATGACAGACAATTGAACTGATCCAGTGTTTGGATTTATGACATGTACAACAGAAGAGACAGGTGGCAAGAAAAATGAGGGCATCAGCAATAATGTAATTAATGTTTGGGCCATTTGGCTGAGGCTTAAGTGGAACAGAGGATACAAGTATGACCAGGACAAATGTTCTTAAATGAGAATGTCAAAAGCTAGAGGTCTGCGTGAAGTTGAAAAGCAGATGTGTTGGACATACAAGGATTAGAGAGATAAAAGTCTAAAACTATATTGCCCAATATGGTAGCCATTGGCTACATGTTGCTCTTGCACATTTGGAATGCAGCTAGTGCAAGTGAGGATTTTGAATTTAATTTAATTTACATTTAAATTAAAAACTGAGGCATTCTGTTGGCCATGGCAATGCAGTCATATAATCCCAGCACTTGGGAGGTTGAGGCAGGAGGATTGTCCTGAGTTTGAGGCCAGCCTGGCCTACATAGTGAATTCAAGGCCAGCCTGAACTACATAGTGAGACCCTGTCCCAAACAAACATAAACAAAAAAACAAAAAAACCCCCAAAAACTGAAGCATTGTGCAAGAGTTTTAGATAAGATGCCAGAGTTAGCCAGCCACAAAATTAGCACATTTTCCAAAATCACCCTCACTCTGACACTAACTGCAAGTTCAGAAATTCCCAAAATTACCTTCACATTTGATAAATTGCTGGGATTTGGAACTCACCAAAAGCTATGTAACTTATAGTTATGGTTTATTACAGGGAAAGAATACAACCAAAGGAAGAAACTCAAGGTCTAGGAGAAGTACCAGACCAGGAGCTTTCTTTGTCCTATGCCTGTGGAGACAGGATGTGTTATTTTCCTCATATGATGCACAGAGAATTGCTCCAGGGAAGATCAGCTGAGCCTTCCTGTTCAGCATTTTTATTTTCATAGGCCTGATTGATTGAGATTACTTACATGGTTGATCTGTGTTGAGATCAACCGATATTGTGCCCCAAAGCCTGCACTAGGTCACATTGTTGGTCTTTCTAATGTCACCAGCCCCTATTCTAATACTGTATGTATTTTGTGAGTCTGACTTGAAATCATATTGTTAGATTCTCTGGCATTACCCAAGGCTCCCAGGCAAACAGAGATAGGTCCAGCAGGCATAATATTCTAACAGTCCAGATATTACCTCCCAGAATCCAGGGGAAGGTCAGACCTGCTACTTGAGCAAGGCCAAATTCTTCACTCGACATAGTGTGAAATACTTTTCTTAAACACAACTCTTATTTTGCTAAAACTAGATTTCACTTTGGCTATAGATAATTCAGCCTGCAAGTTATAATATACTATCTGTGTAAAATACACAATGGGCTTTGAACACTTACTGTGGATGGAAAAAAAGATTTTTATATTGTTAATTTTTTGTTATTAAAATTAATTCCAAAACAAATGCTCCATCTCCCTCCCACTCTCTCCTCCCCCTTTCCTCTTCCTTTCTTCTTCACCTTTCCCCTCTTTATACTTTTTAATGTGATTATAAGAAAATATCAAATTATATAAATATGTTTCTACTTGACAGTGATTAAGAAAGTTATTCTAAGGGGAGTATACTTCAGATTAAGTATCCCTAAGCCAAAAATCTGAATTCTGAAATGCTCCAAAATCTGAAACTTCTTGAGTGCTGACCTGACACTGAAAAAGTTTTGAATTTCAGAACATTTAAGATAAAGGATATTTAATCTGTATTCAGGTTTAGCATTTTAGTGATAGAATAATGTCAAATAAAGACAAACTCCAAGATGTGACCATAGAAATGGTGGCTGAACTTTCATGTAGTTTTATAAGGCCACTGGAGAGAAAGAAGATTCAGATCATGTTGTCAAATATGTTATGCTTGTGGATGTTGAGATTCCTTTAGGTGACTGGCAGAATCTTGGTGGACCAGAAAATTGTGAACTGAACTTCAGTATCTTTGATCAGTGTGAAGGCAAGAGAGGTAGACAGTGGGTATACCACTTAGCTAGGTGAATGTCACAGAGGTTATATTACTTCCTAGTGCCAAGTGGAATATTATGGGTGATTTTGCTTTTCTTTTTCAAGAACTCTAAAAAAGGAATTGTTAGTTTTAGAGGAGTTGGTTGAAAAGGTGACTATAAATATGGATTTTCTGTACACAGATATGAGAGCTCTGTTACCTTTCCTTGTCCTATAGGCATCTGATTAAATTTTATGACCATCTCAAATGTTATTCCATCTGTGAACTCTACTCTGATTTTGCCAGATAGTTACTTGCCTTTTTCTTCGTCACTTTGAACATTTTTCTCCTATAGCACTTTTTATATTTGTGTGTTTGTGTGTGTGTGTGTGGTTCTTTTTTGTATTTCTAACTTTGTTATGTACTGGAACTAGACTAGGTAATTTAAGACTTTAGTCCTTTGACCTATCATTTTTCCTCTGATGGTTCTTATGCCAGATCTTCCTTACTTCTAAATTTGTACTATTCCTGGGCTTAGTGATTTTGGAACTCTTTATCTATGCACATCTATTTCTTCAGTGGTTTTATATCCTCTATTAAGGTGTTGACTCCAAAAATTTAAATCACTAGCTTAACTATTCCACAAACTCTAGATTTATATATTTAGCTATTTATGTGACATATCCACTTGAATGTCTAAAAGGCATTTTAGTGCTATTATATGCAAAACTGAACTTTTGATTTTCACTTACCAACTTTCTCTCTTCATTTGTCTTCATTTCACTAATGACAAATCTATTCATCAAGTTTCACACAACAAAACTGTAGAATCATGCTTCATTTATTTTTTTCTATCATACCTTATGTCAGATCCATCAGTAAATCTTGGTTACTCTTCCTTCAAACTATGCTGAATTCATTTACTTATCATCACTTCCACCACTGCTAATCTGATTTCAGCCATAATCATCTCTTGTTAGAATTATTATAGTACCCTTTAACCAGTTTCTCTAAATCTGTCCTGTTTCTCGTATTACATTTAGAGTGATGTTTTTTAAAAATGCAGTGGGAGCTCATCATGGTGGTACAAGCCTGTAATCCCAGCATGCTGGGAGGCAAATGTGGGAGGAACTCAATTTTGAACCCAGCCTCTGCAACTTAGTGAGACCTTGTTGCAAAATAAGATATAAAAAGGCCTGGGGATCTAGCTCAGTGTAAAGACCCTGGGTTCAATCTTCAGTACCAAAAAGTAGGGGGTAAGATGGATTTTATCACTCAGATATTTCTATTGGCTTTCCCATCTACTTGGAATAAGTCTATAGACCCTCCAGTGGGTTTCAAACTCTCTATGATCTGGTCTCTACCATCCGGTCTGACTGTAGCTCCTAGTATTCTGCTCCTTCTCATAGTCTCATCTCATTCTTGTTCATTAAAGCATTCAATATGTTCCCATGTTAAGGCCTACCTATATCTCATTCCTTCCTCCTGAAATAATCTTTTCCCAGATACTTACATGACTCACTCTCTCCTGTTTCTTTCAAGTCTCCTATCTAGTATGGCCTCATTAGAGAGGTCTTTGCTAGCCACGTTATTTATATTTCATTCTTCCTACTGACTCAGTATCCCCTTTATTGCTTTATTCTTTCTTCTTGTGTTTTGTTTTGTTTTGTTTTTGTACTGGGGATCGAACTCGGGTCCTTGTGCCCGTGGGGCAGGTGGCGCCACCACTGAGCTAAATCCCTGCCCTCTTCTTGGTTTTTATGTGCAACTGACATTAATTCATTTGCTTCCTCTCTCACCTTACTAAAGCATAAGCTTTGTAAGAGTAAGGATTTTGTCTCTCTTTTTTTGTACTGGGAATCAAACTCCTTACGCTTGCAAGGGAGGTGCAGTGCCACTGACTTAAATCCCTGGCCCAGGATTTTGTCATTTTTGATTCCTGCTAAATCCTAGAATAGCTTCACAGAGAATATATGGTCAATAAATATTTATTGATCAGTTGGGTGGAAGACTGAATGAATGAATACCAGTAGATCGCAGATTATAGCACTTAAATCTTTTATATGTGTTCTTCATTGTTTAATGCAGTATATAACATATAGCAGGTACTTATTCCAAGTAAAGCGTGGAATATGAGGCGTTTTTTTTAACCTGGAAGAAAAAATAACTTACTTTTTTCCTGCTAACTCTGCAAAGAAAGACATATTGCAAATTATGAAATCTAAACAATGTAATAGTTGCACTAGGTGGTTATCAAATGAACATTTATTAGTCATTCAGTTGATTTATTGAGATGATTATTGGGTACTGTTTAGTACTCTTTAAGGGACAGGCATGTAATGTAGTCCTGTTTAGTGATGCAAACAGAATTGAGAAACTGTTTAGTTTTTGTAAACTACTAAACTTGTAATTCTCTAGATAGATATCCCCAAACTTCCTATTTAAGACCATAAACTCATAAATCCAGCACTTTATCAAGTAAAGTTTCCTGAATACTGGAATTTGTGACCATTTAAAACAAAGTACTAATTTAGGAGGAGTCTGTTGAAATGTGCGTGATTTATTATGAACATTCTCAGTGCCTTAAAATAACATTTCCTATGATGCCAACATGTATGGAACTCAGAACCATTCACAAAGCCAATTATTTATGCCATAGAGCACTCAAAGACTGACTGGTAGCACAGGGAATGGGAAAAACTGAATTGTCTAATCATCGTGTGCCAGATACTGGGTTAAGTGTTTCATTTGGTAACTTTATCTTGTTACCTCCTAGATATTTAAGAACACTAACATTTATTGAACACACTAGTATGTACTGTTTGTTGTGGATTTTTTTTGGGGGGGTGGGTACCGGGGATCAAACTTGGGACCTTGCGCTTGCAAGGCAGGTGCCAGAACCACTGAGCTAAATCCCCGGCCCTAGATTTTTTTTTTTTTTTTTTGAGACAGGGTCTTGCTATGTAGTTCAGGCTGGCCTTGATCTTACTATGTAGACCACACTGGCCTCAAACTCAGCATTTCTCCTGCCTCAGCCTCCCAAATGCTGGGATTACAGGCAACAAGTATGCTTACTTGTTTTTATTTAATCATCAGCATTCTTTATATCTTTACAACTAAACTGTTTTCCCACTAAATTAGATATTCCCTTTGAATCTAGGCTTTACTAACAGAAGTAAATAACCATACCTGTGAACTTTAGTCACTCTAAATCAAAACAATTAATTTTCCATTTTGTTCCTCGATTTCTTATTCATTATTTTATATTTTTTGTTTTATTTTCTTATCATCAGACATAGCTAGCATTTATGTTTGCAGTCAGCCCAAGTGGTATAAAGAATCTACTCATGCTTTGGCCTCACTTAGCTGCAGAACATCCATTCTTAGCTGTCTGATCATCCTGTCATTTCTACCATGACAGAAAAATGAATGCCAAGGAGAATGAGCCAAATATTTTTCCTCTATTGAGTATATATATCCCAAAGGTATATTTTTCGCCTGGCTCCTGTATTCATACTTTTCCTAAGGGTTTTCTGAACTAATTTTTAAACTCTTTGGGAAATACAATTTATCTAACAAAGTAAAACTAATAGTGCAAGAGTTATGGAGTCATGGAGGCTTCCATCCAGATTTCAGAAGGCCTGAGAGTCCAGGCAAAAATGTGTGACAGGATCACAGTCCCTGCCAGGAGCCCATGAGGGAGCTAAGAGTGAAGGTGTGAGAATAAAGCTGAAGATGCACTGGATGGAGACTGTAGGAAATTGGAGATGCCAGGAATGTGGAGTGTCTGCTGAGGGAAACTACAGACAGCAAGCAGAGCCAGCCTAAGACAGAGGACTTGTGGGCTGGAACTGGCCCAAGCTCTTAGGAGGTCACATCTCCCCACAGCCTGCCCCTGATGCTAGACATGAAGCTACAATATTAAGTGTTAATCCTACTGGGTCGGTCTTGCTTTGATCCCTTTCCCTTCTCTTCACCTATCTGTCCATTTTGGAATGAGAATGTTTACCGTGTGCCACTATATGTTGGAAGTATTTAATTTTCTTTTTGATTTTTTTAAATATTAAATTCTTTTATTGGTACATTGTAGGTATGCAACACAATTACATTTCTCATTGGGAATTGTACCTTTACATAAGGCATCTTGGTTCTTATTTTTTCCCCATTCCTAGCCCTCCCTTCATGCCCTCCACCCTTCCCTATTTACAAAGACTTTATTTCCATTTTTTCCATTACTCATCATTTTTCCTTTCCCTTCTTTCCTTTCCCCTGCCCCTCCCACTACCCCTACCCCTTTGGACCTTTTCTTCCTATTTTACATTATTGATTATTCATTCTAATCATTGGTACATTTTAGGTATACAATATAATGACATTCATCATTGGAAATTTGCACCTTTACATAGTCTCTCTTGGTTCTTATTTTTCACCCTTGCCCAGCCCTCCCTTCAACCCCTCCATTCCTCCCTATTTACAAAGATTTTGTTCCTATTTTTCCATTTTCTCATATTAATCCCATTCCCTTCTATCCTTTCCTCTAGCCCTCCCACTTCCTTCCCCTTTGCCCCTTTTCTTCCTATTTCACATTACGTATTACACATTTAGTCCTTATTTACACTTTTAGTTTCTCACACCAGAGAAACTATTCGGAATTTATTCATGTGTGTCCTATTTATTTCACTTAAGAGTATGGCCTCAATGTGCATCCACGTAGCTATAAATGTCTCTAATTTCTCACTTTTTATGGCTGAGTAGTACTCCACTTTATTAAAAAACCACATTTTCTTTATCCAGTCTCCAGTTGATGGGCATTTGGGCTGTTTCCAAGTTTTAGCTATCACAAACTGTGCTGATAAGAACATGGGCGCACGTATATCACTGTAGTATGATTCTTTTAATTCTTTGGGGAAGATCCCAGCAGTGAAATACTGGGGTCAAATGGGACTTCCAGTCCTAGTTCTTTGAGGTATCTCCATACTGATTTCCACAGTGGTTGCACCAGTCTACACTCCCACCAGCAGTGGAGCAGGGTTTCTCTTTCCCCACAGCCCCGCCAGCATTTGTTATTGGTTGATTTCATGATAGCAGCCATTCTTTCTGGAGTGAAGTGGAATCTCAGCATTGTTTTCATTTGCATCTCTCGAATGACCAGTGATGGTGAACATTTTTTCATGTATTTATTTGCTATTTCTACTTCTTTTTGTGAGAAATGTCTGTTCATTTCAGATGCCCATTTTCGGATTGGGTCTTTAAATTTGGGAGGTGTGATCTTTTTAAGTTCTTTATAGATTCAAGATAGTAGACCTTTGTGTGAGGAAGAGCAGGTGAAGATTTTTTCCCACATTGTGGGTTGTCTCTTCACACTGCTGGTGGTTTCTCTTGCTGTGCAGAAGCCTTTTAATAAGAAGAGATCCCACTTGTTGATTGTTTGTGCTAGTTCACGGGCAACTGAGGTTTTGTTCATAAAATCTTTTCCTACACCGATGTCTTCAAGGGTTCTACCTAACCTCTGATCAAACTGGTTCAGAGTTTCTATTTTAATATTTAGATCTTTAATCCATTTTGATTTTAGTTTAGTGCATGGTGAGAGATATAGGTCTAGTTTTAATCTTTGGCAAGTTGAAGCCCAATTTTTCCAGCACCATTTAATAAAGAGGCTATCTTTCCTCCAGTGAGGGTGTTTGACTCCTTTATCGAAGATGAGATGGCTGAGTGTGTCTGGCGTTGCTTCTGTATCTTCTAATCTGTGTTCCACTGGTTCTCAGGTCTGTTTCTTTGCCAGTACCATGCTGTTTTTATCACAGTAGCTTTGTAGTATAGTTGCAGGTTGGGGATTGTGATACCCCCTGCCATGGCTCTGTTACCTAGAATTGCTTTTGCTATTCTGGGTCTCTTCTTGTTCCAAATGAATTTTTGGATTGTTTTCTCAAGGTCCATGAAGTATGCTGCTGGGATCTCAATTGGAATTGCATTAAATCTATATAGCAGTTTTGGAAGTATGGCCATTTTCACTATATTAATCCTTCCTACCCAGGAGCAAGGGATGTCTGTCCATTTTCTGATATCATCTTCAATCTCTCTTTTCAGAGTGCCATAGTTTTCAGAGAAGAGGCCTTCAATTTCTTTCGTTAGGATGATTCCTAGGTATTTCAGTTTTTTGGATGCTATTGTGAAAGGAATTATTTGCCCTATTTCTCTCTCAGTGAGTCTGTCATTGGTGTAGAGGAAAGCTATTGATTTTTGTGTGTTAATCTTGTAACCAGCTACTTGACTGAATTTGGTTATTAAGTTTAGAAGACTTTTGGTGGAGTTCTTGAGGTCTTCTATATAGAGTATCATGTTATCTGCAAATAATGACAATTTGACTTCTTCATTCCCTATCTTTATTCCTTTTATTTCTTTCTCTTGTCTAATTGTCATGGCTAATGTTTCCAGAACTATATTGGACAAGAGTGGTGATAGTGGACATCCTTGTCTTGTTCCTGATTTGAGTGTGAAGGATTTCAGTTTTTGACCATTTAGTATGATATTGGCTGTTGGTTTTTCATAGATGGCTTCCATCAGTTTGAGGTAGAGACCATCTATTCCAATTTTTTGTAGGGTTTTTATCATAAATGCATGTTGGATTTTGTCAAATGCTTTTTCTGCGTCTATGGAGATAATCATATGGTTTTTGTCCTTGGCTGTATTGATATAGTGGATCACATTGATTGATTCATGTATATTGAACCATCCCTGCATCCCTGGGATGAATCCCACTTGATCAGGGTGTATGATCTTCTTGATGACCTTCTGCATTCTGTTTGCCATTATCTTATTAAGGATTTTTGCATCTATGTTGATTAGTGAGATTGGCCTATAATTCTCTTTTTCAGTTGGGTCTTTCTCTGCTTTGGGGATCAAGGTGATGCTTGCTTCCAGGAATGAATTTGGGAGTATTGCTTCCCTTTCAATTTCATTGAAGAGTTTAAACAGTAGTGGCAGCAGTTGCTCTCTAAATGTCTTGTAGAATTCAGCAGTGAAGCCATCAGGGCCCGGGCTTTTCTTAGTTGATAAGTTTTTAATTACATTTTCAATTTCATTGGTTGATATTGGGTTGTTCAGAATTTTTAGGTCTTCATTCAACTTTGGTAATTCATATGTATCTAGGAATCTGTCCATTTCTTCTGTGTTGTCCATCTTATTGGTGTATAGGTTCTGGAAGTGTAGGTATAGATGATCCTCTGGATTTCTGCTAGGTCTGTTGTAGTTTCACCCTTTTCCTTCCTAATTGCATGGATTTGGGCCTTTTCTTTCCTTTTCCTGACGAGGTTGGCTAAAGGTTTGTCAATTTTGTTGATGCTTTCAAAGAACCAACTCTTGGCTTCATTGATTTTTTTTTTGTATTGTTCTGTTAGACTCCATTGCATTGATTTCTCCTCTGATCTTTATAATTTCCTCCCTTGTATGAGCTTTGGGCTTGTCCTGCTCTTCTTTTTCTAGAAGCTTGAGGTTCAGCATCAGGTTGTTTAATTGGGCTCATTCCTATGTTTTCCTAATATGCGTATTCACTGCTATGAATTTCCCTCATAAGACTGCTTTCATTGTGTCCCATAAATTCCGATATGTTGTATTGTCATTGTCATTTAGTTGAAGGAACTGTCTGATTTCTTCTTTAATTTCCTCTGTGACCCATTGGTTATTCAGAAGTGTGTTGTTCATTTTCCACATGTTTTTGAAATTTTTTGAGTTTCTTTTGCTATGGATCTCCAATTTCATTGCACTATGGTCTGATAATATAGAGGGGATAACTTCAATTCCTTTGCACTTACTTAAACATGTTCTATGTGTGAGTATGTGGTCTATTTTGGAGAATGACCCATGTGCAGCTGAGAAGAATATGTATTCTGATTTTGTGGGGTGGAAGACTCTGTAAACATCTGTTAAGTTCATTTGTTCAAGAGTTCAGTTGAGTTCTAGTATTTCATTACTTACTTTTAGTCTAGTTGATCTATCTATTTGTGACAGTGGGGTGTTGAGGTCCCCCACTACAATTGTATTAGTGCATATATGACTTTTCATGTCCGTTAGTATTTGTTTTATATAGTTGGGTGCACTAGTGTTTGGTGCATAGATATTTATGATTGTCATCTCTTCCTCTTGGATTCTTCCCTTTACAAGGATATAGTGTCCTTATTCATCTCTCTTAATCAGTGTTGGTTTGAAATCTACTTGATCTGCCAAGATGATAGCTAATTCTGCTTTTTTTCGGGTTCCTGTCGCATGGAGTATCATTTTCCACCCTTTAACTTCCAGTCTATGAGTTTCCTTTTGAATTAAGTGTGTTTCTTGTATGCAGCATATTGTTGGATTTTTCTCCTTGACCCATTGTGCCAGTCTATTTCTTTTGATTGGTGAATTGAGACCATTAACGTTGATGGTTATAACTGAAACATACTGACTTGTCATTGCCATGACTTTTTCTTTTTGTTAGGTTCTCCCCCTTTACATTTAATTTCTTGTCATGCCAGATGGGTTCATTCTGCTTTGCTTCCTGGGGTTGTGATCCTCAATGTCTGTTCCTAGGATATTGTGTAAAATTCTTTGGAGTGCTGGTTTGGTATTCACGAAATTCCTAAGGTGCTCTTTGTCATGAAAGTATCTTATTTCTCCATCCATTTTGAAAGATAGTTTTGCAGGGTACATCAATCTGGGTTGGAGGCTGTTTTCTTTTAGGGCTTGGAATATGTCACTCCAAGCTCTTCTTGCCTTGATGGTTTGTGTTGAGAAGTCTGCTGTGATTCTGATGGGCTTTTCTTTGTATGTGATTTGTTTCTTTTCTATGACTGCTTGTAGAACTTTGTTCTTCTGTTGAGTTTCTGGAATCTTAACAGTTATATGCCTATGTGTAGATTTTTTTTGATGAAGGCTATTTGGAGTCCTATATGCCTCACTTATCTGTATGTCAAGCTCTTTTCCCCTGCTTGGGAAGTTTTCTGCCATTATTTCTGTGAAGAGATTTTTTATGTCATCTGTACTCTCTCCTGTTTCTTCATTGAGCCCAATCAGTCTTATGTTATTCTTCTTTGCATCATCCAGCAGCTGCTGGATTGATTTCTCATGTTCCCTTATAATTTTGAAGCAATTTTTCTTTTCCTGGTCACTAATTGCAATCTTATCTTCTGTGTCTGAAATTCTGTCCTCACACTGGCTCATTCTGCTGTGTAGACTTTCAATGGAGTTTTTCATGTCCTGGAAATCTATTTGTATTTGTTTTATGGATTCCATTTGTTTCTTATGTTGAGATACCATCATATTCTTGAGCTCCTCTCTAGATTTATTAATCAAGTCTTGCACTAGGGGCCCAATTTCTCCTATTATCTGAGAAATTATTTCTGATTTCTTTTTTTCCAGATTCTCTTTTGTTGCCAGTTCAGTGGGTCCAGGTGGTTGAGTATCAGAGTGTTCGATCTCATTTCCCTTTGGGATTGCTGTAGGTGATCTAGAAGTCTGGTTTTGAGACTTATTTACGTGTTTTCTCATTTCGACGGGGGGTGGGGGCGTTGTTAGCACCTGCACGGATTATCTCCTCTGAGCTGGGAGAGGTGGGACAGGGGCCAGGAGCAGCGGTAGGGATGGTGACCCAAAAGCCCTTTCTTGTGGGCTGGGAGCAGCGGGAGGGATGGTGGCCAGGAAGCCCTTTCCTCTGGGCTGGGAGCCGCGGGAGGGATGGTGACCAGGAAGCCCCTTCCTCTGGACCAGGAGCAGTGGGACGGCGGCTCAGAAGCCCCTGCCTCTGGGCCCTGAGCAGCAGGACTCAGTACCTTGGTCTGGTGGTCTGGTGTCCTCTGCGTCTTTGTAGTGTGGAACCAGGTGGCTGCCTGTCTGCAGCGGGGCGATTCGGAGGCCTCCGTGTCACTCGGGACCTCGGCAGGGCACAGACAGACCTGCCTGTCTGCAGGGGGCTGACTCAGCCTGTTCTGTGTGACTCAGGACCTCGGTAGGGTGTGGGCCCGCCTGTCTGCAGCGAGGTGACTAGGCGTCTTCCGTGCAACCCAGGACCTTGGCAGGGTGCGCACAGACCTGCCTGTCTGCAGTGGGGTGATTCGGCATGTTCTGTGTGACTCAGGACCTCGGTAGGGCGTCTTCTTTTTGATTTTTACAGATCCTAATAGTTAAGGGTTTGCTTTGAGTCTCAAAGGAGACCTTGAACTTGGACTTTTTTTTTTTCAGGTATCAGTCCCTTCATTTATTGGATTTCTGAATATTAAAGTGAAATTAAAGCAATTATTAAGTGGTTCAGATAAAAGAAAAGCATCTTCACCTAAGTTACCCATCAGGTCTACTCTGACTTGCTCTAGCTTCTCCCACAAGCTTCTGGGATCTAGGAAACTATTTCCGTACTGACTCCATTTAAAGTTACTGCTAACATATGGGTCAACTAATTATGAGAACAGTTCTTCTCATACATGTTATATGTACACAGATGGTTCACCCTCAATTTGATCTCTTACTTGGCAGAATGGGTTCTTTGGGGCCCAATAAATACAGAAGCTTCTAACAAACCTTTTTTCAGACTCATGGTATTTACGGGTTTTTCACTTATGTGAGTTCCCTATGTACCCCAAGAGCTGATCCTTGACAAACTTTTGTTATTTAAACATTTGTAGAGTCTTTCCTCAGGCTGGTTTTTGTTTATTTGGGTACAAACCCATGTAAGGCTCTCCAACTGATATTTTTGCCACATTCAGGGCATATATACGATTTTTCACCAGTATGGCTTCTCTGATGGGTAAGAAAGTCAGAGTTCTGTTAGAAAGGTGTTTTGGGTTTTTTTTTGCACACTTGCTGGGGCTTCTCCCCCTGATGGAAACTTGGATTTTTAAGGACTTTCAAGTGGTATTAGAACTGTTCAAACTTTTGTGTCTCTTTTGAATAATGAGATAGACACGAATTAGCCTTTTAGGGGCCAGGAGTGGAATATTATAGTTTAGGCTCTAAACTGCCCCCTAAAAGTTAGGAAGTGGGAGCCTAGTCAAAGGAGGTAGGTAACTGGGGGTGTGTGACTTGGAAGGGTGTGTTCTTGTCCCTGGGTCCCCCTTTCTCTCTCTTTGCTTCCTAGCCACCACAGGTGAGCAGCTTACCTCTGCCATGCATTTTCACCATGCCCATTTCTGCTTTGGAGCCTGCCGACCATGGACTGAACCCATTGAAACTGAACCAAACAACATAACCTGTCCTCTAAGTTGAGGCTATTGAGTATTTTGTCTCAGTGACAGGAATGCTGACTGATACAAATAGAAAAATAAAAGATTTAAAATCATAACCTTTATAAATACTTGATTTATATAAAGGGATTTTATGTCATATTGGAATTAATGTGGTACGTTTCAGTGTGCCTTTAAACTTTGATGTCCTGAAGATAGTGTGTGTGTGTGTGTGTGTGTGTGTGTGTGTGTGTGAGTGTGAGTGACAGAGAGGGAGAGGGAGAAGGAGAGGGATTCTAATTTTTCAGAACATTTTGGAGAAATACTCATACAAGTTTTTGGTTTGGTTTAGTTTGGTTTGGTTTGGGTTTTTGAGACAAGGTCTTGCTGTTAGTTCAGGCTGGCCTTGAACTTACTGTGTAGCCCAGGCTGGCCTCAAACTCACAGCAGTCCTCCTGCCTCAGCCTCCCAAGTGCTGGGATTACAGGTGTGCACCACCACTCCTGGTCATAAAAGTATTTTAACCATTTAAAAATTTATATTTCAGTGACATTAAGTATATTCACCTTGTTTTGGTTCCAACACCATTCAGTGACTTATCCACAGAAATCTTTCCCATCTTGTGAAATGGAAATCCTACATGTTTTAAACAGTAACTCCCCATTTTGGCTCTTGTGTATAATGCTGTTATGAAGAATATAAGTATATGAATAGAAGATTTCATTTTTACTGAAGGGCTTTTCCTATATATATATATGGGGAAAAGGAGGAAAGATTATAATATAATGTACCCTAATTTATTCATTGTTAAGTTGTGTTTGGGGGGGAGTTTTTTTTTTTGGTGCTGGGGATCGAACTCTGGTCCTTGAGCTTGTGCAGCAGGCGGTGAAACCACTGAGCTAAATCTCTGGCCCTCATTGTTAAGTTTTGACAGTTACCAACATTTTCTGTTTTTCTTTCTGATAACTTTTTAAAATTAAGATAAAGTATTTTAAAGCAAATTCAAGTCATCGTATGACTTCACTCAAATACTTAGTACTTTTTGTTTCTAAAATTAAAAAAAAAATTTTATTAGTACATGATTACAATATATAGTGATTGCATTCATCATGAATTTTTACATGTACATAACACATCTTAATTCTTTTTATTTTCCCTTCCCTCTCTTCCCTCCCTCCTCCATCCCTTGATCATCTTTGCAAAAGATCTCCGTTTTTTCTTATCTTTTATTTTGCCCTTTAAGTTATTTATACTTTGGGTTTCTTATATAAGAGAAACTATGTGATTTAATTTCATGTGTGTAATTTATTTCACGTAACATTGTGTCAAAGTACATCCATTTTCCTACAAATGACTAAAGATTATCCTTCTTTATGGAGAGTAGTACTCCACTGTGTGTTAAGTACCCCATTTTCTTTATCCAGTAATCTGTTTATGGACATGTTGGCAGCTTCCAAAACTTAGGTATTATGTGTTGTGCTCCGATAAGTGTGGATTTTGCATTTACACTATATTATGACGTCTTTAACTCTCTGGAGAAGATACCTAGAAGGGGAAAAGCTGAGACAAATGAATTTCTAGTTTTAATTTTTTGAGGAATCTCCATACTGATTTCCATAGTGGTTGTACTAGTTTACATTCCCACCAACAATGTAGAAAAGTTCCTTTCTCCTCCACAGCCCCGCCAGCATTTGTTACCATTTGATTTCTTGATGATAGTCATTCTTTCTAGAATAAGATAGAATCTCAGTGTTGTTTTAATTTGCATTTCTCTAGTGGCCAGAGTTGTTAAACTTTTCATGTATTTATTGTCCATTTCTACTTTTTCTGACAAGTGTTTCTTCATTTCAGTTGCCTTTTTTTTGATTGGGTCTTTTATTTTGGAAGGTTTTTTCTTTTTCTGTTCTTTTTGAGATAGGGTCTCACCATGTAGCCCAGGTTGGCCCTCAGTTTGTGATGAGGTAAGAGCAGTGTATGTTGGGCTGGGGATTTAGCTCAGTGGTTTTGCCGCCTGCTGCGCAAGCGCAAAGACCCGAGTTCAATCCCCGGTACCAAAAAAAAAAAAAGAAAGAATAGTGTATGTTTTTGACCCCTTTGTCAAAGATCAGATGGTTGAATGTGCCTAGTGTTGTTTATTGATCCATGTATCTGGTTTTTTTTTTCCATGTATCTGTTTTTGTGTCAGTACCATGCTGTTACCATGGTGCCCTTGTAATATAACTTCAAATCTAGAATTGTGATGCTTTCTTCTTTGCTCTTGTTGACCAGGATTGCTTTACTTTTTTCTGGGTTTTTTGTTTGTTTGTTTGTTTTGTTTTTTGTTTTTTTCAGTACTGGGAACTGAACTCAGGATCTTGCGTTTGTCAGGCAGGCATGGTGCCAGTGAGCTACATGCTTGGACCTATTTTTCTTTTTTCTAATTTTTGAAACAAAAAAACTTTTTTTTGGTTTTTTTTAGACATGGTTTCACTATATGGTTCAGGTGGTACTTTAACTCACTATGTAGCCCAGGCTGGCCTTGAACTCCTGGCAATCCTCCAGCCTCAGCCTCCTGAGTGCTGGGATTACAGGTGTGTGCCACCTGCCAGCTCCAGGATTGCTTTTCTATTCTGTGTCTCTTTCTGGTTCTAAATAAATTTTAGGATAGTTTTCTCTAGTTGTGTGAAAAATGCTGTTAGTGGATGTGAGGGCACTCTAACTGCAACATCTATTACCCCATTGATTGCCAGTGCTGATTGGCTGACCTGGCTGGCTAGGCAGTGTCTCCTTCCTTCCTCACTGCTCCATTGTGCCTCCCTCCTGAAGCTGTGGGTTGGGTTGAAGAGGACGACCACCCCCCGACAGAGCAAGACCATTTCCTTGGCCAAGGGTATACAGGTAGCTGTGCATTCTTGCTTAGAACCACCAAGCAAGGTCTCAAGAATACTGTTTTTATTTTGATTGGTATTGTATTTTATCTATATATCACTTTTGAAAGTATATCCATTTTAACAATATTGGTTTTGCCTATCCAGAAACAAGAAATATCTTTGCATTTTCTCATATCCTCTTTGATGTCCCTTTTTGAAGTACTATAGTTTCATTATGGAGGTCTTGTACTTTTGTTAGGTTAATTCCTAAGTATTTAATTTTTCTTGAAGCTATTTTGAATGGTACTGGGGATCGAACTCGGGTCCTTGCGCTTGCGCAGCAAGCGGCAAAACCACTGAGCTAAATCCCCGGCCCCTAATATATGAGAATTTAAAAATCTATAATATCTGTGTCAAGATCACTAATCCTATCTTTTGCTGTGCCTAGCTGTTAAATCCATCTAATAAGTTCCTAATTTCATGTATTTTGCAGTATCGGACTGTATATTTATAGATTATATATAGTTTAGAGATTCTAATTCTCCCTTGAAAAGTCTTCATCCTTTTTGTACATGTTACATGTTTTCTTTAACATAGTAATCATAGTTTTATAAGTCTTTGTTTGCTAACTCCATTATCTGAATCATTTTTTAATTTTTTCATTGACTTTAATGTCTTGTTTATTGGTTACCTTTCCTGATTCTTTCCATGTTTGGTGATTTTTCATTGTGATGACTGATTGTTGTAGGGTTCTGGATTGTTACCTTCTATAGGTCCAAGTTTGTTCTCTCAGACAGTTAATTGCATATGGATCATCTTGATCCTATTGTGGCTTGATTTTAGGGTTTATTGGGGTGATTGTACTTTGTAAGTGCTCTTGGCCATTATTCCAAGGGTACAGTTTTCTGCATTCTCACTTAAGTGCCTTTCAAGCTCAACCCAAAATCTACCATCCTCTGAATACTGTATATAACCTCTGAAGATTTCTGTTTAGCTCTCATCCTCAGCAGTGTTTTTCTACCAGGTCTCCTATAGTCTTGCTTTGTACAAGTGCAGTTTGGGAGTTGGCCTGAATGGAATTTCTTGAGAAGTTTTGATGCTTCTTTTCTACTTTTCCTTTTCTCTACTATCCTGCCACCTCAAATCTACCAGTCATAGCATTCCCTACCTCTGACTTCTGTTTATTCCGCTCTAACCTACTTCTTTTTGCTTGGATACTTTTCCTTGAATGTAGTGTTTCAGTGTCAGTGAGGGCTCGCCTCTTTTCCTTTCTCTGAAGAATTGTAGCTCTTTATTACTATCCGATGTCTACAAACAGTCCAACTTTTATAGTTGGTTAGATTAAATCCAACATCAGTTACTCTTTCATAATCAAAACTAAAATCTATACCATTCTTACATTCAACAGCTGTTTTAGTCACTTGCTTGTTGCTGGAACAAAATACCTGACACCCACAACTTAAAAGAGGAGAAGTTTATTTTAGCTCATGTTTTCACTCCATAGTAAGTTGGCTCCAGGGCAGAAACAGCATGGAGGGACCTGGGAAGGCCAGAGCTGCTCATCCCATCTCATTTTGGAAGCAAAAAGAGAAGGGAGGAGCTGGGGAGGGAGATATATACCTTTCCAGGCCACCATACTCCCCATGGTGACCTGCCTCCAACTACCTCCTAACAGCGAGTCAGCTATGAACACATCAGTGGATTCATCCACTTGTGTGTATAGCACCCTATGATCCAATCACCCCTCCAAAAGCCCCACCTCTGAACACGTGAGATTTTTGGGGAACAGTCTTAAATCTAGACCATAGAAATAGCATTAACAATAATTTCTCCCTGTCTTGTAATAATCAGGGCATATTTAGCCTTCTATAGGTATCTCAAAATAACTTTTTATAGTTTGTTCAAATCATAATGTAAAATACTCTAGTTGATAAATATCTTAAATTTTGTATAATCTATGTCAGTCTTCTTCCTCTTCCAGCATATACTTTTTCCTGTGCCATTTATTTAAGAAACTGTTATAAAATTTCTTACATTTTATATTTAGAATGCTATCTTTTTAATATCTATTTATTTATGAGACAAGTTCTTGCTATATAGCCCAGGCTGACCTCAAACTCATGGAGATCCTCCTGCCTCAGCCTCCTGAGTGCAGGATTATAGGCGTGTGCCACCACGCCCAGCTAGAATTGAATCTGTGTGTGTGTGTGTGTGTGTGTATATGTGTGTTTGTGTACTGGGGATCGAACTGAGGTCCTTCCCATTGCAGGGCAGGCGGCAGAACCACTGAGCTAAATCCCTGGCCCCTGGAATCGCATCTTTTTTGTGTCATTGGAATATTTTTTCAGCTCACTCTTCCTTTTTTTTTTTTTGGTACTGGGGATTGAACTCAGGACCTTGCGTGGTGCCACTGAGCTAAATCCCTGGCCCCTCACTCTTCCTTTTAAAGTGGTTGTCAAGGGCCAGGGATTTAGCTCAGTGGTGCCACCACCTGCTTTGCAAGCACAGGGTCCTGAGTTCAATCCCTGGTACCAAAAAAAAATAAAAAAAAAATAAAGTGGTCACCATATTTAGAAAACTGGTTGACTGACTAAAGGTTGAAATTTGGGGAGGTGGGGAGAAGAATCCTTCATAGTTTCCTGTTGCATCACTCTGGATGTTGTAAATTGCCTACTTTTCTCATTCTCAGTGATATTTAGAATAGTCTGTAGGTTTAGGCCTTGTTCACATAACCCATCTCTTTTTTTTTTTAAACTTTTTTTTTTTTTTTTCACATAACCCATCTCTTGCAAAATTTGCTGTCAACTTTTGGCTGAATGTTTTAGCTACCCTTATTATTTAGTTGCCTAAATACATTATTTCATTGTATAATGCAAAATGGTGATTTTTAAAAATTCATATCCTTTTTACATTTATTAGCTATGATTCTTCTGTAAATAATTCTCCTTATCAGCTATTTAAAACTTAAAGACAGTATAAATGCTTGATTCTGTCATATATCAGATTTTGGAGTAATGAATTGGTGCCCTAGCAGTCTCCAGTAGAGATTGGCAAGCTTGATTTTATTTGTTTCCTAATATAATTGTGATTACATGGACTTTAATACATTTGGTCTGCTTCAGTCCATTGAGTTGGGTGTCCTGTCATCCTCTTGCACACCCCTTCCTTTCTCCAGAATGAACCCATGTCCTTCATGATAAGCTATATCCCCAGCTTTTTTTTTTAAATTTTGAGACAAGTTTTGCTAATTTGTCCAGGCTGGGCTTGAACTTGAGATCCTCCTGCCTCAGCTTCCCATGGTGCAGAGAGCGCAGGGATACCTGGGTTGAGTCTTTATTCCTACATCCCCCTTTGGGCTTTTTGACATAAGGTCTTGTACGTAGTTCAGGCTGGCCCTGAATTCACTATGTAGCCCATTCTGGACTGGAACTCATGATGATCTTCTTGCTTCAGTCTCCCAAGTGCTGGGATTATACCATGTGCCACATACCTAGTTAAATGAGTTTTTATTCTTTTGGTAATTAGATTATCCCTCTAAACCAGTGAGAGCCTCTGTGTCTTTTCTGTCTGTGATCTCAGTAATCTCTCCTTTCACATAAGATGTCCTATACTAGTGGTAGTGGCACAGGTGTTGTTTTTCTTTTAAGACAAAAGATGTTAATGTATGAGTTGATTTTTCTAAACTAAACCCTCAACATTCAGGTTTAATTGCAGTGTTGGCACTTTGTGATAAATAAGTGGGTTTTGGGTTGCAGTTTGGGCACTCGTCTCTAAAAGGTTCACCGTCACTGTGCTCTGGTTCCTTCAAGTGGAAAATAACATTTAGAGACAGAATGTGGGTACCAGAGATGCTCATTAATACCACTGGATTGTCATTGCTTACAGATGTTTTTCAGGGGACAGAGCTATATCTTACATAGGGAAAAGTGAAACATGAATTTACACTAACATTCCAACTGAAATGTAAGATCTCAACATTTTCACTTCTTACATATCATATCTTTGTATCTCTTTCTCTTATGCCCAAAACTGTGGTTCCATTTGGTACAAGCAACCAAGGGAGAGTTTAACTGATTCAAAGTTACATCAGTAGTATTACATATAACAAGGAGATTATCGGTGCTTTTTGTCTTTGGGTTATATTCAGTGAAGAATTTTCTTAGTTCCTTTGGGATGCTATAACTAAATACCTTATACTGGGTGTTACTATTTATAAATAATAACAATTTATTCCTCACAGTTCTAGAAGCCAAGAAGTCCTAGGCACCAGCAGCTTTGGTGTCTGGTAAAGTCTCGCTCTCTACTTCATGTTCATTTAGGGTCTCGCTCTTGGGTCCTCACCTGGTAAAAGAGAGATGAGGGGTGACCTTGGTTCTTTCTTCTTTTTGGCATTTCTGGAGATGGAACCTGGCATCTTACCCTACGCAAGCACTCTACCATGGAGCTACATCCCCAGCCCTTTTTATTTTAAAACAGTCTCACTAAATTGCTCAGGCTGGCCTTGAACTTGTAGTCCTCCTGCCTCCGCTTCCCTAGTAGCTGAGGTACAGGTGGGCACTTTAAACACTTTTATAAAGGCACTAATCTCATTCAGGAGGACATAGCCCTTATAACATAATCACCTCCTGAAGGGCCCTTGTTAATACTATTGGTTGGAGATTACATTTTCAACATAAAGTTTGGAGGTACCCCAAATTCAAACCATAGCGAGGATATATAAGCAAGATACTACATTTTTATGCACTTAAATTTTTTTCCTGAGTGATTATGCACAGCTTTAAATAGTTAGGTTTACTTTGTTTTGTTTTGGTTTTTTACAGCTTTCTTTCAATTTTTAGAAATTACTTTTTCTTCTTTTTGATTAAATTCTGAATTGTTTTGATTGGATCCAGAATGCAAGACATTTTGTTTTCAAAGTTGAAGCTATAAAACAGGGTACATTCGAAGAGGTACAGCTTCCATCCATTTTCCATCCCTGTATAAAAAAACATTTTTATAAGTTTTTCACTTAAACATTTAATTCTTTTTGAAAAATATAAAAATATATACAGACATGATACTTGTAGTTCCTGTTCTTCCTACACAAATGGAAGCACACTATACCTATTTCCTGCACCTTGGGATAAAGAGTAGAAACCTCCTATTACAGAATTAGCCAACCAGCCATTGCCAATAAATTGGTGTGGCATGAGAAACATTCATACTGCCTCAGAAAAATGAAAAGAGCATTCTTGAGAGACACTTCCGAATATGTAGGATCCTTTTTCATAGGCTACTTGGACTCATGGCTTTTTAAAGAAATATTTTATAGAAGAAATTTATAAGATTTGTCAGTAAATAAATCTCCCCATATACATTAATGAGAATGGACTTAATATCAGAAGAAAAGAACAGTTTTTTATAAAGACAACATTAAAAGTACTTAATTTGTAAATCTTGTTTAGTGGAAGAGTGAATAGTCAAAAACAATTTGTTTCTGTAAGAGCTGATATGGTTGGCCCCCTGTATCTGTGGGTTCTGCAGCCAGCCACAGATTGGAAGTATTTGAAAAAAAAAAATTGCATCTGTACTGAATACGAAGACTTTTTCTGATTATTTCCTAACCAATAAAGTATAACAACTATTTATATAGCATTTACTTTGTATTAGGTATTACTAGAGAATGTACATAGATTGTGTGCAAATATTATGGCGTTTTATATAAAGATGTGACCATTTGCAAATTTCTATATCCTAGTGAGTCCTAAAACCAATCCCCTGCAGGTATCAAGGATGACTATAGTCTTTTCTCTGATATCCCTTGAGTTAATCTATAACTATCTCACATTCATCATATCGAGAGCACTCTTTTGTATGTAGGAGTAAGGATGCATAGAAGAAAGATAGAAATTGTTTTAGTTAAAAAAGTCAAACTAAGATTATAAGATACTCTTACAAAAAAATTGTGGTTCCTCAAAAGGAAAGATGACAGAAAACTTATTTTACTTTTTGTTTTTATACTAGTATAGACTTTTTTTTTGACACCAGGAATCAAACTCAAGACCTTGCACTTGCCAGGCAGGCATGGTGCCACTGAGCTACATCCCTGGCAGGCTCTTTTAAGTGAAGATAGTTCATAAATGTTAGTGTATTTCTTTGGATTACTTGGGAAGACTTAAATACATTTAAGACTTTAATAATATTTGATTGAGCATTAATTTGGCTTAAAAAAAGTCTGAAGTCTAGAATATAGTTTTCAGAAGCTAAGATAGAAATTCATTGAGTCATGCTTTTTTCTTTCAATGTATAAGTGCCTTATATGTGTCAGATACTGTTGTAAGTACTGGAAACAGTAGTGAACAAAATAGAAAAATATCTCTGCCTTCACAAAGCTTGCTTGCTAGTGGGGGAGCCAAACAATACCCAAACTAAATAAGTAAAATGTGCAGTTTCTTAAAAAATGATAAAATGCAAAGGGGACATGGATATAAAATATTAGGGGGATAGTTGACAATTGAGATAAGGGTGGTGAGGAAAGGTCCCCGTGAGGTTATATTTTTGTAAAATATGCAGATATCTGGGGGAAGAGCATTTCAGGTAGTAAGAGTAGAAAGAACAAAGGTTGCGAGGCAAAAGTATTGAGATAAAGCAAGGGGACAGATTGGCAGGTGAGGTTAAATAGGTCATGAGCTGGGACTCCATTGAAGGATTGAAGAATGACATGGTCTGACTGAGGATTTAAAAGAACTGTCCTGGCTCATAGAAATGCAAAGCTCTGTTCATGCAAGTACTTGTACACAGTTGTTCATACTATCTGTCTTTTTAATATCCAAACCTGGAGACAATCAAAATGGCCTTTAGTAGATGATTGGATAAGCAACTGTTTGTTGTACATCTATGTCATGCCATACTGCTCAGCAATAAAAAGGGACAAACAACTTATATATACAACTTTGTTGAATCATAAGGACATTATGGTGAATGAAAAAGGCCAATCTCATAAGGTATATGATTTCATTTATATGACATTATCAAAATGACAAAATTTTATAAATGAAAAACAAATTAGTAGTTTCTAGGATTTAGGGATGATGGGAAGGAAGGGAGCAAGCGTGACCATAAAGGGAGAGTACAGAGGAGGCCTTTGTGGTTATGGAATACTTTTGGTATCTTTTTTTGGAACAAGAGAAAAGACAAGGTTTATTTACACTTGATTTGTCTATACGGGAGTACTCAGTAATGAATAACTGTAGATTGTATTGTGTCCTGATTGCAGTGGCAGATCCACAGTTCTGCACAAGTGATAAAATAGCATTGAACTATACACACAAATTCTGGGTTTGGGCACTATTTTATAACTATGTAAGATTTAACCAGTGGGGGAAACTTTGGAGGGTACATAGAATCTGTTTCTATTGTCTTTGAAACTTCCTGTGAATCTGTAATTATTTTAAAAAGAAAAGAAAAAGAGTATCCTGTCTATGGCTTTTGAGAACAGAAACAGGGCAAAAGGACAGAAGCAGGGATATTAGAAGCAATATTAGGAGATTGCAATCATTCAGGAGAGAGACAAGTTTGGTGGCATTCGAGTGGGATGGAGACAAGTGAGGAAAAGATAAATACTGGGTATGTTTTGAAGGTAGAGTTAGTAGAGTGTACTGATGGACTGGATTGGTTATAAGAGAAAGCAAAGAGGAAAGATGCCCCAAAGTGGCTGGGGATTTAGCTCAGTGGTTCTGCCACCTGCCCTGCAAGCTCAAGGACCCGAGTTCAATTCCTGGTACCAAAAAAACCCAAAAACCTAGGTAATAGGAAGAATGAAGGAAGGTAATAAGAAGCAGCAACAAATCAGGGAGTCTGATGTGAGGTAGTTGGATTCTTGGTAAGGAAGACAAATGATAAACCTTCTAGTCAGTGGCAGTCCAGGCCTGTAAGTTAGAGGATAGTTAAAATATTAACAAGAGTGTAGTCTTTAAAAAGAAAAAAAAAAAAAAGGAGAGCTAGAAGAAAGGAATGGAAGAAAGGGAGGAAGGAAGAGAGAGAAGGAAAAGTGAATGCACACCTCTTAACCTGCCCATGGGCAGCAGAGTTTGACCTTTTTTGGAAAGAAGTATTTGTTTGATAAACAGGAAATCATTTCCATGGGTGTAGGAAGAAGAAATGACAGAATCGAGTGGCAAAGTAGAGGGCTACTAGCTATGGTTAACTTGGAATGGCTGAAATTTTTTCAGGAGCCCCTAAGATGAGCACACATGCTACTTTTTCTCATTTCTAGACTAAGTTTGCTATTCATCTTGAGAAATGCAAAGTTTCTGCCCATTGCTTGAACTGCTATTATTGTCTGTTCTTTTCAGCAGTGTTTTGAATCAGCTGTGAGTTGAAGACTTAGCAGACAAATGGAGGCACTGTCTGGTTAGAGTGGAAAGTGACTTATTTTAAGAAATGTTAGCTCCCACCACTGTCCCATTAGTGGCATACCTCTGACACTCCAGTGAAGCTGGTCTGGGGAAGCAGAGACTGGCTTATGTGTGTTTTTGCTCTTTGAAAGGTTGGAACCTAAACGTACTACAAGATGTTTCTTCCCGAGTTACATTGGGACAAAGTTACAGTGAATTCTAAAGAAACCTTTACATCCTGGTACCTCTAGTGTTTCCATAAGTGCAGAATTCATTCCCTATTCTAGTAAAATTACCCCGGAGGGCTATATCAATCCTTAGTGTCAGATTTTTGTTTCATGAGGAAGGGCAGATAAATATTAAATTAGTCCAATGCCAAGTATTTATGATGATTGAAAAGTGAGAAAGAGAACTCAGACTTTTTACTTTTGATGAGAGTTTGAAACAGAAACATTTGAAACGTTTCTCCTTTTATCTGAGAGCCCCCTCAGCCCTGTCTAGTTTAGACGGTTTGAGTGGAGTTGTGATAGAAGAAAAGTTTAAATTTTCCCCAGGCCTAAATAGATAGATAAATAGATAAGTAGTTAATTGATGGTGAAAAGGGCTTCGCGTGGTGGGCTTTATATAGCAGGTATCTCAGTGAGGTTTGAGAGGAAGGACAGGAATCTACAAATACTAGAAACTAGGGTCATGGTTTCAGTGTGGGGTGATTGGCAGGTGATTGAGGATGTGGCAGGTGTCTGTGCTCAGGACCTACGAGAGCTAGCTCACAGAATTGCCTGGAAGACTAACTCTTTAGAGTTCCTTGCAACTGCAGTTTATTCTAACAAGGTTCAAAATATACCTCACTTTGAATAATATGTGGACTCAGGAGCCATTTTATTTTATTTGCCTTCTGAAAACACCCCCATATTTATTCAATTCCTGTGACTATCAGTTAAGTCTAGGCTAGATTAGTGCTCTGAAATTCCTTACTGAAAGCTGAATATTACATTTGAACTTGAATTTTTGCTGTCTGTCTGTTGTGCATATAGGAATATAAAGCAGCCATTTGTCAGAGGGCAGCTGAAAGGCAATTTTCAGGAGGGACTGAAAACCACTGCTGGCTTCCTGACACACCCACTAGACCCCATAAGTTTTCACTGAAAGCAAACTAACAGGGAGGGTGGGAAAATAAGATGGACAAAAATAAAAGCAAAGACTAAGTTCTGAATGAGATTGAGCCGTGGGCCTGTATGAGGAAGAGCACAATGCTATTAAAGAGGAAACTTGAACACCAAACATAGCTAGGAGGAAATAGCAAATGTTTGTAGTTAACATTTTTAAAAAGGAATTTGTAGATCTTTATATCTGTAACTATAGGAATACTGTGGGTGACTTTGGGGGAAAGTATTTTTTAAGCTGTGTGTAGTCTTAGGTACTATAGTCTTACCCAGTGAGCTGACACAAATACCTTTGAACCAGAATTATTAACAGAGAAAACTGGTGTATAGAATGATCACATTTAAGCATCACAGAATCTGTTTGGTTTTTTTTTGGTACTGGGGATCAAACTCGGGACCTTGCGCTTATGAGGCAGGTGGCAGAACCACTGAGCTAAATCCCCAGCCCATCACCACAGAATCTTGAGGAACTTTGTTATCTATTAAAAATGCTTAAATATTCCTTGTATAGAGTAGACCATTTAAAAAATGTCCAACTTTTAGTAAAAGTACAAATTTATTCCCAGTCTCTGGCTGTGGCATGCAATGGAGATTTCTTCTGTTCAGCAGATCAAGAGGTAAGGGTATTGGCTGTGTGAACATTTTGTCCAAGAACAACTAATGTGTCATTGCAGTTAGAACAGAACTGTGCTGCATTCCACTAGCTTCTGGCCTCTGTAACAGTTTTGAGAACTTTCCAATCATTTTAGAAAAATAAGGTACTCAGAAGTTTATAAATAGTTTTTTTTAATAAAAGAAAATCACTTATTTTATAAATCACAAAATTAATCATTCTGTCGCATTTAAGAAGCACTTTGATGTGTTCTGGTAATTAGTATTTACTGTCAGATGAATATCTCTTGGGCATTTTAATTAATGGGTGGCTTTGGCCAAATGAGCTTCTGATGGTAAACCTTCACAAGAGTTTATTTTTATGTTTCTCAAGAATAGCTGTCTCTTCAAAGCTCTTTAATTAGGCAAAGTTTAGCAACTGAAACATATTATTAGAATAATGAGTCCCCTCTTATAAGAAATAGGGGGTCAAAAACCAGGTACTGTTAGAGAATGGCCTCTTAAAACAGCATTCTAATCTGATGGATGCCCAGTTCTTTAGCAGCTTCCATGGTCTTAGAGAGTTTGTGTTGTTTAAATTTCGTATGACAGATCTCACCAGAAGCCTAAACACACTAGAGTGTAAGCTCATTTGTCACTACCTCTAAACTCTCACAAGAAGCTGTGTTCTAGCCCTTCAAATTTCCAAGCTGAAGACTTCTTTTTTCTATTAAGTTGGCAATCTTGGAAATAACAGTAATTTTTTTTTTTTCGGTACCAGGGATCGAACTTGGAACCTTGCGCTTGCGAGGCAGGCAGTGGCACCACTGAGCTAAATGCCCGGCCCAATAACAGTAATTTTTGAGGGAATTGCTTCAAAGATTTTATGCCTAAGCCAGGCATGGTGTGGTACACACCTGTAATCCCAGCACTCTAGGAGGCCGAGGCAGGGAGATTGCAAGCTCAACCACAGCCTGGGCAATTTAGTGACTTAGACTCTGTTGCAAAATAAAAAAAGTTAAAAAGGGCAGCAAGTGCAAGGTCCCGAGTTAGATCCCCAGTATCAAAAAAAAAAGGGGGGGCAGGGGATATAGCTTAGTGTGAAGGCCCTGGGTTCAGTCCGGAGTACTGCAAAAAACAAAACCTATGTGTGATAAACTTCTAACAGTTCCTCTGAGGGGTGGATCTCTTTCTGTCTACTCCTCCTCTCCCCTCTCCCTTTTCAACTCCCTCTCCGTCCCCCTCCTCCTTCTTCACCTTCCCCTCCCTCCTTTCCCCCCTTCCCCCTCTCCCTCTCCATTTTCCCCCTCCCTCCCGGCCTTCCCCTTTTCCCCTCTCCTACCTCTCCCTTCTACTGGGGATTGAACCCCAGGCCTTTGCCCTGAGCTATATCCCCCACTCTTATTTATTTTTTATTTTGAGTTGCTAAATTGCCCACTCTGGGCTCAAACTTGTGATCTTCCTGCCTCAGCCTCCCAGAGTGATAGGATTGCAGACATGTGCCACCATACCCAGCATCTTTGTTAGTAAGTTAAGACATTTACTTTTAAGACATGCTCTTAAACTTACTCTAGTGCTTGCACTCCAGAATATTATGTTCTTTGTGGTCAAAGTACAGTTTCAATATTTCTCAAAATCTGCTTTGTAGATGGATTGTCAGTGTGGCCCCCTCTTTTCATCCCCCCCTCCATTTCTTCTTCCATGCTCTTAGATTTGGCACTAGTGATGATGTTTTACCCTGAACTTCTTTTTTGTGATTAAAAAAATACATATACCTGACCAGTTCTATGGGTGAGTAAGATGTAGCTCGCCAAAACAGTTGGATAGTATTAATGGAACTACAGCCAATAAGCAAACAATACATTTATTTATGTTGTCTAACGTTCCACTTTCTTACTATCTTTGGTGCTTAGGATGGCAAGTATGACCTTTTCCCTACTGAATTGGTTGACTAAAATACAGTACAGATGAAACTATACGAAATTTCAAACAGAACATACTGTGCTACAACTGACAATTCTAATCCCATCAGCTGTCTTGACCTGTATGTGTTGTTGGTTTCATGAAGAAATAGGTCAAGAATATGTATGTCATTGATTGAGTATATGGCTACTGCCATTTTGAACAGTTCTTAAAGAACTTGCTGCATTATTTATGGGTCCATCAAATTAGTTTTTAAAATTTTGAAGATAGCGTGATTTACAGTATTACAGAATTTATTGCATATAAATTCTTTTGTTATACCTTATTAGCAACCAGCCAATAAAGTAATTCATTTAAGTTGGTAGAAACTTTAGTTGGCTTTCTGTTAATGTTATCTATAAAAATTATTAACAAAGTTTTAAGGAACTTTGTTGTTTTGGTAAGCCCAACAAATGCAGGTATAAAGATGTAGTCATGTTGCTAAGTGACTAAAGAAGTGTTTATGTCAAACTGTAGAACTTTAAGAAAACAGAAGAGATTCTAGCCTAAACAGAGTTTCATATAAAGCAGTTTTCCCCCTTGACAATATCTACTCTCTGCTATGATGATTGATTATTAAGGGTCTGCTTTTTGACTCACCCTCTAACAGAGGAAACATCTCTGATGCTTATCTTCATTCATGTGTTTGCTTCTGTATTATACTCTTTTGTAATGGGGATATGAAAAGGAAAGTGTTCTGTGTTAAAATTCTTAAAAATGCTATTAAACCCTCAGACTACTTTTTTCTTATTGCAGTGCAAGTATACTTATACATAACAAGATTTATACTTAAAATAATTTAGATTCTTATCACTACTGAGTTTTTATAAATACAAACTAGGACTGTGTTGTTTTCCTTTTTTTTGTTTCACTTCTTTTATTCAGTCGTTTGGTGGGGTTCTTTTATATACCCTAAGTGTAACTTATGAAATTATACCAGCATCCAAAATGAGAACTGACTGTGATTTTCTTCAACCTAGATCACCTGGTGGCCCATGGCAGAATGGCAGAAAAGGAAGCCCGTCGCAAGTTCAAGCAGATCGTCACAGCCGTGTATTTTTGTCACTGTCGGAACATTGTTCATCGTGATTTAAAAGCTGAAAATTTGCTTCTGGATGCCAATCTTAATATCAAAATAGCAGGTGAGAAGTGCACAAGAGAAACAAACCAGCTTTTCCTTGGGGTTCTTAAAGGTTTTTGTACTTCCCTCTATTCACAAAGAAGTATTTGGGAAGTAAAAGAAATTGAGACTGAGCATTGGTAGACTTTTAAAATATATTTTTTATGTCTAGGCTAAGAGAAAGAAGAGTAAGGGCGATATTTCAAAGATTCTGTTATTTTAAATAATAAAGAAAAAGTATAAAGTAGAAAACTGATTCTTACAGGGATGAAGACAAGATGCTACAGGGCTGGTTCCTTGTGAAGGAAGGAGGTTGGAAGGGAGAATCTTGTTTCTTGCTCTTTTCAGCCTCCAGAGTCTGGCCACCTTCACTCCTTGGCTTGTCTCTCTTATGCCACTCCAGCCTCTTGCTTCTGTTGTCACATCTCTTACTCCTAACCCTGATCCTCCTGCTTCCATTTTCTAAGGACCTTTTTTATTACATTGGACCCTCTCAGATAATCTCCCCATTTTCAATTTTAATCATTTCTGCAAAGTCTTTTTTTTTTTTTTACGATGTAAATTAATACATTCACAAGTATAGGGAGTTTAGAACGTAGGTGTATTGAGAGGAGTGCTTTTTAGCTTAGCTTACAATAAAGGTCATTGTAGGATTTTTGGATTATTGGATCTTTGGACTATTGAATAAGGCAATGAGTTGGAAGGTGGCCTTGTTTTGTATCTTGTAGTTTTATTCTACCTCCACTGTCCCAAAATTAAACTTTTAAAAATGTTACCTTGGTTCTTGATTTTGAACTTAAAAGCATTTTGATTCTGTTAAGAAAAATCTCTATGTCTTTTAGTTTTTGCACTGAGAAACCAAGAGTAAAAAGCAGAAATCCTTGATAATTGAAACTGGAAAATACTGAATTATTTCAGCAAGGTGATTTTTTTCTTCATTAGTAGTTTAAACAAATCTACGTCATCACAAGAACAGTCTGTACCTACTGGTGTGTCATGGTAGACTCGGAGCACTGGAAGCCAGCCTTAGCCTCTCTGTGGCAAGAATTTTAACTTTATTAACACAAAGCCTACATTTTTATTATTTGTTTTCAGAGCAAAGAGTAAATAAGTACCTCCCGTTTTGTGGCCTTCTACAATATCTAACATTTGTCTTTACTCATGTATTCTTTCTCTTACCTTACATGCCATCATTACTCAGTTTCTCAATCATTGCCTGAGCTCCCTTTGTCACACATAAATTAGATAGAATTCTCATTTGCACCTGCCAAATCATTTTTGAACTTAATTTACCAGTGGGAGAAATGCTTCTCATTGAAGCGAAGTAGAACATGAATAATTATAGAAGGGCAGGTTGGATGGTTTTGACAGGATAAGGTCAGAAAGGTATTGAAATCAACTTTAATTCTAAAATCTAAAATAACTTTCAGATCCCTGATATTTTTAGTGATCTTTTTTGATAAAGTATTCTAAATAACAGTAAGAAAAAGCAACTATGTACAAAATAAACACATAGAAAATGTGTCCTTTTTTTTTTTTTTTTGGCTTAAAATACTGTTAGTCTTCAGCAGCTCATCTTCAAAGCCATCAGACACCACAGTGCAAATTAACTTAGAACTAATAAAAGTTCAAATTAGGAAATGTAAGAAATTTATGTTTTCTATATGCTGATGTTTACATAAGCTATTTTGATTTTGAAAATCATGCATTCTGTTCATTACAGAAGATTAATAAATTGTTCTGGGAATGTTTGTTTCTATTAACTTATTTTTATTTTTATATGAATTAATGTGGCAAATTATGTTTAGTACTTGATACTATAAAAATCTAGCTACTGCAAGTGCCCATGCTCAGGCTTGCCATCTTAGAAAGATTGTGTGAACCCGGATGTGAAGGTAAACTTGATTTATGGGTATTGTAAGAGTCACCCATCATTCCATGGTTTACAATTTTGTGTGCTTAAATTCTTGTCTGTGAACCTTTGTTCTTGTTCATTTCTAGAGAAAATAACTTTTTTTCTTGGTTTTAGAATTTAAAAATTCTTAATGGCATTAGCAAACTGGTCTTCTGTAGAAGTTTTTAAAAAATGCTGCTGTCATTAGTAAGTCAGCATAAGCATTGATCATTTTCAGAGTAAGGATGTTATTTCTGAAAGGCAGAGTTGCCAAGTTGGGACCAAAGAACTCGCTGTGGCTCTCTGAGATCTAACCTGTGGTTAAAAGGCTCTGTAGTGAAGGGGCACATAAGAGCACAGAAACCTAAATCATGACTCCTGCCCTCTAGGATTCACTGTCATCTATTCCAGCAGAAAATGTGTAGACCTCTGAAAAGTCAACACCAGAATTTTGATTTATGTGTGTTTAAAGTCCTTTGGAAAGAATTTTTACATATATATCACTTAATGTCATCATTTTGCAAGTAAATATAGCTTATTAACAAATGTTAAAATCCCATCACCTTCTGGCATACTTAACTTTTCAAAACTTTGACTTTCTTGTAAAGAACAAACTTCTTTTATGTAGAGTCCTAATGTTGGAAAAAGCAGGAAATTCTAGGTGCGTATGATAGAACATATGTGTAATCCCCACACCCTGAGAGGCTGAGGCAGGAGGATCACAAGTTTCAGCTCAGCTTTGGCAATTTAGTGACTTACCAAGACCCTGTCTCAAAGTAAAAAGGGCCAGGGATGTAGCTCAGTGGCGCCACACCTGCCTGGCAAGTGGAAGGTTCTGAGTTTGATCCCCGGTAGCAGATAAATAAATAAATAGATAAATAGGGCTGGGGATGTAGCTCAGAGTGAAGGCTCTGGGTTCAATCCCCAGTACCAGGATGGTGATAGCAGGGAGGGGGTGTATTCTTAGTCGTTAACTTTTCAGTTTTCATCCCTCTGGGATTCTGCAGTAGAGCTGATGAGGGCTTAGGAGGCACAACCTGACTCTCAGCATGCATCCTGCATCCCTGCACGATATTGTGTTCAGCAGCTACAATTATAGAAATTCTCAAGGCGTATCATGATTCATTACCACTTTAATGGCATGGTCTAATTACCACAGTATTTCAGAGGATGAAGAAGCCATTTTAGTCTGTAACATTCCAACAGACTGAATTCCACAGGGATTCTACCATGTCCCGTTTGTGGTTTCACCTCCACTGACTAGTGTGTACCTATTCTGTCTGCTCAGAAACTTCATTGATCTAAACCTCACAGCAGTGCTGATGAGGACATACAAGTAAATACCCTACTGAGGACATAACATTTGAGGTGAGATTTAAGAATGATAGGATCAGTAGGATAGAGGAAAGAATTCCAGAGGTTTAGTCACTCAGTAAATGTTGGTAAAGCACCTGCTATGTGCAGACCTGGATGAAGGCCCTGGAGATGCAGCAGCAGATAAAACAGCCCCTTGGAACTAAAATTATGTTGGAGGTGAAATAGTACCTATAAGAAAGTAAGTTCTCACGGGGGTTGTGAAGAAGACGAATTCTGAGTATTGTGATGGAATGACTTATGGGAGAAATACTATTTTAACCAGAATATCCAAACCCTTCGAAGCAGAAGGAAGAGCATTACAAACCAAGAAAGCTGAATAACATATTTGATAGGTAGGAGGGTCATCGTGGCTGGGTTAAGAAGAGGGGAGGCAGAAGGAGTTGAGTGAGAGAGATGGCAGTGGTCAGTTGTATATGGTGAGGATGTGGGATGGAAGCTCGGTTGGAGAAGCACGAGCAGGAGTGTACACATATCACATCTGCAGTAACGTGGGCAGTCAGGCCTCTTACGGCAAAAGACTGGATAACCACCCAACCATCTGGGCCAAGAAGAGGGAACGATCAAAAGATATGTTTAGAAGTAGAGATTATGTTAAGCTATCAAAGAAAAATGGTGTTATCTTTTTTTTTAATGGTTGATGCACTGTTATTTAAAAGTAAATTTAATCCTGTCTTCAGAGAGTAAGTAGAGAAATGTCTATATTTAAATAAAAAGTTTTGTTGTGTAAGAAAAAACTGAAACATAGCTGGCTTACTCCCTGAAGGAAAGTTCTTTCAAATACTCAGACATTATGAGAATGTTTTGAAAATTGAGGAAACTTTTTTTTTTTTAACCTAAGGAAGTTGGAAACTTTTCTCTTTAAATGTCGACTCCCAGAATGGGCTCCATGAGACAGTTTCCACTCGCATGTTATTGTTTTAGTTGGCAGTCAGCAGAGAGCAAAGATCTGAAGGACAACTACAGAAAAGCCAATATTTTGGGAAGAATTTTCAGAGTGTGTGGATTTAAGGTACTGTGGAAATTTTTGACCTTAGTGCAGGGAGAGCAAGACTATTGCATTTTTATAAAAGTGAGCAATCAAAACATTTTGTAAATCCATTAACCTTTCAGCCTTAGAATGAATACTATCATATAGAAAAACAAGGCTGGAAACCTTGTTTCTGATAATTGTTCCATAGTGTAATGATTGAAATTGTAGTGTCCCTGACAGTCTCCCAGGAAGTAGTTATATAACATTCATCATAGGAATCTAAATTTTATTTCATGATCGTAATACTCTTTTTTTTTTTATTTTTTGGTACCGAGGATTGAACTCGGGTCCTTGCGCTTGCGCAGCAGGCGGCGAAACCACTGAGCTAAATCCCCAGCCATAATACTCTTTATTTAGTTTATCATTCAATGCTCCTTTCTGGTTGAAAGTTTAATAATTTGAAACGCAGATAAAACCATTATGACTTTCCTGAATTCCACTTATAATGGAGTGCAGGAATTTTAATACCTTTGGCTGTGTTGTCTCCCTGAAATGGCATTTGAAAATCAAGTAGAAGATGCTTAGTGTATACTGACTACTGGGAAAACAAAATTTGAAAAATTACCCATTCTGAATCCCATTTCTTTTTTGTGTGTGTGTATGTAAATTATGGTTTTTGTTGACATGGATCATTATCATTGTATACAAGAGCAGCCTTCCCTGCGGGGTGCAGCTGCGCTCACTGTTTGCAGAAACCATGTGCTGGGGTGCTGTGTTTCTCAGGCTCATAGTTTGCGTTTGCAAACTGTCCAGGGTAAACTGAGGAAGCTGCAGTCTAGAGTATCTTCAGTCTAATAGATGCCACTAAGAGGTTTAACAGCAGGGGACTGTGCTTCAAGGACCCCAAGATAAAGAACAACAATCGACTGTTTATGTGCAGCATGTAGTTTAATTTTTTTTTTTTTTGTACCGGGGATTAAACTCAGAACATTGCACTTGCAAGGCAGGCACAGTGCCACTGAGCTAAATTCCCAGCCCTAATATGTATTTTTAAAAATATTCTCACCTAGTTCTCCCAGCCATGCTGTGAGGCGGGTGGAGGAATTGTTTTTATGTATGTATGTATATATAGAATTTGGTTGGTTATTTTTTGAGACAGGGACTTACTATGTAGTTTAGGCTGGCCTTGGACCCACTATGTAGCCCAGGCTGCCATCAAACTTGAGGCGATCCTCCTGCCTCAGCCTTCTGAGTGCTGGGATTACAGGGGTGCATCACCATACCTCCTTCCCCGCTCTCCGTTTAATGTGGGAGTGGAGACTATTGTGTTAGTCTCACTAAGTTGTCCGGCTGGCCTCAAACTTAAGTTTTACTTTCTGCTTATTTGTTTAGTGTTTTTGAGACAGGGTCTCATTATGTAGTTCAGGCTGGCCTCACACTCGCAGGGATCCTCCTAGTCTCCCAAATGCTAGGATTACAGGCATGTGCCACCATGCCTGGCTGAACTTGTGATCCACTTGCCTCAGAGTACTAAGTAGCTGGGATACAAGCATGCACCACTATGCCTGGCTGTGCCATGTTTCTTTAAATGCAATATGGCTTTTCTTGGTGCTAGCCTAAAAGGGATACTGTCCCGTGAAAAACCGTTATTTTCTTTCTTTTTGTATGCCTCATTCCACTTTTCCATGTGTGTTCCATCCTTTTCCTCCTGTTTCAGCTTTTGTGAATGCCGCTTGCAGGACCTGTATCTCTACGTCTACTCTCCTGTGACTGAGGGTGGCTCTTGGCCCTTTCATTATCTGTACCTAAATCTATATCGTTCTGTTTCTGATGGATGTTCTTCTTGTGCTGTATCTTTCCGTTTCTCTTCCTATCACTTCATTTCTTTTTTGTCCCCTTTCCTGTTCTTCCTGTTTCAACTGTCCCTTGTGCAGAAATGAAATGTGGTCCTGAGCAAAGTAACTTTCATTTCAGAAGAGGGCTTCATTTTCTCTGTTAGGATGTGTGAAGCAGATGAATGGATGGAGACCTCCAACTTCTCTTTCAGTTCTCAAACTCAATATGAAGATATCTGTATGTGAATCTCAATTGTTTTTCTTCTAGAAGCATTTTCCTGGTGCATATTGCTAATTCCTAAGGGAAGGCAGCAAGGACTTGTAACCACTTGTCACTCCGGAAAAACTGGAGCTAGTGACCAGGACATCTGGCTCTGTCAGCCTTCGCCTCACCCGCCCCATTGGCCCGTGGCTGGGGAGGGGGAGGTGTCCGCCTTGTTTGAACAGAAGCCCCGAGCGAGCACCTCACCTCGGTCGACCCTTCCTACCACGGCCGGGCCCTTGCCGCCACTCTCACAAGCCTCGTGCGGGGCGCGGCGTCTGCACCTCCAAGCTCCGCAGGGGCAGCTGTTCGCGCCGCCAACCGCGGACGACCCAGGGGGCCCGGGGAAGCTGCGAGGCCCAGGGCCTGAATCCTATTTCTACGAGTAGAGCTTTACAAATGAAAAATTAATGTACTTTTATTCAAAGTGTTTCAGATACAAGTTGATATATTTAACATGAAAATTTTCTAAATTATAATTCAAACTGGCAGATTTTTATCAGTGATAGTTGTAGACTATAAGCGAGGTTTACTTATCTTGAAAAATGATTGTATCTTGCTAGAATATAGAAAAATTTTCTGTTTATACAGGCTCACTCATGCTAACTGTGTTACCATTGCAGAAATACTGCTTCTCAGACTTTCCTACTGTGGTTTTCTCCACAGCAGAGGGAAGTGAACTTATACAGGGTGGGGTGAGTGGGAGATGGATTGATGTCTGAAATGACCCACTTTAAACACATTTTTTAATCACATGCTTCAGATTCAAAATTCATGGACTTTTTACTCAGTGTCATGTCTAATTTATTTCAGTATTAAAATCACAAAGTTTAACATAGAAAAAATGTTGACGTTCCAGCAAGATGCATTCTGTTTAGCCTATAGTTTTTATAATTTTTGGTGTACTGAAACATTGTACTTGAGGATATATGCCAATTTGAGAAGCTGGGAATAAAGAATTTCTTCCCAAATCATGAATTTCTCTTGCACAAGCTTCTAGTTTGTGCACATTTCTATGCTAGCATCTATGGGTTACAAGTCACTTCTTTTGGGGTTAGTTAGAAAACAAGGGAATTGGAGGTGGAGGATAGAAAAGGAGGGATACAGAGACAGGAAAGAAATGGAAGCCTTCTCTTTGAGGCCCTGGACAAAAAAAAAAAAGAAGCCTGGGAAAGAAAGCCTAACCCTGAGTTGCCATCCCCTGGCCATGGGAGAAGGTAGCTGAGCAGAGAGAAGAGGGCTGGTTGAATGGTATGTACTCCTGCCCTTCCAGAGCATCTCAGGCTCAAATTGCTGTTGTCTCTGAACTATGGCAATTATTAAAATATGAATTGATAAGTATGCGAGGTGAAGGCTATGTTAATTCACCTGATTTAGTCATTCCACAGTGTATACATAAAATATCACAGCATACCTATATGGCTAAAAATATAAATAAATAAAATGTGGATAAGTAATAATTAAAAGCCAGAGTTGTTTTTAATCCCTAGGCAGTAGGATCACAAGTTCAAGTTCTGCCTGGGCAACTTAGTGAGACCCTGTCCCAAAGTAAAAAATAGTAAGGGCTGGGGATGTAACTCAGAAGGAAGGCCCCTGGGTTCAATCCCCAGTACCAGGGGAAAAAAGAAGGCTGAGCCAGAAAGTCAAAGCTATACCTGAATCTACATAATACTACCTGAAACAGTGAAAATTAAATTTATCAGTATCTCACTAAAGCTACAGAAAATGATGGATTTGAAAAACCTTAAGCTGTGAGATTGAAATAAATTAGGTGCACACTTACCTATAGTTTCATTTCTTTCTCTTTCTTTTTTTTTTCTTTCTCCCTCCCTCCATCTTCTCTCTCTTTCGTTTCTTTTTCTTTTTTTTTTTTTTTTTTGGCAGTACCTGCAATCAAACTCAGGACCTTGTGCTTGTGAGGCAGGCATGGTGCCACAGAGCTAAATCCCCAGCCTCTCTCTCGTTTCTTAAGACAAGGTTTTGCTCTGTAGTTCAGGCTGGCCTCAGACTCCTGCCAATCCTGCCTCAGCCTCTCCAGGGCTGGGATTACAGGCATGCCTCACCATACCTGGCTAATTACCTGTAGTTTCTAATTCAAGATATTTTAAAAGAACATTGACATTTTACTAGAGTGTTTTAAATGTTATTTGTGGTTATAGAAACTCTTAAGAACTTTTATAAGTCTACTAAAGACCTTGTTTCTCCAACTTGATTCCTTAGGCTGCTGAATTGCAGGTTGATGTTGGGAGGGACTAACCAATCACCAGCATGCTCTTTCACTCTGTCTTGGAAGAAATCTTTATGGTTTTGTGAAAAACATGACAGAAACTAAAAGGAATGTCAGAAATAGTGAGACTGATTTCTTAGGCAAGGTTTTGCTAGGTGACAGGATTTTAGTAAAAGTCCCCATTAGTCCAGAATCTGGTTCTCATTTTTATGAGTCCTGAAATATACTTTATCAGTTCTCTTAAAATCATGAGAATTTATATAATATTTGTATCTCTTTTCTGTGTCAAACAGAAACGTTTTGCTAGTAGTGGATATAGGTATGTAAGCTTTTAAAAACATCCTGCTTTGTGTGACCTTTAGCTCTTCTTTGCTCAGGCTATACACAGACTACCCTTAATTTACACCTTGAGTATACGCAGGATCTTCTCCCGCCAGTGATTTCTGTTTCCATAGGTTCTCAATGTTCCTGGGAATTTATGTCATAAAATGTACTAATGATTTCTCTTTCCCTTTCCACTGTTTAGGAGTTAATAAATGGAAATGGTTATTTAAGTCTTCTTGCCCTCCTTAAATATAATAGTTTGAGAGCCTCTGAGTATAAATCAAGTGTGTTTCATTGCTAGCAGGGAGCTAAGGAACATGCTTATGACTCAGTCATTCTGTTTATTACACAGTTGAAGTAGTCGGTTACCAATAGTAGTTTTTATGAGGGTGCAATTTTTCATTGTATTTTGTTAAATTTACATCTGTCATGAATCATTGAACACTAATGTTGAAGTTCAAATTAAGGATAAAAATCAATTCTGTAGTGCATCAAGACAAACATCGTCAAATTCATGAATTATCTTCATTTGATCACTTTTTATGTAGCACATCAAGATGTGTTTCTAAGCCTCAAAAGCCAAAATTTTAAAATTATATCTAAACATTTTATATATATATATTTTAGAATCTATCAAAAATGTATACACACTTCAGAAAAAGAAAAGTTGTATAGATATTTTAAAACTAAATTTATTGAGACATCATGAGATTAATACAAGTTACCTTTGGGCCTCTACAATTATAAGAGGTGCTTAAAGTGGTGGCCATCAGCTTTTAGGCATTTATTAATATGACAAACTGCTGCTTGGGTAACCTTGGTCATTGAGATTGCTGCACACGCATTACCAATTTCTTTTCTAAGGACCGGCAATGTAGTGGATTTTCTTCAACATATGGCATCCTCTAGAGTCCCCCATATGAGGGTAACATCATTTATTGAAAAAATATCACGGTATTTTTGTTTTTCTGAAGTGTGTATACATTTTTGGTGGACTCTGTATATTTAAAACATAACATAAATTTTGTACATGTATACCCTATCTATATATGGTTAAATATTGTATCTACTTTGATTTATTAGGTACAAGGACTATCCACATTCACACTGGATCAATTGCAAAGTTATTATAATGGCCTACAATTTGATAATCTATTTTATCATTTAAAAATAAAGCGTGAAAATAGAGTTTGATTTTTAGATTCAAATTGTGTCCTCATTCCAAATACCAAGTCATGAAAAGTCTCCATCTATTTTAGGTATTATAATCTCAATATATGTGGTTTCCAAACTGTTATGGCTGGTGTTTAGATGTCCCCCCAAAGCCTCATATGGTCATGGTGGGGCTTTTTTAGAGATGGCTAAATCTAAAGTGTGTCATGTTGGGATTAAGGGTGTGTGATTACTAAATCAGTCCACTGATTGGTTTGGCACCGCCTGAATGCCCAGTAGCCTGGATGGAGTATAAAAGGGGCAGAAAGAAGCTGGTAAGATTCCTTGTTGCTTTGCTACCTTCGGTCTGCCATGAACTGTTGCCTCTCTGCTATGTGCCACCCTGCCTTGGAGCCAGCTGATTATGGACTGAAACCTCTACAAACTGTGATCTAAATGAATCTTTCCTCCCTTAACTTGTAGGTGCCAGGTATTTTGTCTCAGCAACAAGAAAAGTAACTAAGACACAAACTAAAACATTTGTCAAATTGAAATTAATATATTTCTTTATATAATTTAAGTAAATTAGTGTGTCACTTTTAAAATAAGAATTTGTCTTAAAATTCAGGTGTTTTATATAAGTTTTCAAATAATATGCTAATGTAAAATAAAAGATCCTTTATTTGAAATCACTTCTTTATCATAAGTGATGCAGAAATGCCAAAATGATTTTTTAAAATTCCTTTTTTGGGAGATTTTAAGATAATTCATTCCTGGGCCAGGGATTTAGCTCAGTGGCACTGTGCCTGCCTAGCAAGCACAAGGTCTTGAGTTTGATCCCAGGTTAAAAAAAAAAAGATAATTTATTCCTTTAAAAGAGTCTGTAGGTCAAAAAAGTTGGAAAATACTGGTTAACTGTGTGATTAAATAGATTACTGTTTTCTTTACATTTTAATCCCAGTATAACTTTGGTTTTCTTGGTCACATTGAGAGATTTTCTGAACTTGTAATAGAATCTTCTTTGGAAAGCCCCTTTCTCTATTACCAGTTGCCCCCTGAGCTTTTTCTTAAATTTATAGGGTGGTTATAATTACACAGTTAGATGTGTGCTTGTTCCATGTGCACTACCCTCCCTGAACTTATCCCCATGAGGGCAGGGGCTGTGTCTGTCAGGTTCACATTGCACTAAGAACTCATTTGTGATCCATCTGAAAATTGGGAGCAACCTATTCCTGTTATCATATTTATACATCAGTTTCAGATGGGTTACTTTCCAGATGTCTGCTCTCATTTGAATTATGTGTATGTATTCTACCAGCTTTGACCTAGAGAGTATTTTGTTATCCACTCATACCTTTTAGTAATACTTTAGAGTTTCTTTTTTTTTTTCTGGTACCAGGGATCAAACTTGGGTCCTTGTGCTTACAGGGCAAACGGTAAATCCCCGGCCCTTACCTTAAGAGTTTCTTAAATGCCAGTCATAAATTCTTTTCTCTAAATGTAGGCTTTGCCTATCAGATCATATCTGTTACTTTTCACTTGGGGAAACTATTGCTGTTGTATCTACATATTGTACTTTCATCTGGTATTTTTAGTTTCTCTGGTGAATTTAAGGAGACTTTGATTCATCATGTCATATAATAGGCATACTTAAATTTTGTATAGTGTGCTCAGCTGCAGTATTAGAAACTTATCTGATTAAGGGATTGGACCTTCATTCTAGCTGATATAATTTAGAATTATAGCTACAGTAATACTAATCAATATTTGCAAGAATTCTAATGAATAGTATTTACATGTCTCATAGAAACTGTCTTATTCCAATCTTTTCCTTTGTACATCTACTCAATACTGCATTTTTATATAAAGATCCTGTGTTGGGAGGATTTTTTGCTTTTGGCTTTATACAAGAGGGTTGGAGTAGTACTATTTATAATAGTGTGGAGGAGATTGGCTTATACTTCATTTAAAAATAACTGAGTTCAGTGATTCTACCTTTAAGGTGTTTTGGGGGAAAATATATGTCATTCAGTGGAAATACCAATTTAATGTTGGTCCACCCCACCACCACCACCACCGCCAACAACAACAACAATGACAACAACAACAGCAAAAAAGCTGACATTTTTTTCCCCATGAAGAAATTTCTTTTGTGTATATAGGCTCAGGCTGTGAGTAAGTAGTTTTTGGCATTACTTCTTTATTAGCTCCTAGTCAGGAAGTTCACCCAGAGGTTGGAATGACTGCTAAATATTGAGAACTTCCCAAGACTCAATTTAAAAAATAAACTAATATTATGATTCCTAGGAATTTTAAAACTTATCCTTCATCACTGATATAATTCTGAGACCCACACAGTTACCTCTTGTTTTGTTCAATTTCAAATAAAGCCTTTGGATCACATTAGTACTGGTACAGTAATATTGTAGGGGAAAAGCAGAACTAGTTCTTTATCTGTGTCATATTCCATTTTACTAGTCTATATAACAATCTAAATCTTATTTATATATAATGATTTTCTGCCAGCATTGATCTTTGGTTCTTTGAGTAGTTTCTATGAAATACACCTAGTAGCTTGTGTCTCATCCTTACTCCCTTTTAAGTCCATTAAGAAGTTAAGGGAGAGAATATGTAAAGGTGCAAATTTCCAATGATGAATGTCATTATGTTGTATACCTAAAATGTACCAATGATTAGAATGAATAATCGATAATGTAATATAGGAAGAAAAGGTCCAAAGGGGTAGGGGTAGTGGGAGGGGCAGGGGAAAGGAAAGAAGGGAAAGGAAAAACGATGAGAAATGGAAAAAATGGAAATAAAGTCTTTGTAAATAGGGAAGGGTGGAGGGCATGAAGGGAGGGCTAGGAATGGGGAAAAAATAAGAACCAAGATGCATTATGTAAAGTTACAATTCCCAATGAGAAATGTAATTGTGTTGTATACCTACAATGTACCAATAAAAGAATTTAATACAAAAAAACCCCCCCAAAAACCCCAAAAAAGTTAAGAAAAAGAAAAGTTAATTAAGGGGGCCAGGGATTTAGCTCAGGAGCACCGCACCTGCCTCACAAGGGCAAGGTCCTGAGTTTGATCCCCACTAAAAAAAAGAAGTTAATCAAGGGTCAGAATTATTTTTGCTTTTTGTGTTTGACTCTAATTGCAGTTGCAGTATTGAAGTTGTGAGTCCTTCTAAAGCTTTTATATTTGAAAAAATGAAAGATCTTGTTGTCATGGTGTTTTTTGGTGAGGTGTTTCTTTTAGAGTAAATATTTTCCCACTTTACTTTTCCCCTCTGCTCCACACTTCCAAGCTGTTTACTTAAACATAGTACAGCAGTGAAGCCCAGTTACCCTTGATTGTAGCTGCACTACATTGCCTTACAAACACTGAGAATGCTGTGCTGCTGAAGGTTGTTCCTAGCCTGTTTACATCTGCTTTGGATTTTTCTTTGGCCAACCAGAAAAGAAGCCAAGAGTATAGCCCTGAAGTGGTGGACCAAATAAGAAAATTTCCTGTTGCAGTTGTCCTGATTTTTTAATTAGTGCCACCCATTCTTTCTTTTTTCCCGTACCATGTTACACATATCCAGTTGATGATATTACTTATTTTTAGGGATACAGTATCACTACTTTATATGGCCCCAGGCTCCTGATTTTGCCTACAACAAAGAATTTCTCAAAATTGATAGTAACCTCTGGCATTTAAAACATGCTAGAAGACAGACATATGGTTCAAATTAAAGCCTGCAGCTCTGTGTTAAAAGAAGAGGATTTAAGTTGCCATTTCAGTCTGCCGACGCATGCTAACCAACCCAAGTGTTGGGGATTGGAAGAAACCTAACAAATTATGGTAAGAGCCACTTATGAGTGCAGAAGTAAATGACCATGGGCCACATGAAGAGAACAACCCCACCCATCTAGCATGGGCTGTGTGAGTGTGAGTATCCATCTTAACCAGTTTCTTCTGTTGTTACTCTCCGTTCTTCTATAACTTTAGAATATTCTTTATTTTAATGTTGAATCTATAGGTCGTAAGTTTCCCCCTTTAATAATAAACACAAACAATATAAAATATTTTTTATCAACATCGTTACCTGAGAAGCCTCTAAAATTAACTGCTCATTGTTTTAGTTCTTAATGTTCAGGATGATATTTTAACATCTCTGTGTAAAGTAAAATTTTAATTATGGATTCATATAAGCATACACCGTAGGAAATTTGGACAAGAAGACATTTCTAAATATTCAAACTGTAATCCCAACTTTAAGACTGTCATCATTTTGAATGCACTTTCTTTTAACTTACTTTCCTATACATATTTTCCATAATTACTACCAATATATATATATAATTTTATATACTGGTTTTATTCTTTATATTATAGCAAATACTTTCCTCATGCTAGAATTTTTATAAAATAATTATAAAATGTTTATAAAATAACACTTTTCCCTCTATGATTAATACTTTTCTGTGTTCTTAAGAATCCTTCCCATCCCGAGGCCATTATTACTATTTTATTTTATCTGGTACCTGGGATCAAACTCAGGACCTTGGGCTTGTCAGGCAGATGCGGCGCCACTGAGCTACATCCCCAGCCCCATTATTACTATTTTATAAAGACTTTCTTATTTATTTTCTGTTCTCGCACCTATAGAATAGGAACTATCTAAGCCTTACTCTTGTCCATCCCCTTTTTAAATTTATTCTCTGAAAAATACTTTTGCTATTTATTATAACTCAGATTCTCAGAACATCTCCATTTAAATTTTTATCACCTTCTCAAACTCAAGACATATGAAAATGTAATTTAAGTAATTTTTTTCCTTTCCAAGCCAACTTGTACTTTTTTGAAGTCTGTCGTTCACCCACACACATCAGGGCTGTATTCTCCTCTATTTGTCTTTTTTTTTTTTTTTTTGATCCCATATAAAAGCTAGTGTCTCCTCCTGAATTATTCTTATTTTTCATAAATCCACTTTAGCATAGGCCTTCAACATTCATGTCACCTAAATTAGTCTTGTGGATTTTTTCATGTTATCTGTCTGCTCCAAAAGTCCCAGCAACTCCTTATTGCCTCCAAGTGTGGCTCACAGACTTCTTTAGAAAGACTTATATTTTATGTGTTTCTTTACATTAACACCAAATACCTAAGCAACAGAAGAAAATTCAGGTGGATTGCACTTCATCAAAATTAAAAGCTTACTCAACCAAGGACATCATCAAGAAAACAAAAAGACAATTCACAGAATGGAAAAAACATAGTTGCAATTCATGTGTCTAATAAGAAACCTGTATCCAGAATATATAAAAAAAGTTTATATTCACTAGGATGGTTTAATAACTCAAAAAATTCACTGTAGTTACCAAATGACCTGAGTAAATAGCCACTTCTAAGTATGCATCCAAGAGAAATGAAAATGCTTTCAGGTAAAAAATTTACCTGCATTATTCATACAGGTGAAGAGTAGAAACACATGTCCATCAGTGGATGAATGGACAAATAAAATATGGTGTGTCCATACCATAGAATTTTATTCAGCAATGAAAGAATAAAATACTGATACATTATACTACATCATGAGTGAATCTTGAAAACATTACAATAAGTGAAAGAAGCCAGTCACAAAAGATCATATATTGCAGAGCCAGGTGTGGTGGTGCACACTGTAATCCCAGCACTCAGAAGGCTGAGCCAGGAGGATCGCTGCCAAGTTTGAGGCTAGCCTGGGCTACATAGTAAATTCAAGGCCAGCCTGAATTTACGTAGCAAGACCCTGACTCTAAAAAATCATACATTGCATAATTTCACTTATGTAAAATGTCCAAAATAGACAAGTTCATAGAGATGGAAAGCAGAGGAGTGAATGCCTGGAACTGGGGCTCTGGTAAGAGGGTAGAGAGAAATGGGGAGTGACTGCTGATTGGTATAGGGTTTCCTTCTGGGGTAATATTTTTCAAAATTCTTGTGGTGATGGTCGCACAACTCTGAATATATTAAAAACCACTAACAGTATACTTTAAATGGGTGAATTTAATGGAATGTGTAAATATATTTCTTATAGTTCCTTATCTCAGTAAGACTATAGGGGGAAGATATTTGTAGCATAATAAAAATTATAAATTTGGGGGAGAAAAAGAAGGAAAGACAAACAGTGGCCCACAGAATGAAGCCTTAAGTTCCTCATTCTGTCATTTAAATTTACACCTCATCTGACCTGATGCTACCGTGGAGTCTTACAGAACATTCTTGCCATGCACCCTTCATGCCTGGTGTCATACCCAGAGCAGTCTTTGTATTGTTCCTTGAACTTAACAATCTAGCTTTGTGTTTTCCCCAGCCCCCTACCATTCAGAAATCCCTTTCCACCTACCTCTCCAAATTCTGGCTATTCAACTAAGTTCTACCTCGAGTTGTTCTCTAAGCTCACATCTTTTACACCCTTGGTTTGTTTACAGGCACATTGCTGTTGGACCCTTTGCAAGGGTTCTATAGGTCCATGTTAAATAAATGAGTGAAGGAAAAGAGGAACTTACTTAGAGACTTGCAAAAGAGACACCAAGAGTAAGAAATTTTAATAAATAAATAATGAAAGATACTACAAATAAGAGTAGCTCCGAAGCCAAAATACATTGTACAAGCCATTGAGTGGAAATAGGATTTTCAGGAAACAGATCAAACTTGGCTTCTGAAGCCTTTCTTTATGTATCTTTGGGACTTCTAGTGCAAGCCAATGAGAATTCTTCCTCATTCTCTTTTACCAATTGCTTTAATTTTTGTTATGAAAATTTTTTCTCCCAAGTTGGGTGATCTTTACATTTTTTTCAGTTGTTTATACACATAGATAACTAAAAACAGCAAAAATCTTAGTAATTCTGTTTCATATCTATTACTCACCTAACCCATCCCACCTCTCTTCCTACCACATATCCCAGCATTCCCCTAGTACTTCCCTAAACTACCAACAAAACCCAAAATAGACTAGTTTAAATTTTAATTGCTTTTATTTTTTCTTCCAGTTTTCTTAAAATGTGTAGCAAAATGTTCCAAAGGCAGGCAGATAAGAATAAAGAAGAGATACTATCCTCATCCCAGTTATTCAGTCCTTGAAATATTGATTGGGAACAACAGAACTTTCCAAATGAATTCTTTTGTTAGTGTATGTTAATGATTTGGGATTTCTTCTGCAAGAATAATGTAAATTTTCAGAAAATGTTAAATGTTATAGTTGAATGAACAGTGAACTAGCCAGAATTTTACCTTACAAGATAGATGCAAGCCTGGCATGGTGGCGCACGCCTGAAATCCCAGCACTTGGGAGGTGGAGGCAGGAGCATTACCTTGAGTTCAAGGCCAGCCTGAACTGCAGTGAGACTCAGTCTCAAAAAAAAAAAAAAAAAAAAAAAGATGCATAGCAATAGTGAAAATTAATGCAAAGTACTTATAAAGCTACTATTAGAGAAATTTATAATAATATGTATGTTGAAAAGAGAGTGTGGGCCACATCCTGTTAGATTTGGTAAATTAAAGAAAAAATTAGGATACTCCAGGCTCATTAATTGAGGGAAGCTACATTTAATGGGGGGAAAATATCATAGTAAGTAGAGAATAGCAAATTTTGCTTAAATGTGGAATATGTATAATATATATATCTTAGTAAAGGGGAAATACAAAGTAATAAGGGAATGCAGAGGAGGTAGGAGACATTTCTTGTAAGGAATCCCAGAAGGCTTCACAGAAGCATCATTTATTTTTCAATGATGAATGAGAGTATTCCATTTCTCATAACTATAGTGATTCTAATGTGGTCCAGCCTTTCATGCCCCTTGTAAACAGTAAGTTAATTTTAGAAGCTTGGGAGGTAGAGGTTCGAGTAGCAGGCCACCTGCCATTGTCACTATGAAAGGGTGCCAGAAGCCAGGAAGGAGCCTGGGAGAGGATTGGCCCAGTGACTTTATTGCGGGTTAATGTTGTGACCTTTCCTTGAGTTTCTACTGTGTATTCAAACCATGGTATGGAGACTAGGATAAGTAAAACTGTGTCTGTTCCATTCATTAACTTTCGGTATAATGCAAGTAAGTTTTGGTAATTAGAATGTAGAGATAAAAACAAAGGGCTGTAGAAGAACAGAAGAGGAAGCCATTGAAATGGTATTTTCTGCTGGAAATCAGTTAAAGCTTCATAGGGGAAGTAGTACTTGAATGGTCCTTGGAAATGAGTGATATTTTTAAGGTGGAAAATAAAGAAAAAGGTATGGCACAGAAAGGAAATAACATAAGAAAGGCATATAAACACAGGATGTAATAGTCTACTGAAGTTAGAATAGCCAGGGATAAGTTGGAAAGGTAGAGTGGGGCTGTATTGTGAAAGACTTTAAATGACAGTTCTGAGAGATTAAAGCTTCTGCAAGCAGACGGAGCCACTAGATATTTTCAAGTAAGGTTGTAACAAGATATGATTTGTGTAATATTTACTATGCTATGAATGGATAGCTTAGAGGGAAATGAAATGACATAGTAAACAGAGCATCAGTCTAGGTCAGAGATGAGAAGAGTGTGAACTAAGATGGTGGGAATAGAGCTAGAAATGAGAAGATGAATTCAAGACACAGGGTAGAAGTGTTATTACCCAATAGCTTGTTTCTAAAAATATGGCTTGCCCACTAAACATTACTGGGTTTTGGATAGCTCATCTCTCCTTTTGCAGTTGGATTCCAGGTTCTTCTTGCCTTAAACAAAGAATTGAATGAAATGAGCAAGAAGCAGTGGCAAGGTTTATTCAAGAAAGCAAAAATGAAGAGTGGGAGAGAAACTGGCTCTGCAGAGCAAGTTTGGGCTGAGTAAATAGAAAAGGAGGGTAAGAGCAAAGATAAAAGTACATGCGCCTGAGAAACCGTGTGGGCTATTTTGGAAAGGTATGATAGCAAAGCCTTGATGGCGCCGATGTGTCCATTCATGCTATCTAAATCTCAAGAAAACCTGCAAGAACTTCTACATATGGGTCCTGAGAGGTGGTGCTGCAATCCCACACATGAGGCTGAAGTCAGGTCTAGGCCATCCTATTGAATACCTACTGGAATGCTTGCAAGATGTCCACATGCAGGACTTTGGGAACTGTTCTGTGTTTGTGTCCTGGATCTTGTAATTAACAGTTTATGCCCACTTCCCCAGCCTGCTTTTCTATGCCTTAATCTCCTGAGAAGCAGTTAGAGTGCTGTTACCAACTTGAAATGGGAAATGAGAAGGCAAAAGGAATTAAAGATTACTCCAGTGTTCTTAGTAATGAGATATAATGCCATTCATGAGGATGGGAAGAACACATTTGATTTTAGAAAATGAGTTATAATGAGTTTGTTCCCGCCCCCCCCCCCCAAGTAGGTACTATGCTGCTAGGAACTAAAGACTGGTCTCAGTGATATTGGAAGTTGTTGGGACCAGAAGAGAGCCTTGAGGAAATATAGAGCAAGGAGAGGTAGTCAAAATCAGATGTTTACATCAGAATACCTTCTATGTTGCCAGGTGTGGTGCTGCCTGCCTGGTGCCTGTAGTCCAGCACTTGGGAGGCTGAGGTGGGAGCATCACTTGAGATGAAGATTTTAAGAATATCCTGGATAACACTGTAAGACCTTATACAAAAAAGATGAAACAGGTTCTGTAGAAAGAGGTTAAGCAAAAGGAGACGCTTGTCAACAGGAGTAAAACTAGGAAAGGGAATAGAGTTTCAGGGAGTAGATAGGTGCCCAGCTTTTGGGGATGCTGGTTGCAGGGAGTGGTATGCCTGAGGAAGGAAGGTATTCCTGTGGAAGTAGGGAGTTCTAGCCTGTCATAGGGGTTGTTTATAAATAAAAGTACAGTATTTATATGTCGGTGAATTTCCGTCCTCTGGACTGCCATCCTTGCTCATTTTCTTAGTATTCCTCTTCTTCACTCACTCCTCCTACCTCCCATCCTCTCCCTCTTAAAATAGAAGAGTTGAAGTTAAAAATGTAAATGGTCTTGGTTCAGTGTATGACTAAATTGTATTGCTTCATTTTTAATAAGCCACTTTCATGATAATGTCACTTTGTCTATTCTGGGTCTAGTTTTGTGAAGGGACATGTGTCTGTGTGTGTGTTTTGAATAGTGAATGCAACAGTCTATGCAGGGTTTAAACCAGTTATCTTTACTGATTCTGATGTGTTTTTGTTTTTTGTTTTTTGGGGGGTTTTTTTGTACCAGGGATTGAACTCAGGACCTTGAGCTTGCGAGGCAGGTGGCGGCACCACTGAGCTAAATCCCCGGCCCCTTCTGATGTGTTCTTAACACGAGTCATCCAATTTCATTTCATCACTCACCTCATTTTGTCTGTGAAGGGGACAGTACTGGTCTTGCTGACAATCAAACATGTTTACTTTTAGTTATCCAGATATCTTTTGCCTTCCAGCTCATTTATATCTCTGTTGCACTATTTACTAGTAAATAGTGGCTACACACTTTTTAAACATTCTCTTTTTTCATTTGATACTCAAACCTAATGATTTGGAACCTTTGCTATAGTGACCAGACACTAGTATTTGCTGGGTTGTGATTAACATTAGTTGTGTCCATTTTCCCTTCTAGATTTTGGCTTCAGTAACCTCTTCACTCCTGGACAGCTGCTGAAGACCTGGTGTGGCAGTCCTCCCTATGCTGCACCAGAACTCTTTGAAGGAAAGGAGTATGATGGACCCAAAGTGGACATCTGGGTAAGTGACTCCCTTCACTTACACTCCATCCTCCCGCCACCAGATGGTGCTTTCCTCCTTCTGGAGGCCTGTGTGGGTGGAGAGCTTGGTCACAGGTTCCTTCTGTTCCAATCCTTTATGCAACCACCCCGCCAGTGCTCACCTTGTGGCTGAGCCTCATGTTTCACACCAGCCCTTTTCATCTGCAGAAGAACTCAAGGCCAGCATGGATTTGTGTACTTGCCATGAACAGAGATTCTTTGTTTTTGCTGCCTGCCCTGCCCTTAGAGGATGAATACTGAGAAGTTGGGGTTGTCACCCCAAATTCATGTCTGGAAGCAAAGAAGAATGTTAATTATTCTGAAGATGTTTGGCTTGACAATACCCTAATTAATTTCATAAAAAAGAAGAAAATTTGTTCCATACTCTTGTGTGTGCTCACCATCATCTTCACACACACACACTGTAAGGGCCTCTTTTGTTTCCTCTGATGCAATTAATTGTGCGTGCTCTTTGTTTGGGATACAGAGTCTTGGAGTTGTCCTGTATGTGCTTGTGTGCGGTGCCCTGCCATTTGATGGGAGCACACTGCAGAATCTGCGGGCCCGGGTGCTGAGTGGAAAGTTCCGCATCCCATTTTTTATGTCCACAGGTAAGGGAGTTGCCAGCACACAGCTGTAACTAGGTTCATGGAAAGTTAGGATGCTAAGTTATCCCAGGAATTCAGTGATTGAGTATACATGACCCATTTTACAACCTTCTTTAGCTCCAGTTTGCTGTTCTGGTGCCTCCAAGAGGAAAGGTCCATTCGGAGCAGAATATACTGGCTTTGCCATAGTGTGACTCTGCCTGTCTTAAAATTGGGCTCTGAACATTGCTAAATCTGTCTGAGCTTTAGTTTCCTCATCAATAAATTGGCTAAGAGTTTTGTGAAGGCTGTTGCTATGAGGATTCAGTTAAGTAATGTATAGAAGAGTCATTTGGCCCATCACATAGGAGCAATGAAGTAAATATTATGGCTTTATCTGTGTTCTCCCACCCCCTTTTCATTATAATATTCAATTTCCACTTAGTGGGGTCCCATTCTAATGTGGTTTTACATGCCAAAGATAAAGCAGGCTTTGCATCTTAGTCTTGCTACTATTTTGTTACCTACCTCTATGATAGTTATCCTCCAGACTCAATAAAAAATATTTTTAAATGAGTGGGCAGTAGGGTAAATAGCACTTAGAAAAATTTAACACTCAAAAGAAGATACCAGATAACCAAAGTCTATAGTTTATGTCACCATTTATATGCATATAAGAGAGCATTTTAGAAACATTACAGAAAATAGTGTAGTTTTGCTTAATCATCTTTTTATTTTAAGGAAGAACATATGTTCACTGTGTTGGCAGCAAAATATAAGCACATTGGAATTGCATTTTAGAATAAGTAGGTGAAACATGGATTAGATTTAAGTGTCTTAGAATAGATGACTTAGTATATCAGATAGTGATGAGTTCTGTGACGATAAAATAGAGAGGGGATTAGGATGATAAGTGGGAGTCCCTGGAAAAGGTGTGTCCAGGACAGTGATGTGTGGGGAAGACTGGAGGATGTGAAGGCTTGGTCAGTGCAGTCTGCAGAGGAGCCCAAAGGGGCAGGAGCCCCAGGAGGGAACATGCTTGTGGGTTCCAGGGACAGGAAGGAGGCCTGTGTGCTCCAAAGGAGGGGATGGCATTGCGAACTGACATGAAGTTAGGAAGGTGGAAGGGGGATTGTTTTTAGGACCTACCTAGTCAGTATAAAGACTATAGTTTTTACTCTGTGTGAAATGCAAAGGTTTTGACAGAGGAGTGATGTAATCTGACTTTTGTTTTTTCCCAAATTTCTTCATGAAAATTTTCAAGCCCACAAAAATGTTGAAAAAAATTACAGCGACCTTTTAGTTTGTTTATTTGTTTGTTTAGCCAGTGCTGGAGAGAAAACTCAGAGCCTAGAACATGTTCAACAAATGTTCTTCCACTGTGCTATACCCATAACAGTGACTTTCTTAGATCACTGTGGCTGCCGTGTTGCCAGGATCAAAAAGTACAAAGGCAAATAGAAAGAGAGCAGTTAGTCAGAAATTTAGCGTAATCCAGATGAGAGCTGTGGATAGCTAGTTTCCAGACTCTGGAATGGAAAGGCTGAGATAGTAGGAAGTGGGGAGATTAAAAGGATACTATACACGGCATGACAGACACTGTTCAAAGCTTCCTGTAAACATTAACTTATTTATTATAACAATCCTGTGAGATGCATAACTGTTGTCATCCCAGTTTCACAGGTAGTAATACTGAAGCCAGGAAAGGTACAATTTCCCCAAGATTATGTTGCCACTAAGTGGCTGAACTGAAATTTAAACCCAGGTAGTCTGGCTCCAACAACATTTAGTTGTAGACTTGAAGCAAGAGAAAGAGAGTAGTTAAAGGTAACTTCAGCTTGGCGTGGTGGTGCTACAAGCACTTGGGGGACTGAGGCAGGAGGATTTCCATGAGTTCAAACAGCCTAGGCTACATAATGACTTAAAGGTCAGCCTGCACTACATAGTGAGTCCCCCCTCTCAAAAAGAAAAGTAACTCCAGGGGCTTTGACCTGAGCAATCAGGATGGATTTACTCCTAACTCAAATGGGATAACTAGGAAAGAATACTTATATTTTGGAGGGGTGTTTTGGAGATGTGAAGATTTTTTGTTGTTTTTTTTGCTTGTTTGGATCTTGTTTTTGCTTTGTTTTGTTTTGTGAGACAAGGTCTCACTATGTAGTTGAGGCTGGTCTTGAACTTGTTATGTAGCCCAGGCTGGCCTCCAACTCACAGCAGTCCTCCTCCCTCAGCTTCCCAAGTGTTAGGATTATAGACATGTGCCACCACACTCAGCCAAGACTTGTGAAGTTTCAGAGGCCCATTAGACATCTACATTTGAGATATTGTCTACTAGTTGAGTTTAGGAGAGAGTTCTGGGCAAATATATTTGGGAATCATCAGTGTAGAGGTAAGTATATTTCATACTATGAGATTATTTTTTAGTAATTAAAGAGAAGGGAAGAGGTCCAAGGATTAAGGTCCGGAACATACCAATATTTAAAAATAAGGAAGGTGAAGAGGGATTGTAAGAATGGCTAGTGAGGAAAGCCAGAAGGCCTTTTGTCTTAAACAGATGAAGAAAATGTTCCATGGAAGAGGGCATGAGGGCTGTGGGGAATGCTGCTAAGTCAAGGAAGAAGACTGAGAACTGAATGTTGTTTTTAGAAATGTGGAGATCATTGCTGGTCTTCTAGTGTGGTTGTAGTGGAGTGGCATGTAAAAGCCTAAAGAGTGTGGATACAACAGAAAAGGATGGAAAGAAAATGAAGTAAGAAAGTAGTCCCAACCCTTTCTGATTTTACTATAGAATGAAGCAGAAAGTGGCTCAGTACATTGCTGTGGTCGGGGTAACTAGTGACCTTGTCATTAACCAACTGTGTATCTTGTTTCATCTTAATGGTTGCCCAGAAGTATTTAGTACTTTACCATTCCTTACCTTTTAGAATAGATTTTATACTTCTGAGCAGTTGCAAATTCACAGCAAAATTGAGCAGAAGGTACAGAGTTTCCATGTTCCCTTTGGTCTGTCCCCAAGCTTCCCTTCCTGTCAATAGCCTCCACTAGAGTGGTAAATCTGTTACAGGCCATGAGCCTGAATTGACCCAGCATTATCACCCCAAAATCACCATTTACCTTAGGGGTCACTGTGTGTGTTGTACATTTCATGAATTTTGACAAATGCACAATGACATGTTTCTATCATTGTAATATCATTCAGAGTAGTTGAACTGCCCCTAAAATTCTCTGTGCTACACACCTATTCATCACACTTCCCAAGAATCACTTATCCCTTTGCTGTCTCCATAAGTTTTACCTTTTCCAAAATATGTGGTTGGAAATACACAGTATGTAGCTGTTTCAGATTTGGCTTCTTGCACTTAGTGATATATATATTTTCATCTGTGTCTTTATAGTTCATTTCCTATTATTGCTAAATAATATTCCATTGTCTGAATGTACCACAGTTATTCTTTCACCTGTTAATGAACATCTTCCAAACAGTGAATGGCATACCCATCTGACCAAGGCAGAAACAACAAGCCTTCCTTCATTCTTCTACCATCACATACTGTAGATTCAGCCCTCCATTTCTTAGCTACTTCCATAAACCATATTAGCATGCTCTCCCCTGAACAATATTTTAGCTGTATGGATTCCTGACTCCAGAGTTGTCCCCTCTAGACCATTCTCCACATCACTGCATGAGTAATCTTTCCAGGATGCAAATATAAAAAGAAATAAAACATACCACACACAAATCTGATCATATCATTTTCCAGCTTAAACCATTTACTTAGGGTTTTAGAGTTTACAGACTATTTTCTTATACTTGATCTAATTTGAGCTACATAACCATACTCTGGAATTGATAACAGCATATATTATTTTATCATTTTGCTGATGAAGCTTAGGAAGCTGAAGTTTAAGGAAATTAGTTGACTTGCCTAAATCTGCTCAGGTAATAAGTAACTTAGTACTCAAATTCAGTGTTTCTTCTGCTACACCACACTGTTGCAGAAAAAGACAAGCTAAATAAGCCACTTCCTCTGCTTTTCCAGTGTTCACAGTACTTCCTGTGAGCAATTTGGATCTTCTCTACCCTCCACCCCCTCTCTGGTATGCCATGGCAAAAGATTCTTGTTCAAGCCTTACCAGGGTTGGCTTCAGAGATTGAATCCTGGAAACCATGCTGACAGTCACATTGTCTATTAGTGCTTAGAAATAAACTGTATAGTGTTAAGTGCTTCAAAAGACCTAACATTTATAATATAGTATAGGTTAGCATGAAAGCTTAAAGACTCAGAGAAAGCCAGCATGATTATCTTAAATATACACTGTTTAATCCCAGACAAATAATGCCCTAAGTTAGAATAAACATTTTTGTAAGATTAAGTATAGAAAATGAGAAACAACCCAATATAGTAAACCAGTTGACAGTTGCCATTTACCAGTGTGATCTCTCCTGCCCTTAGGAACAAACATGTATTTGGCATTGCCTGACCTCATAGGTCTGAATCCCAAGGCCCATCAGAGGATACCATCAAAAGGATGCGCATAGGAGAAAACAAAACCATAAGGTTCATTCTTTTTTCAGTTTAGATAATCTTTCAGTGCTGTGAAGTTTCAGGTTCATGTAAACAAAGCCTAAACTCTGCCCCTGACTTCTCTTTCTGCTTTAGCTCCTGTTTCTGGGCACAGTTAAACCTCACCACATCTAGAGTAATTTCTTCCTGTGGAGGTGAGAGTGTCAGGTCTGCTGTCACTGTTCTACACTAGACAGAGTGGTGAGGGAAGTCCTTATAATCCTTTCTTTTCTTAAGCTGTTATCATAGACTTGAGTTGAGTTTAACCACTCTTCTGCTAAAAGGATCTACAAACTCCAGCAGAGCTGGTATAGTTTTCTAAATTAGTATTTCAGAGACAAGAAGAAAAGAACCAATCATCTAGCTCCTCCTAGCCAAATTGAATTCCAGAGTATCTCCAGCTGTGTAGGAGGCCATGTTCTACAAATGGATACAGTTACAAGAATTTTAAGCTTCTCTTTATTCTCAGTAATTTGTGGAGTTTGTGTCCTTACAATTAGTGGATGGATCTTTCTATGCCAGGTCTATGCCTTCCCTTCATAGGCATCCTGAGATATACCAAAAACATATTCTTTCAACTTAGAGTAGCAGTGGTATAAGTTTAAAAGATTTATTCCAGGCTGAATTGATTTTATTTATTTATTTTTTGAATTGATTTTATACCACCTAGCTTTATAATTATATACATGTCTTTCTCCTCTCACCTCCTCCAGAATGTAAGCCCCTTGCTAAGAGTACAATGTTTTGCATAGCAGCATCTTCCATAAAACTTAACATCTGGTAGGATATAAATTTTCAGTAAATATTTTTTGAATGAAAAAGTACATCACCACTTTACTGTTAATTCTTTTATGACATTCTTGTGTTACTAAAATAATAAATAATTCACTGATGGTCTAAAATTTTTATTCAGCAAACCAGTTTGTGTGAGTGTATATGTGTGTGTTATTTGGGTTACTATGTAGATGAGGTAAAGTGACTTCTAGTTTTTAAAAGGTGTTTTGATCTACTGTACAATTCTCTTTCTGTGTCTTGGGTGAAAGATGTTTGGTCCCAATCAATATTTTTGGGTTAAACTTCCCCAGGTATCCCAGAGAGTGTCCTTTAGGTAAAACCCCAGCCTAAATTAGAGAAGGATTGTAGGATGAAACTTGCTATTTTCCTGTTACAAAAGATGAGCCCTGGCCTGGGCACATATGTCAGCTGATGCATTTTCTGACTTCTGCCACTGATGGAAGCCAATGATGGAAGTAACTTAAAATTTTTGAGTACCAGATTAATTCTGTAACAATATTTTAAAAACCCCATCAGCAGCCTACTTCTTAAAGCCTAGTTTGCCTTATTCTTCTGCTGTACCACCTGCTAGCAAACATAGTAAGATCCTTTATTTAACTGAAGGAAAATTAATTTACAGTGAAAAAACTGCAGTGATGGCAAGTGCATAGAGATCTCTTGTGGACAATATTTTTGAGTCCTAATTGATTAGACTTCATTGTGACTTAATTAGTTGTAATACCGCACAAGCATTTTATCACTGGGAATGCAAGACTCAGGCTTACATAATGCCTCTGATGGAGTACATACCCTGCAGCTACTGCCAAAAAGCTTCTACTTACGTAGCAAACAAGTCTGCCTTGATAGGCTTGCTCATCAAGAACCACACAGCATCTTGCTTGGCTTAAAAGCACTTTGTTTAGAGAGACCAGGACAGGGAATGAATGTAGCTCACCCACCAGCCCCCGTACAGGAAAGGGCTCAGAGTCTCCAAAGCAGTTCTCACATACATTCTGAATTATTCACCACTAGGGAGAAAATCTGTCATGCTTTTGTGTTATAGAATGCAGAAAGCACAGAGGATATCACAAAAGAGGCTAGACCTACATCAGAGTCAAGCAGGCTTCCTCAGACCATCCCCATGATTTTACCTAACATTGTAGAAAACCAGGGGTAAGTGTTGGTACTGCCTTATTTATCATTAGTCTTTTCATGCAAACTGCCTCATGGCTTATGGTAACTCTGTATAGAGAAACAGAGAAAAGTGGCTGACAGTTGTGATGCACACCTATAATCTCAGATTCTTGGGAGGCTAAAACATGAGGATCACAGGTTCAATGCCAGCCTAGACAACTCAGCAAGACCCAGACTCAAAGTGAAATTTAAAAATGGTTGTCTGGGATATAGCTCGGTTGTATAACGCTTGCCTAGCATGTGCAAGGCTCTGTGTTTTATCCCCATTACCACCAAGAAAAAGAAAAAAGAATAAGAAGAAGGAAATTCAAGAAATTGGTGTTATTTTTCTAATGAACAGAGATACATAGACCAAATATTTTTTTCTTTGTATTCTGTCTCACATTGGTAGACTATTAGGTTGAAAGAAGCTTCTCAACTTCAGTTTATTGGTACTTTAATAGAAGCTTTATTTCTTTTCCCTTTTTTTTTTAGAAGTTTTATTTCTTTTCTTCTCTTTCTCTTCCTTCCTTCCCTCTCCTCTTTTCCCCTTTTTCTTTCTTCCTTCCTTTCCTTTCTTTCCTTTCCTTCCTTCCTTTCCTTCCTTCCTTCCTTCCTTTCCTTCCTTCCTTCCTGCCTGCCTGCCTGCCTTCCTGCCTTCCTTCCTTCTCTCTCTTTCTCCCTCTCTCCCTCCCTCCCTTCCTCCCCCCCTTTCTCTTTCTCTTCTTTTCTTTTCTTTCTTGGAACTTTATTTCTATTCCAGGATATTCTGATTACACCTACAGAAACCAGTGGTGTTGAGATTTACATTTAACTCGAGCTCTCCTAATGTATTCTAAGTGCTACTTCTCACGGCTTATTGAATTGAAACAAAAAGAAAACACAAAGGAGTAAAGATTTTTTACTTTTAAAAAAACCCAGAGAACTCTGTGCTTTTTCTGGTTTGATCCCTTGCTGTCGTTGGCATATTCTTTTAGAAATTTTACTGAAGTATTCTGGTTGTATGGGACTTCTGTGTTTCTTTCCTACAAGAACTGAAAGCAAATGGTTTTTAAACAGTATATTTCCTTGGTGCTGTTGTGTTAGAGGAGCTAGTCTCAGTACTTATTTATTATAAGTCAAAATTTAGTACAACCAATGTTGATTCAGATTAAGTCCCATTAGAGTTAATTCCAAAATTGTGTGTTTTATTTGGTTATGTAAACTGTGGCATTTATTACTATTAGTTTAACTAGTTCTTGAACTTTGGATTGGGAAATACTTATGTATTTCAGTTATGGCTATAGTGTATGGAAATTTAATTTATAAAGTAAAGGTATTCAAATTCTCACAACACTATTGTTTTTAAAATTTATGTATTTTTTATGGCATTGTTGTCATGGAAATATCAAATGTAACAATTTGACTGCAAAAAAACCAAACCCCTATATTTCTTGTAAGTACTACATGCTAACCAACTGTGGTAGAGGAGCTCCCCTGTATTTTTATGATTATATGTAACATTTATGCAATCTAAATACATTTACAGGTTGGCACATTCAGTGTGTGTTATTTGTACATACAGACGTCTTATTTAAAGACCATTTGTCTACTTTTCTTAGATTTTAGAAATAGTGACTATGTAAGATATTTTCACCATAGTTGGCAGTTGATAAAAACAGTTTCCCTGGGCATATTAATAATTCTAGGGCTCAGTACACAAGCGAAGTGAGGATTCTTAACTCTAGCCAACTTCTTGCCAAAAGAAGGTATCTGGGAGGGGGGACTTTTTAAATTTAAAAACTGTAAATATAAAAGTAATTTAAATGATTTCTCACACTTTTCTACCCATGATTGTGAAAGAATTGGACATTTTGATATACCTTGTTTTCTTTTCATGAAGAAGAGCCAAAGCCATTGCATTTTGTCTGTGGGTTTTCTTTTTGGAAAAGGTAAGCAGTGTTAAGGAGGCTCTGAGTCACAAACATTTCTAAGGCCAGAGCATGTGAAATAAGGGGATGGACTCTTGGCAAAGCTTCGGGGCTCCATCCTGAGACTGTCTTTGTAGGCCTGTCATCAGTAGTGTGTAATAGTATCACTTCTTCCCTATACCTGTACCTGAGCTGGACAAAGCGAAAGAATAACACAAGCAGGCACTATATCGCCTAGTTTCCTTGTTCTCAAATGCTTAAGAGTTGAATGCCATTTAAATTAAGATTTTGTTTTTATAAAATTTCTCATTTTCCATTGAAACAGATGTGTTAGTTAATAGCCAATGAATTCTGTTCCTTTTTGGATTTTGCAATTTAGAAAAATAGAGCCCTCTTTGAAATTTGAATTGCTCTAGAAGCAATTCATTACTAAGAAGTAAGCATCCTTAAGAAGTGTGCTAAAATTATCGAGAATAAAGAACTCTTGTGCTACTTGGAATTACCTTTGAACACATCTACTATGATTGGAAAGGTCGTATGAGAAACTAGCCCATATACCTTTTTCTAAACATGCATAGGAAGCCTAATTTCCTGGCTAATCATTTCTTTCTTGCATTCTTCTCTTGCCTTCTGGCACACAGATGTCTGGTGTTTCCACTAGATCAAAGTAGCTTTATGTGGCCAGAAAGAATCTATGACTCAGTTTCTTTCAGACCAGTCCTCTACCACAGAGCTGAAAATGATTGCTTTGCCATGTCTGTACTTTGGGATCACATGAAGAACTTAAGGATTGTTGGCTTTTCTTCCATCATAGAATCAACCTGAAGATTCTGATGGTCCACTTCCCTAAATTTCTGCCTATGCTTGATTGGGTGTGCCTATTATTTATAACTCTCCATCATAGTCTATTTTTTTTTTCCATCATAGTCTTCATTGCCTTGCAATAACTGGGAGTATGCGAACTAAGTTTGCTTTTCTGCACTGTGTTAATCCTCACTAATAAAATAATTAGTAGGTTAACCCTCCTCCCTTCAGATATTCTTTATGTCCTTGCCCTCTCATTTCACCCAGCCTGTTATAATCTCCATGCCTCTCCCCAACGTATTTTCCCAGCTCCTTTCCAGCATTCCACCAAGGGCTTACCTAGCCCATTTGGTACTCAGTTTATGGGTGACTCTGTGAGCGTGGCAGATTAGATTAAGATTAAGACAGATTAGATGATTATTTAGATTAAGAACTCTTTGGAGTAAGACTGACAAGAATTTATCTGGTCAAGTTTCTATTTTTTTTTTTTTTTTTGAGACCGGGTTTCACTATATATTCTAGGCTGGCCTTGAACTCACTGTGTAACCTATCCTGGCCTCAAACTCACAGCAGATGTCCTGTGATTCCTGTGTAATTCCCAGCCTCCCTAGTGCTGGGATTATAGGCATGCACCATTATGCCCAACTTTACCTGGTCAAGTTTCTTCACTGACTTTTAATTTCTTTACCTATAAAATGGAAATAATAGCAATAGGAATTAGTATGTGAATTGAGTGCTTAAATTTAAAGAGTTTATCACTGCATATTGTGTGCTTAATAAACTTTAGTAATTGTTATTAAATAATATTTTTATTTTTTATTGAATTTTAATTTTTATTGGTACATGTTTATAGTACTACATAATGGTTACATCCTTTGTGGGAAGTTGGTACATGTACATTACACATGTTAGTTCTTTTTTCATTCCCATCTCCCTCCATCTCTTGGTCCCCTTCTCTTTTGCAACTCTCTCCCTGCTTCCTAAGACTGGATAAAGAAAATGTGGTATTTATATACAGTGAAGTACTACTCTACCATAAAGAAGGACAAACTCGAGGCATTCATAGGAAAATGAATGTATCTTGAGACCATGTTAAGTGAAATAAATCAGACACATGAGCTTAAATATTACATGCTTTCTCTTATATGAGAAATTCAAAATATAAAGAGCAAAAAATTAAATATTTTAAATGGATTACTCTGTTAATCTTTTATTCCCTCCATCTCTGTTTTGTTTTTTACTCTTTTTTTTCTTTTCTTTGCTCTCTAAAGTGCTAAAGGGACATTAATACCTTAAGTCAAATCCACAGGGTTTCCAAAGGAGACTTACCTGCCAAGAATTGTTTTGGTTTGTTTTATCATTACCTGAATGCTAGAGTTAGGCCCACATGCAGCCCTCTCCCCAGGTGGTAATCTGCTGATCTGATTTACAGATTATTCTATATAGCTTCAGAAAAAATCTTTGAGTAAGGGTTGGGGATTTAGCTCAGGGTGCCATGCCTGCCTCACAGGCACAAGGTCCTGAGTTCTATCCCGGGTACTGAGAGAAAACAAATCTTTGAGTAAAGTACCCTCTGTGTGTAACAAAGAGCTGGGTGGAGATACCCATGGAAATCATCCATTCTTTTGACCCTATAGAGTGCTATGTCTAAATATCAAGTGAAATGTTAATTTTCTGGTTATTTCAGCTTGAAGCATGGAAAATGCCTATTTTGTTTTGGATATTAAGTTGTTAGAAAAGACTGTAGTGGTCCTCTAGTTCCAGTGTCTCTTTCAAGTGTCATTTTGTGAAAGCCTGTTCCTGGTCAGGTATTTGCTAGGCACTGGGGATACACAGCTCTGTAAGACACGGTCCCATCCTTGAAGGACTCCCAGACTTCCTCGTGCCCAAGGCTAGGAGCCCTTCAAATGGCATCTCAGATGTCAGCCTGTGATTAAACATTTCTGATGACAAAAAGCTCACTACCTCATAGGACAAGCCATTCCCTTGTCACAGTTATGTGGCTTTTGGAGTTAGGGATGGGGGAACCAAGGAGTTCATCCTATGCAGTTGTTTCTGGACTTCTTTTCCAAGTAAAGTCTTACTCAGAACACTGACCTATAAAATGAGTAAAATTAGCTGTGCTGCAGGTATAGTCTTACCTTCTAGACTGCCACCTCTTGTTTCCCTAAGTGGCCCCTCCTCGGATCCTTAGGACTCTCATCAAATCAGCAGATAATTAGAAAGATTTTTCCCACATTGAACTGGTAACTTCCTGATTATTCTAAGTTCAGGCCCTCAGACCGCATAGTACAAGTCCACTTTGTCTTCTTTGTGAATCTCCTTCAGATACTTGAAGGGCACTCAGCATGCCCTACTTGACTATACCTCTTCTCCAAGACAAATTGACCTTTACTGTGTCTTCGGGTGCCATGTTTTCAGAGTTTCACCTAGGAAATCTTGTTTCATTTATTTCTCTGCCCTGGAAACTGGAGGCAGTTTCTGGTGAATTTGAAACTATCTCTGGTGAATTTAAGGTTGTTTTTTTAATCTCTACCCCCAGCATCAGTGTTTTTCCCCATCAAGCCCCTTGAGAAAGTTGTTATCAAAGACAAAAAAGAAAAAATGTTCTCTTTTTAGATAGAATCATGCTAGCAGTCCCGGTTCCCGTTTTAGGACCCTGCCCATACAGAAGCTTGCTCCCCTCAAAATCGTCCAAATGCCTGTCAGTGAAGCAGGCAGGGCCATACCACTGCACATCCTCTAGTTAACATTTGGTTGGCATATCGAGTTTCATGGCCCACAGTGATTTCACTGCAGAGTCCACTTGGCATCTTGCACAGAGCAGATGAAAGCAGCCTCAGAAAGGAAGCTGCTTCTCTGGCACACATGGGCAGAGTGGCATATTCCTGCATTGCCCAGAGTACTTCAGTTTCATTCAGCTTCAGAGGCTCAGCCCTTCAGGAGGGAACAAGTGATGGAGCCACTTTAGGCATTAAAATAGAGTATTTGGCATCTGGAAAAGTTGATGTTTTGTACCCTTTGATCTGAGACCCATCTTCCACTCTTTTAAATTGACTGTCATGTGATTAATTGTGTTATCAGGTTCAGGAGCATTTCTTCCCTTCGTTTTCACCCTCTTTCCATATTTGACGTAGAATGGTGTATTTTAATTTAATTTCATGAGCTATATGACACTGAGAAAGTATGAATTGATGATGGCACTCTAGCATTCTGCATTTTGTCATATTTTACCATCTGTTCAACAGATGAAAAGCATTGGGTTTCTGTTTCTTTGCAAGTTGGATATTATGTAGGGCAGACAAAATAAAAGCTCTTGTCCTTGAGGTATTGACACTCTTAACTAGGAGTTCTTAATCTGGGACCTGTAGACCTAGAGAATCTATGGCAAGCTTCTTTGGCTCCTTAAACAGTCAAAAAAATATTATGCACAATTTTTTTTTTTTTTTTTGGTACCAGGGATTGAATTCGGGTCCTTGGTCTTGAGCAGCAGGTGGCGAAACCACTGAGCTAAATCCCCGGCTCACACTTTTTTTATATAATCTCTTGTACAAATTTTTCTTGAGATTTTTGTCAGGGTATCTAAGGCCAAATAATAGTTAAGGATGACTGGGTAGAGGTTTTAGGATCCTAAAATTGAGCTAGATACAGCTTTTAGGGCCGGGGATTTAGCTCAGTGGTTCTGCCACCTGCCTTGCAAGTGCAAGGTCCTGAGTTCTATCCCTGGTAACCCCCCCCCACAATCTTTTAATTAGGACTGATGGCAGTGTTGTAGGTATTTGGGGTTTGTTTGTTTAAGGAAATTGCCTTGAAAAAATCTCTTTTAAAGCAACTTGTAACTGAACTTTGGTCTTGTTCATAGGATTTTACTCACTAAATTGTGTGTGGTGGCCAAAGGAAAACAAATGAGCGCCATCTAGAGGCCTTGGCTGACAAATAACAACTTTCATCGTACACAAAGGTCTTTAGCTTTGACGACTTTCTAAATTAAGAATTTACTTTCTTCTCTTAAGTAATTGCAGACAGTAAATATGTATATCAAAGATCTTAAAGTTGTGGAATCTAGCCTTGTTACTCTGGAGATATAATTTTAATAAAGCTTAACGTTGTAGATGGCATTTACTCTTTTTACAGGAAGGGACATAGGAACTGCATTATTTTGGATCTACACTGCATTGGAATATTCTTCATACTGCAAGAGCAAATTGATACTTGATGTATCGTTTTGATGTAAAGACTTTCTTGTATTTTCTGTAAAGTTAGAACACATTTAAAAGCTAAGAGTAAAGCTGGTCGTGGTGGCATACACCTGTAATCCCAGCACTCTGGAGACTGAGGCAGGAGAATTGCAGTGAGTTCGAGGCCAGCCTGGCTTACATAGTGAATTTGAGGCCAACCTGAACTATGTACTGAGACACTGTCTCAAAAAAAAAATAAAAGCTTGGGGCTGGGGATTTAGCTCAGTGGTTTCGGCCCCTGCTGCGCAAGCATAAGGACCTGAGTTCAATCCTGGAACCAAAAAAAAAAAAAGCTAAGAGTAATTCACTTTAATTATTCAGTATTTTTTCTAGTAAGCGATATGGGATGATATTTGCCAAATTCTGTAGAAATTGCAGGGCTGAGTTTGCCCTGGAAAAACAGATCAAACGGAATGCATGTCCACCTGAAGATACATGACAGAGTAGTCAAATCATAGCTTTGAAATCCTAGTGTTGCCATTACTTTTCAATGTTGAGCACATTACCTTCTCAAAATCGTGTTCCTTTTTCATTTATAAATGAAGTTGCTAATAACAGTATCTGAGGGTTGTTATAAAGATTAAATGATATAAAAAGTATTTTCACAAATGCAATGTTTGATTAAATATTCAATAAATATTCATATATTCAATAGATATTTATTCAGCTCCTATTAGCTATACGAACCATTTTTGAGATTGGGGATTTGATGTTGGGTATAGCAGTAAGGAAAAAAGATGTTACATTGTAGGAGGGATGTTAGGCAATAAGTAAATAACAAAATGATTTCACAAAAAAAATCATTGATGTGAAGAAAATTCATGTGACATAATAGAGAGTAACTGGAGACTTGCTTTAGAGTAGGTGGTCAGGGAAAAGCTTTTTGAGAAAGGGATGTTAAAACTCTTATCTAAATGACACAGAGCCAGCCATAAGAAGATCAGAGGAGGGGCCATGCCAGCTAGAGGAGCAAGTGTAAAGGCCAGTAAGTGGGAGTATGCTAGCTTGCAGAGGGCCCAGGCAGGAGCCTATAGGCACAGGACTTTGTATTGTCAGTCTGAGGATTATGGGAAGAGATTGTAGATTTAGAAGCAGTATAGCGATAGGCCCAGGGCTATGTTTCAGAAAAATTCTTTTTGCTTCTCTATGGAAAATAGATTGTAAAGAAGTAAGAATGGAAGCAGACCAATGAGAAGGCTTTTTGCAGTCTAAGCACACAATGATGGTGGCTTGGATAAACACACTGAATTAATGGTTCAGGGAGTTGGCTTCTCCATCAGCTCTGCAGTACAGAGGCAGTGTAGCATTGTGGTTAAGAGCAACAGGTAGAGAATCACACTGCTTGGTTTGAAATCTGAATTGATAACCATGTGACTAAGGACAAGTTTCTTCTCTATGCCTAATTTTACTGTTTCTAAAATGGAAATGATGATAGTATATTCCCTTTAGAATTGCTTCAGGATTAAATGAGATAATCGTAAAATTCTCAGAAGAATGGGTTAATACTGCTATACTATCACTGACCATCTCCATCATAACTACCACTCCACATGATCATCAGTACCTCGAATTTACAGATAAAAAAACTTAGAAGAGAAATAGAAGGTAGTTTTGAAGTCAGAATATAGGTTTCTTCATTTTGCACCTGTTCTTGCAACAATATAACCTGGAGTATGAGTTCCCAGAGAAAAATACCTATTGATTTGAATCTCTGTTATACACCTCAATTTTACATAACTGAATGTTTAAATATTGAGAATATTGTCTGTAAGGGGCTAGCTAAATCCCAGTGTGTGGTAAAGAGATGGCCTATGCCTGTTCTTCACTTCTTGTAACATTTTGTGCTATCAGAATTTTCAAATTACCTGAGTTTTGAAGAGATGTATTACATACCTAAACCAAAATCATTAATATGTAAGTAATAATACAGGATACCTATGGGAGGAGAAAACTGAATATTTTTAGAACCTTATAAGAGTGAATCTCTTTAGAGAACATTCTATTCTTCATTAATCGTGAGACCATCATACTGTAAATAAATGAGACTCATGGATTATTCTTAGATTTTTTTGATCAGACTTATAGTGAAAACATTAATCAGGCTGCCACATTTGAATTCTCTTTTCTCCACCACTGCTTTGCCCAGCCTCTTCTGGAGTAAGCAATGAAAAGGTAAGGACCAAGGAATAAGAGAGACAGAATTAGAAGGATGGAGCTTGAGAATCTACCTGGTGGCCTTGCTTCTAGTACCTCAGCTCTACTGGTCCCTCCCATCACCAGACACTGAGGGCAGACTGTTTGTCTGTTACAGAATGTGAACACTTGATCCGCCACATGCTGGTGTTAGACCCGAATAAGCGCCTCTCCATGGAGCAGATCTGCAGGCACAAGTGGATGAAACTAGGGGATGCCGATCCCAACTTTGACAGGGTGAGCTGCGTCCCACTTGCCTTGAGGAACTCTTCTTAGAGCTACTGCAGTCCGTTTTACCTGTGATTGTAATCCAGCCATGACCTGAAAAGTCAGGCAGTAGGAACAAATCTGTGTACTATAAACTATAGCAGCAAGAAGGACTGTAAAGAGTTGGGCATTTAGCTTAGTGGCACCGTGCCTGCCTCACAAGCCCAAGGTCCTGAGTTTGATCCCCGGTTCCAAAAAAAACAAACCAACAAAATGAAGGACTGTAAAGACCAGCTGATTTGCTAGAGAATGGTGATACTGGTTCCCTGCCATTTGTCCTAAACATAATTTTTTGGTGTTTTGTTTTTGTTTTCAAGATAGTACATCCAAAAATTCTGTAGCTCACCCACCACCATGAGGATGTCTTCTTTCTCTCATCTTAGTGTGCTCAGTGCAATATCTTCTGTGGCATACCTTTATTTAAACCACTATGACCATCCCAGGTACCCAAGGAGTTCAGGAAACAGGGGAATCTTGTCTGCTCAAAGATGATCACCAGAGCCGTCTTGCTTAGACTTTGTGTATGGCCAAAAACATACTCAGCTAAGGGCATGGAACAACATGGTGGTTATATAGGATACGCCATACTGACATGGTTAATTGACAGCTTGTCACTTCATGTTACAGTTAATAGCTGAATGCCAACAACTGAAGGAAGAAAGACAGACAGATCCCCTGAATGAAGATGTCCTCTTGGCCATGGAAGACATGGGACTAGACAAAGAGCGTACACTACAGGTATCTAGGAAGGAGTGGAGAACAAAGTGAGATATAGAAGTCCTTCCTCTCCAGTCTTTTATACTTTTTTCTTCTTCCTGAGAATTTGGGTCTTTTTGCTTTCTTCCTTTTTTCTCTTCTTCTGCCCCTCCTGGGCCTGGGAAGGAAAGAAAGTGCTTTGGTCTTCTGATGTTATTATTGAAAGGGTTTTGGTCATTGACAGGCTATTTCATAGGGTTTTTTACTTTTTTCCCTTCTCTCTTGGTAGTCATTAAGATCAGATGCCTATGATCACTATAGTGCAATCTACAGCCTGCTGTGTGATCGACATAGGAGACATAAAACCCTGCGTCTCGGAGCACTTCCTAGCATGCCCCGAGCCATGGCATTTCAAGCACCAGTCAATATCCAGGTGGGCAATATCTCCAGCGACCTAGTTCAGGACAAGTAACACCAGGGGGTAAGGGTTAGCTGCTGCTCACCATCCCCAAGTCAGTTTCCTGTTCTTCCATACTCTGTCATCTCTTCTTTTGTCAGAGGCCAACCAAGATTTGAATCTTTCTTTGACAAAGGATGGATGGCAACAATTGTTAGTTTCTTCTTTCTTTTTAAGAAATTGCAAATCATTGCTCTTTCTAAAGAATGCTTCTATATTGTGGCTTCTAAGGGCAAAGGAACCAAAGACTTTAGCAATCCAGACTACTTCAAAAAAAATACCATTATTTTCCTCAAGTGTTTAAGTGTGTGTGTGTCTACATATTGATCCTTTCCAGGCGGAGCAGGCAGGAACAGCTATGAGCATCAGTGTGCCCCAGGTGCAGCTGATCAACCCGGAGAACCAGATTGTGGAGGCAAGTAGCAGCATCTGCAGGTTATCAGCTCAAGCCGCTTTCCTCCCCATGGCTGCATTTTCTTTCCTTCTTTCTTATTTCTATTAATTGTTTCCCTCCACCTTAGCCGGATGGGACATTAAACTTGGACAGCGATGAGGGTGAAGAGCCCTCCCCTGAGGCCTTGGTCCGCTATTTGTCAATGAGGAGGCACACAGTGGGTGTGGCTGACCCACGGTGAGTATCTGGGCGACAGCTCTGCTCAACACCAATGCAGAGAATTCCCACATGGCACATTTTCCCTACTTCATGTTATCTACCAGATGAGTTCCAAGTGACCACGACAAGTTTTAGGTCAGAATTGATTTGACTAAAGAACTGCAAAGAATCATACCAATTGATCACAATACCTTGGTGAGAAGTATGAGAGTCCTTTTACCCATAAAGATTGAGGTCTTCCAATCTAAACCACACTGAAGTACCCCTTAAAATTCATCTAAGTTAGACAGCTTTTAGAGATGGTGTTTGCCACATATTCATCTACGAAGAGAGGACAAATAATAAGGTGTAACTTATATATCTGGACAATTAAAATTAAGTGAACAAGATTCCAGAAACACACCAACTCTCCAAAGTGTCTCCCCAAAGCTATCTTTCATGATGTTCCCCAATGCTTCACACTGGGGAAACAGACTGAAGGCCAGCTTACTCCATTTTTGTTCTACAGTTAAAGAATCCTAACATTAAAAACAACCTTCCTCTTCTCTCAGTATTTTCTTGGTAGAATAGAGAAGAGAAGGTTGTGACAAGAGTTTTCCTGATAGTTCAACTAGAGGCAAAGCTGGTTTTCTTATAAATATCTGTTTTCTCTGAGTGAATTTCCCAAAATGACTCCCTTGCCTGCTGATTTGCTGGCTTTATATTCCTTGTTCTCAGCCTCTGATCCAATAGGCAATAGGGGGAACATTCTGGCTCCACTGAATGTGTCAGCTGCAAAGGAGTGGAGTCCTGAGTAGCTGCTAGTGGAAAGATCTCTGCTGTAAAGCCTACTTTTGTAGCACGACAGCCCTGTACATCCAGTACTTATCTGTCCTGTCAGCACTGAAGGAGTAATTGCATTCTTTCCCTGGTGAATCAGTCGTTACTTCAGGCAGCCATTGTCTTAGAGGTTGGCTCATGCTGTCCAGAAACTTGTTCACTTCCAGGCTTTGAAAACTCAAACTGGCCAAGAGCCAGTGTTTCCTCCTGGCCTGGAGCTGTGGGTTTTAATGTTTGGTCAATGAAGAATAGTGACTCCAGACCCAAATAGTAAAATGGTAGAGAGACCAATTCCACACATTAACCTTTGGCTTTGCTTTGAGATCTTAGAGAAAAATACAAATTTAGGAGAAAGGTAAAAAATAAACTTTACTAAACATAGCAGTGTCATCCATTTTGGGATTTAAACATTTCTGAATAACCACATTTCTCTGTCTTCCTGTTTTCTATCAGCACGGAAGTTATGGAAGATCTGCAAAAGCTCCTACCTGGCTTTCCTGGAGTCAACCCACAAGCTCCATTCCTTCAGGTGGCCCCTAACATGAACTTGATGCACAACCTGTTGCCCATGCAAAACTTGCAGCCAACTGGGCAGCTTGAGTACAAGGTACTCAGGTGTGGGAAAGGGTTTGCCTCAGGAGAAACAAACTTGAATTTCCTTTGAAAGGATTTGAGGGACCTTCCCCAGTTCTCGAGGGTTTCCTTAGAGAGGAAGATTTCACTTTTAAAGCAGCTGGAATGAAAGGGACTATTACTGTAGTCTGCATCACAATCAGAGAGTCTTTTAATTTTAGTAGATTAGAGTGCTGCTGTTTTCACCCCTTCTGATCTCCACCTCAACAGTCTGTCCCACCACTCTCCTTCTGGCAGGAGCAGTCTTTGTTACAGCCGCCCACTCTACAGCTACTGAATGGAATGGGCCCCCTTGGCCGGAGGGCATCAGATGGAGGAGCCAATATCCAGCTGCATGCCCAGCAGCTGCTGAAGCGCCCACGGGGACCCTCCCCACTTGTCACCATGACACCAGTGAGTAGCAGCACAGAGCCCAGATGACGTTCAAAGACTTGATAAAGACGTTGTGAGCCTAGAGTTGGGCCAACTTAAAAGTCTTAAAAGTCTTCTTCTTTCTCCAAACATTTGATGCTCAGTGTATTCCTATTTCTTCACACTTTTCCAGTGTTTATTTTTCACTAACTTCATTCCTCAGATCATTTCTCCCCAGAACCCTGTTCCTGGAGAGCCACTCCTCAGCAGACCATGAACAGGCAGCCTGATTAAGTACAGCTGCACTCCTACTGTGTGAAGGCCCGCAGCAGCGGCCTCAACCAAAGCCTTCTTACAAAGAACTTTCCCTGCCTGACGGAAGGCAGTTGAATTAAAAAAAAAAAAAAAAAAAGATTCTTAGACTGGTTTCCAAAATTAGCATCTCACCAAGTCTTTCTCCTTTATCAGCACTACCTACCATTTTTGTTACACTTGGATCGCTTGATTATTTGGCTCAAACCTAGTTAATCGCTGTCTCTCAGTCATATTCAAAGCTTTGTAATGTATAATGGTCACAAAGATTTTATTTTCCTCCCGTGGGTTCTGTTTATTTCTGCTTATTTTTCTGTCATAAATCATTCATAAATTCATTCTCATAGCACTGTAAGATTGGATACTAACTGTATCCATAGACTTTATGAGATGTTTTAGGGCAGTGCTTCTTAAATTGTCTGTAGTTGAGGCCCATTTCCCCTCTTCAATCCATCATTAATTGCTACTTTTGTAAAATACAATAAAAATGAGTGAGTCAGAATTGAAATTTTGGGGCCAATGTCAGGGTGCTTGCCTAGCATGCATGAGGCCCTGGGTTCAATTCCTGTTACCAAAAAAAAAAAAAAAAAAAGAAATTTTAAAAACAAAATATAAGGGGGCCAGGGATTTAGCTCAGTGGTTCTGCCGCCTGCTTCGCCAGCGCAAGGACCCGAGTTCAATCCCCGGTACCCAAAAAAACCACAAAATATAAGGCTAAATTTTTAAATCAGTTCCAACAAAGTTACTCTATGTAATTGTTATAAAAGTGTCTAGAAGCTTACTTTTGATTTCTGAACTTACTTTATCACGGATTGATAACAGAACACATTGTGGTCTGGCATGATTCATGGGCTACACTTTGTATAAAACTACAGTCCAAGGCCGGGGATTTACCTCAGTAGTTCTGCCACCTTCCTTGCAAGTGCAAGGTCCCGAATTTGATCCCCAGTACCAAAAAACAATGAAAACAAAAACAAAAAAAATCATTCCTCTTAAAACTACAGTCCAGAAAACAGGAATTTTATATCATAGTTGTTGATATACTGAGTTCATGATATGGGAGTACAAACTCAATGTTAAAATAATAGTAAAAAACTATGTATGATTAAGTGCCAAAGTGAATAACATGACTCTTAGGTGGCAGAGGCATTCAGGAACAGGGAAGATCAATATTGGATAGGAAGGACTGAGATCAAGATAGGAGGTGGGGGTGACTTACTCTGTCTGCTGGGATTGTTTCTGCCAGGGTTATTAACAAGTTCTTGTTGATAAATTCCACGGAAATTTTAAAATCTTTATCTTTGTGGTTGTTCCAACTCTCTTAGTCACCGTTGTCTTTTTTCCCCCCTAGAAATCTTGTCCTTTTCGGGCTTCTGTGACACCACACCTCTTTGTTTTCCTTCTGCTTTTCCTTTTTAGTCTCCCTTTCAGATTTCCTTTCTGCTTGTCCCCTGTAGTTGACAAAACCCAGAGTTTTGTCTTCGGCCCAATATGTCTTGCTCGACATATTGCTTCTGGATGAGCTTGTTCACTCCCATAATTGCAGCTCATTCTCCACACAGAATGCTCTTCTGAGTTCTGCATACCCCTATGTATGACTGGCTACTGCATAAAGATAGCTGGTTATCTCACAGGTACTCACAATTTTAATTCAGCATGTCTCAAAACAAATTTATCATGACTCTATGAAACCTCTTCCTCGCCTTGGGTGACAGTGAATGGCACTGTCATTGTGGTTCTTTGTACATGTGAAGAACGTGGAGTTTTATCTTTTAATTCTTCCCTCTCTCTTATTCTCCATATCAAATCAATTCTCTAACACCTGTGAATTAAACATCTTCTCTCCGCTCCACCTTAACTCAGGTCACTGTTGTTTATTGCCTAAATCATCACGATGGCCTCCTAACCGGCCTACTTACATCCATTCTTTTCTCCTGATCCCTTCCACCAGCCCTATTCACCTGGCAACTGGAGGGCTAGCTTTTTGAAATACAAGTCTTAAAACATCATGCCCTTGCTTAAAATCCTGTAGTGATTCATCATTGCCTTTCTCCAAATAAACTTCCGTGTGTCATATTCATGCCCTTTGTAACTGGTCACAGTGTTCATCCCTTGCCTTAGTTAGAGCCACTTCCTGCCCACCTCAGGTCACTCTGCCCTTATAGAACTACAGCAGAGGATCCAGACACCCTGGAAGCATTCATTGTGCAGTGATTTCAAAACATGTGTTGTTTTGTAGTTATCATCCATTTAAAAAAGATGTTCTTTTGTGGTAATTCAAGTATGATTTTTACCCTAGTGCCTGAGGTATGGTGACTGTGTGAGCCACCAGACTGTGAGTAACTGTCCGAGATGCACAGCATTCCAATACTCATGCAGAAGGGAACAAGCAGTCACAGTGATGCATGCATTGTTGTGGTTCGCATTTGACTTACATGTTTTGGTGGGTCACAACTATTGTAAAGCATCGATTGCAACTACCCAAGTATATGTTAGCTATGAAAATATACTTGCAAAAAGCCCAGTATGCTTTTCTGGAGTTAAGACATCTAAACACTGAAAATAACATTAATATGAAATACCAGGGCAATTCCTAGACATTCTAGGTAAGCAGTTTTCTATTATATTTCCAGGTCCTCAAACATCTGCAGGCTTTCTCTTTTCTCTCAAGTCTACAAAACTGTGACCCTTTTCCTCTTGCCTGGCCAGCTCCCAGGTGTCCTTCAGGTCTTTGGTTAGGAGTTGTCTCCTTCAGAATGCTTTCCTACTTCCCAAGTGCCCCCTTTTAGATAACTTTAGAGGACTTACTTATATTTCTGTAATTGTCTGTTTGCTAATCTCTGTTCTCCACTAGACTATAAAAGAGGGCAAGGACTGTATCTGTAAATTCATATTTTATCCTGTAACATAGTAGGCATTCATCTACTTATGGGATGAGTAAATGAATGAGAATGAATAAAAAGAAGAAATTAAAATTATGACCGAACAAGGTAAAAATGAAAACATGGGTATATGAAAGTGCCGTTATAACCCAGGGGTCCTAGAAAAGTTTTGTAAAAAAGAAGTTTAATAGCAAATCTTGTCCTAAGCCCAGCTTGTGACAAGAGGAAGAGACATTATAGAATATGCTGCCACCTTGAGCTTTTCTTTCCTGTTTCTCTTCAGGCAGTTCCAGCAGTTACCCCTGTGGATGAGGAGAGCTCGGATGGGGAGCCAGATCAGGAAGCTGTGCAGAGGTAATGTGACATCTGGCAGTGCTTGCAGAACGTCCTTGGGCAGGCTCCCCCTGCAGCCAGCGAAAGGTCACCTCTGCCCAAGGAGGTGGTACAGTGCAGCTTCAACATTTGTGTGGTCTCTTTGCTCAAGCCAGATGGCATGTTCCTCCCCACATGGAAGTAACAGAAGACTACCCAGAAAATTTCATTTCTATAAACGTCATTGGAAGTCCCCTAAGTGACAGCAATAACCATAAGAACTTTTTCTCTCCTCCCTCCTTCCTTCCTTGTCCCCTGCCTTCATATTGCAACTCTGATAGTATTCACAAGGCACAAAGCTTGCTCCTACCTGCCAAGAACTGTTTACTGAAAAGGAATTGGAGATTTGGGATGACAGTGATCCTAGCTAGTCTGGCCATGGACAGCTGGCATGGACTCTTCCTTTCCAGGAGAATGAATACCTCTTGTACTGTTTGCTGTGTTTCTTCCACTCCCTTGTACCAACAAAGGGATATTGGTGGGGGGAGAATGTGGGATTCGGGCCAGGAACAAATGCAAATATCCATGGTTTGCAGAACCTTGTTGAAAGATGCCTGATTTACAGAGAATGGCAGTGACCATCAGGCATGCTGTACAGTTCATTTGATCTCAGTTTCATTAGCCCTGGTCCTCAGCTCCATGCATGCCCTCTTGTGGAAGTTGTCTTTCTTATTTTCTGGGGAGGGGGTTTCACCAAAATCCAGCATGTATTTTCCCAGAAATACAGGTGTTCGTCAAGATTATATGTTTTATCTTGAGGGAAGTTGAAATAAAATGGTTTTCATGGGCTCTTGGGGAAATTTTGGGTGTCTTTATCAAATGGATATTAAACCACTGATGGCTTACTGTTTCGTAAGTTTATATATCACTAATTGCCCTACGGCCTGTTCACTGATTTTAGCTTAAATGGGTAAGGTAGTTAAGAATGAAACAAGACTGCTTTTTAAGAACCTGATAGTTGCTGGCCAGGACTCTCTTCCTACCCCCAGGAGCTCTGTATAAGAGCTGCTATTCAAAAAGAAGCTGGTCCCATGTGGCAAGCAACAATAACAACAAACACAGTGAACAGGAGTGTTGACAAGTGGGCTAGCTCCTTGTACAGAAGCTAATAGAAAGGAACACTGTGGTGACTTTTTTCCCTTGATGCTATTGCTTTTATAATTTATTCTTATAAGCATATATAAGGTCGTTAAATGAGCCCTTAATGGTACATGAAAAAGTGAGAGATTAGATTTACTGTCTTCTTACCTTGAAAGAGACATCTTCTTTTTCTTAGACTTTACTTCCTTCAGCTCCACCTTCTCTCTTCTTTAGACCAACATTATAATATCCATTAATTTTGATGGAATGGAAAGGAATAAAGTCTCTTATTCATGCCTAAGAAGCGCAATATTGGTGCAAAAACCATCAACCAGACAAAGGGGACTGGTATCTTTGGGATGGTGCTAGGTGGGGGTCTGCAAGATCTTCAGAGTAAAAGTCATCAGCATGTAACTCTTGGGCTTTTGAAACTCTTCTGTTCTTTTGCCTTGCTTTTTTTCCTAAAAAAAATTCTAAATCTTACACATGGTTTTTATTTCTTCAGACGCCACAGAATGTTGGTTCCCCAAGGACAACATTAGCTTTTCTTGTGGGATGATTGAAGTAGAATCACAGGCATGAGGGAGGAGGTAGTTTTGGAACTCTTCTATCCCTAAATGGAAGTGTGTGTTTTCTGTGACCTGTAGTAAGGACAGCCTCAAAACCCAGAAGACATATATAGAGTCCTTCTGAATATCCCCCCTGGCTTATCCCTAGGAATAGGACTTAAGGCTCATTTCTTCTGACTTGTATTTTGGGAATTTGGAGGGAACAGAAGGATAAAATAAGAAAGAAGAAAAATAAGTTTTGTTTAGTGGAACAAAGTAAGGAAACCTGGTCCTCTTATCTCGGTGAGATCTACCTGCTCTCTCTCTTCTCTTTGGTGACTACTCTTGGGTTCAGAATTCAGCCGCTTCAAGGACAAGCCAGCTTTTGTTGGCCAGTGAGACATGTTGCTTCCGTCCAGTCAGGGTTCTGTCTGCTGTGGCGCTCTTTTGGAGCTCTGGCACTGTTTCACTGAGTGCATTGATTAGCTTCTGTTGCTTCTTGTGGAAGAATATTCCTGTCTGTCTTTTTTACTATGAAATGTGCTCCTGCTTGTTGTAGGTACTTGGCAAATAGGTCCAAAAGACATACACTGGCTATGACCAACCCTACAGCTGAGATCCCACCGGACCTCCAGCGGCAGCTAGGACAGCAGCCTTTCCGATCCCGGGTCTGGCCTTCTCACCTGGTACCTGATCAGCATCGGTGAGTAGCCACATGGCAGTGTGCACTCCTTGAGGCTTACCGGACAGGCACCCTTCTTCCTAGTCTCCCAGTGATGGTGACTAGCTTGAAGTAGAAAGCAGCTGTCATCCTGAACGCACATCTTCTCAGCTCCTTGTGCTGAGTGACACACAGGGCAAAGGTTTTCCACTGGGCCCTGGAGCAGTGTGATATTCTTCTTTCCCATTGCCTTTTTGTCTGCAGCTGATTCCCATAATTCAAAACGTTGACTCATAGATGAATTGAACTTGAGACCTTCAAGGAAGTGAAGCTCTCAAAAGGCCAACTGGAAATGAAAGGATTTGTAGCAATAACAATAGACTTAATTTTTAATAATTCATCACTTGGGAAAAAATGAGCACTTCATGTCTTGTTACCATTGAACAATAGCTTGGATGTGGAGGAAGACGTATCCTATGAATCGTAGGGCAAGCAAGGGTATTGCATCCTCTTGAGTGATATGCTTGAGAAGTCATTCTTTCAATATTCTGATGACAAAATCTTGTGCTAGGTCTCTGTTAAACTTACAATTCATTCTCTTTAAGAAATAAAAACAAGTTTAACTTTCTTCACCAGGAAAACTTGGTTGACTCATAAGTTAGCCTAGAAGCAGGGGAAATGACACTTTGCTAGAATAAGAGAATGATTGTCTTCTGTGAAATCTTGATGAATGTAAGTCTTAGTTATATCCATTCTGTAGCTATCCCAAGCTCGTGGGCCCCCCTTTCAAAGTCACCATCAGTGGCTAGAGTTTATTGCATTTCAGCCTTTTTGGGGAGACAGTGAAAAGCATTTTTACTTGTCAAGATTGGAAAACAGGCAGATTCTAAGGAAACAAAGATTACATGTATGTTGTTAGGAAGTCTTGCAACCAGCTCACACAGGCAAGCTTGACCCAATTTTTTTGTTGCTGTTTTTTTGTTTTGGGGGTTTTCTTTTTTGGTACTGGGGATCAAACTCAGGACCTTGCGCTTGCAAGGCAGGCGGTGGCACCACTGAGCTAAATCCCCGGCCCTACAATGTTTTTATTGTGCTAGTTCCCCACAGGCATCATGTAGTCAGCAGACAGGTGAACTCTGAGCTGACTGAGACATAATCAGTGCCACGTTGGAACTCTGGGAGAAGAAAGATAAGCTTTTATAAATAACTATGATTAAATAGTTAAGCAAAAATGGTCTGTTTGGCGTAGCAAGAAGGAAGATTCTCAATAAAACTCTTTTGGCACAGAAAGATAATCTTTTTCTAGTAAAAATCTCCCAGGTCTGACATTGTCAGTGCACATTAAAGAGCACTTTGATTCTTGAAGAACTGCTCTCTCTTCCCCTTGTAAATTTCCTGTGACTTCTCATGACTGTGGGCTCTATACTGGTTACCTAACAGATGCCTTGTTATGCCTTTTCCTTCATCTCCTTCTTTCCTCTGTGTTTGACACTTAATTTTTTAGCCCTCATCAGGGTCTGTTAGCTTTTGTCTTTCAGGTGTTTTTGTTTAATTCTAGGTGTCCTTGGAAGTTGTTCTTTCAGGGAAATGAAGATCAGCACATTTCCTCAATTAGCCTTAGTCACAAACCTTCTATTATGTTGACATTTGTTGCTAGAGGATCCACAGCTCCGTATATGTGATATCCATCCTACCTACCATCCTTGTCAAGGCCTCACCTGCTTGAAATCTATCTACTGCCTATTTTCATGTGAACACTCTTCATAGAGTGTTCCCTGGGTTTTTGTGGCCAAGGCAGTTTGAATTGGGAGCAAATGAATGTTTTATGAGTGGCAGATTGGATACAGTTGAGCATTTGTATAAACTCAGCATTCTTGGTAGAGTTGGTATCCAAATATGCAACAGAGAGATTGAAGTTAGTCTTCAGGGGAAAAGAGAAACTTTCCAAGGCCATAAAACACTGAAAATAGATGGCCTGGATAGGTTAATGAATTTCTTTCATATTCTGGCGGAAATGATCAAACTCTTGTACGTGTGTGTGTGTGTGTGTGTGTGTGTGTATCTTCTTTGTGTGTGAGGGAGGGGAGGGAGCTTGAACCCAGGGCCTCTGCAGTCTGTTCAACCTTTCTACTCCTAGAAGTGTGTGATCTAAAATTTTTAAAGTGTAACAAAAAATTAACACGATGGATTCTATCCATGGAAACCAAGTCCCTATTTAAAGAGTATAGTGGGAAAAATAGCTTAATGTGAGGCTTTCTTGAGATTGAATATGATTGCTAAGAAAAATAAAAGCTATCAGTGCTTCTAAATGAACACCTGCATCAGAACTGTTCCTCTGAAGTTACTTTGCTGGACTGACCAGGGAATCAGTCTCTTTCCAACCTGAGCGTCTGAAAATCATGAAATACCTGGACCCAAGATATTACTCCTCTGATGAAAGAAAATGGCAGAAAGATGTATTGACTGCTTGAAGAATGCAGCTCTCAATGAGCCAGAAATGTGTCCATTATAATGTGTCCATTACCTGAAAATATTGAAAGCATAGGAATCAAATTTTAGGAGAAATACTTGCTTACTTTAACTCAAATCTGAAGTAGAAACAGAAAAGAAAACTTTTGAAGACATGCTTCTGAAATCAGCTTTCATGATCACTGTTTCTGGATTATGTCCCCCTAAATCATTTGTCTTTTGTGTTACTGAAACAAATAAATGCTCACACTCATTTCATTAGCTCACTTCTTTGTCAAGCTTCGGTTAAAGTCTAAAACAGAAGTCAACACTAGTAAAGTGAAGGGCTTTCATCCGCTGCCAGAATTCTTTTGACATCTCTGCACAGTCATCATTTCTCCTAAGTCTCTTTCTGTCTGCATTGTATTTGAACTCGCTTATTAACCTGCTTTCTTAGCTATGGCTCTGCTTCAGTCCAAAATGAATAACTGGCAAGGTGAGCCATCATTTCACCCATAGCTCAGTGTAATGTCATCTCTGCCCTGGACATGAAACCCTGACCCTTTCCATCAGCTGTTGAATGCTGCCTTGGCAGTCTTATATCTGCTTGCCTCAACTCATAAACATCTCTTTGTGATTAGGTAATGAGTGGAGGTGTTAGCTTCTAACCCTGATGCAGTCTTAGGCATTCCTTATCAATAGTTTGTTCTTTCTTTCTGTAAGATACTGGCTGTGTTCTGAATGAGCAACGGGGTCTTTGAAGGTAAAGCACGTGATTCTTCTGTCAATAGGAGGCTGGGCGGGCGCCGATGCTCTGAGAAGTTAGTGTTCACAGTAGGTAACCTCATTTGTGTTCACAAGGTACGTGCAGGATCTTGAGGCCCAGATTCCTTAAGAATGTGTTGTCACCATCCCGGGATCAGAAGTCCCATTTCCCCCCACTTCAGCCTCCACCCTCCCCTTTCTAGCATAGAACTATGAGTTCCAGGCCAGACCTTTGACCACAAAGCTGACTGTAGTTTCACTCTGGTCCTACAGAGGTTACTGCTCAGGGGAAACTGTGGGCCAGACAGTGAATTTTAGGTCTCTACAAATACCATATATAATTTTTAAAGCCGGAGCTCCTGTACAGCTGGTCCTGGGGGTGTTGAGGAGCTTCTTTCTCTGGTCTAGCATATTTATAAGAATTGGATATGTTTGATCCCAGGACCACATCAGGTCTGGAAAGTAGGCCAGCTGAAGGTGCATGGAGATGGAAAATGTGTGCCTGGAGCCCTCTAAAGGGAAGCAGACTAGGGAAGCGACCTTCTTCTGGAAATGACATGGAAGTAGCATAATACAGAGCACTACACATACAGTTAGCCGTCTTTATGTTCACCTGGAACAGCAGTCCCTGTTTGATTTGGTCAGAACCCCTGAGTCCTAGCCCTAACCTTCTCTTCCCATGTATTCAGCTCCACCTACAAGGATTCCAACACCCTGCACCTCCCTACGGAGCGTTTCTCCCCTGTGCGCCGGTTCTCAGATGGGGCTGCAAGCATCCAGGCCTTCAAAGCTCACCTGGAAAAAATGGGCAACAACAGCAGCATCAAACAGTTGCAGCAGGTAATGAGAGAGGTAGCAGGCATCTCTGGAGAAGCACGGGTAGCAGACCGGTATTGCAGAGGACTGGGGTGGTGAACTGTCTAACGCTTCATGCCAGCAGTGCCACAGTTTTATAGGTTAAAATATAACTTTCTGATGCTCTTTCCTTCTTGTTAGGCACACCTCTCCCCAGGAACAAACCTGCTTACCCCATGAAGGGACCAAATGTTTCTCCTGTCTATATAGTTCCTTAGAAAGGAATTTCAGGGCTTGGGTTTGAGTGGGAAGCAAAATATTTCTAAGCAAGTCAGGCATTTCCTCACGATGTAGGGTGCTGGGTTACACCTTGTTGTACTCTCCACTTGGTTCGGAATGATGCTTGTAGAGGCAGGCTTCTAGGAAAGGCCACTTTTCCTTTCTGCCTTCCAGATCACCACATCTCAAGTGGCAGGTGCTCTGTACATGAGATTTCACACTGGACACTTTACTCACACACAGGCTTTTGGGTATCCTTGGTATTTCCCATTCATTCACACAGAACACAGTGTGAGATATTTAGTATGCAGATACATGTATAAGTGTGTCAACTGCTCATCAAGGACATTGTTCTTCTCTTGTGGTTCTTTCTGCCTATGAGACCTTGGGGCAGATCTCCATCTGCTGAGATCACCACATGGGTTGGGACTGGCTGCATCCCATCTGTATTAAATACTTTCCCTTCAGGAGTGTGAGCAGCTGCAGAAGATGTACGGGGGGCAGATTGATGAAAGAACCCTGGAGAAGACCCAGCAGCAGCATATGTTATACCAGCAGGAACAGCACCATCAAATTCTCCAGCAGCAGATTCAAGTAGGCCCTCACCCTTTGCTTTCTCCAACTTGTTTGGAGTTTGCTCTCAGGCTGATTTGCCTGTGCATTTTGGAGAAAAACACTCAGGGGAAAGTGGAGTTATGTATATGCCTGATATATTTGAATAAAGGTAACCCGGCCTTTTAATGAACAACAATAGCGTAAGTCTGAGTCACAGATAGTTCTTTCTGTTTCTTCCCTTCTTGGGAATAGCTCTGATTAATCTTCAAGCTCACAAGTCTTCTTTTCCTTTCTCCCATGTATGTTTTAGGATTCTATCTGTCCTCCTCAGCCTTCCCCACCTCTTCAAGCTGCATGTGAAAATCAGCCAGCCCTCCTCACCCACCAGCTCCAGAGGTAATGAATCACTTTGTGATATGCCACAGTTGTTGGTCCTAAAGCATAGTACCTTTGGCCTGACTCTTATGGGAGATATTGACCGACTTTAGCATTCATTTTGAAAGAATCTACTGGAAAAACAGAGAAACCAACCTAAAATTCAAGAGCTCCCCTGAAATCCTGACTTCCTGTGCCACTTCATTTTCTTAACCCTAAGAACAAAGTAATCTGACATCTACTGGTGGAGAAAAAGTCTGGTGAAACAAGATGAGGATAAGTTTTTAATTGGCTGGGTAGATGACTAATGTATGATTTTCTACCATGGTGGCTTATCGAAACTAAAAAGTAGGTTCTTCATGTATGTATCGTATGACTAAAACTTAAGATTGTTTTGTCACCTCGGGAGGTTTCTTTATTCATTTTGTCATTCTTAAGGTTAAGGATTCAGCCTTCAAGCCCACCTCCCAACCACCCCAACAACCATCTCTTCAGGCAACCAAGTAATAGCCCTCCCCCAATGAACAGTGCCATGATCCAGTCTCACGGTGAGTGCAGAATCCTAGATGAAATCATATACACCACACAAGAAAAATGACTGTCTTAGTCTTTTGGGGGTTTTTGTTTTGTTTTTGTCTTGTCTTAACCATCTTAGTTTTGAGTGCTCTGAGCCATTTGAAAGGCAGAATACCATAATATTTAGGGGTATGGGCTCTAAAGCCATACCACCTTGGTTTGAATCCTAGTTCCACCAATTTCTTGCCTGTGGACCCTTAAGTAAATTACTTAAGTGTACCTCCACTTTCTCGGTAATAATAGCATCTAATGAATAAATATGTGTAAAACACTAGGAACAGTCTCTGACACAAATAGTTCCCAATGAAAGTTCTGTTATCTGTATTTTTACCAGTAACCCCTCCAACTCTACCAAATAAAAAGCTGCAGCCAGAACCTTCCTGTTGCCCTGCTTCCCTACCATGTACCATGGTAACCTATTGTTTGGTTACCATGGTACATGTGGAACTCTCTCTTGTGGGGGTTTAGATGAAGGTGGAGTGAGTATGCCACTTCAGAGATCACCACACAGTCCAGATCCTTGTCAGCCTTTCTCGGCACTTCTGAGAAGAGTCTGAAGTCAGGCCTGTCCTAAAGTGTAGTTCCCTGACAAACAGCCTTGGTAGGAAAAGTAGAATCTCAGGTCCCATCCCAGACCTGCTAATCAGAATATGCACCTTAACCAGATCCCTAGGCTGTTTGATTGCACATTCAAGTTTGAGATGCACTGTGTAGATCTGAGCTACTCAAAGTATAATCCATAGACCAGCTTTTAGGGGGACTTTTTAGAAATATGGATTCTTGGGAACCCACCTTGACCTACTGAATCAGAGTTCTGGGGGTAGGACATGGGAAATCTTTTTTTTTAAACAAGTTCTGTGGTCTTTCTTGCATACTAAAGTTTGAGAAGGCTGTTTAAGATGCTATCTGATGTGAGTCTCCTCATCAACTCCATAGTTCAAGCTGGCATGTAATCTGAACACTTGGTCACTCTGAGGTCCCTTTCTCTCCAGGTGCTGCAGCTTCCTCTCAGTTTCAAGGCTTAACCTCCCGCAGTGCAGTCTTCCAGCAGCAGCCTGAGAACTGTTCTCCTCCCCCCAACATGGCACTAACTTGCTTGGGGATTCAGCAGCCTACCCAGTCACAGCAGGTGACCATCCAAGTACAAGAGCCAGTTGACCTACTCAGCAACCTGCCAGTGACGGCTGCAGGTTCCGCTGGGCGGGGCATCTCCATCAGCCCCAGTGCCAATCAGATTCAGATGCAGCACCGTACCAACCTGATGGCCAACTTCAGCTATGGGCACCGACCCTTATCCAAGCAGCTAAGTGCTGACAGTGCAGAGGCCCATAGGTAAGCCTGCCTCCTGTCACCCTGTTCCCTGTCCAGGTGATCTAGGTGGGAGGAAGCTCCTTAGCAGGGTAGAGAGAAGCAGGGACTGAGAATGGCCTGACTGGGCTACTCATTTCACCCTTTCTAAAATCAAGGTGGTAGGCTTGGCATGAACTTGTAAACAATCTTAAGGACCTAGAATTAAAATGCTAATGAGACAGAGAAGGAAAGTGGCAAAACAAACAACCTTACTAATTGTTTGCAAAAAAGAAAGCTCCTACTAGAAGAATGTGCAAAAATGTCAGTTCTCCTGTCTATTTCTTTAGGACTCTTTTCCTCTCTGTCACTCTTCTAAGAGATTGGTGCCTTTTAATAGCTTAAATGATGTTTTAAGATAGGCCATGATGCTGGCTTCAAGGCAGTCATGCTTATAGTGTCCTGAGGCCCTGGAAGATTTGGATAAGTAAGGGGACAAATAGGGCAGATGCTTCTATGCCCCTCTTCCTTGTCACACCACAGCTGTCTGTACCAGGGTGCTTCCTGGTAGAAGAATGGTAGCTATCTGCGGGGGGGCGGGTAGTCTAGCACACTTGTTACATGGATGCCTGGTACTCACTCCCTTTTGTGTCTGCAGCTTGAACGTGAATCGATTCTCCCCAGCTAACTACGACCAGGCGCATTTACACCCCCATCTGTTTTCGGACCAGTCCCGGGGTTCCCCCAGCAGCTACAGCCCTTCACCAGGAGTGGGGTTCCCTCCAACCCAAGCCCTGAAAGTCCCTCCACTTGACCAATTCCCCACCTTCCCTCCCAGTGCACATCAGCAGCCGCCACACTATACCACATCGGCACTACAGCAGGCCCTGCTGTCCCCCACGCCGCCAGACTATACCAGACACCAGCAGGTACCCCACATTCTTCAAGGACTTCTCTCTCCCCGGCATTCACTCACTGGCCATTCGGACATTCGGCTGCCCCCAGCAGAGTTTGCACAGCTTATGAAAAGGCAGCAGCAGCAACGACAACAGCAGCAGCAACAACAGCAAGAGTACCAAGAATTGTTCAGGCACATGAACCAAGGTGATGGTGGGAGTCTGGCCCCCAACCTTGGGGGACAAAGTATGACAGAGCACCAGGCTTTATCCTATCAAAATGCTGACTCATACCACCACCACCACACCAGCCCCCAGCATCTTCTGCAAATCAGGGCACAAGAATGTATCTCGCAGGTGTCCTCACCTGCCCCAACCCATAGGTATGCTCATCAGTCAACACTCGTGCACTCAGAGAGCATGGAGGAGGACTGCTCGTGTGAGGGGGCCAAAGAGGGCTTTCTGGACAGCAAGAGTTCAAGTTCACTGACCAAAGGTTGCCACGACAGCCCTCTACTCTTGAGTACTGGTGGACCTGGGGATCCTGAGTCTTTGCTAGGAACTGTGAGTCATGCCCAAGAATTGGGGATACATCCTTATGGACATCAGTCGACTGCTGCATTCAATAGAAATAAGGTGCCCAGCCGAGGTAAGAGTCTCTCAAAGTAAAAGTCCTGGTCCAGTGTACCCTAATTCAGGTGTCCCTGTAATGGCAGTTTGTTTCAACTAGTACTCTCAGTTTCTAAGAAAGCAAGAATTCCTGAGAAGACCTTCAGGACCATTTGGAGAAAAGCATAGAGAAATGGATATTGATGGGTGAAGGGTTCATTTTCCAAATACAGTACTGACAGACAATTAACATCTAGTGCAATCAGTAAGATATATTATCTATTGCCCCCGTTCATCATTTCTTGGAATCCAGAAATTGCTATTTTCAAAATGGCTTCTGCAATAGGAAAAAAATTAGCCAGTATTATGGACAAGACCAAGAAATAAAGCATCGTAATCCTGGTCTTACCTCTGTCAGAAATATGATATCCTAATCATGTAAACCTGTTATCATTTTCCTTGTCTTTGATTGTTGTTTTTTGTTTTTGTTTTTTTGGTACTGGGGATTGAACTCAGGACCTTGTGCTTGCGAGGCCAACACTGGAACCGCTGAGCTGAATCCCTGGCCCTTCCTTGTCTTTGAAAAAGGAACAGGAGGCATAATGGTCCTTTGCAGTTTTATGATGGTTCAAACATGTTTGTATTTATACATAATGTTTGGATGGGAAAGAGGAGAGAAACACTTGATATTCTGAAATGTATGACATAAGTGTATAAACAGTGAGATATTATTACTCTGGGCATTTCATCTATGAGCTAAATACAGCATCATAGGAGTCTCCATGCCATTTCATTTTGTGTCACTTTATAATTACTGAGTGCAATCATTTTCATCTGAAGGAGTGGAAGATTGCCATCAGTAAATAATACACAGAATTGTAGTTCCACTAGCATCTTAGCATTTATCCTACACAAAACTAGGAATTTCTGTCTTGCCAGCATAGACCTTGCAGTTTACCACTCTTCACATAGCCATCAAGGGAATAGAAATGAATTTACCCATAAACTATACAATCCTGAAACTGAACATTTCTTCAGTCTTTCCCTCTCTGGAATTACTTGCATCTCCTGCCTTGTCCTGAAAAGTCAATGCACAAAACTCAGCCCCCAAAGGGAATTAGGTCCTGTAGCAGAGCAGGATAGAACACCTTGCACCAAAACAGGTGGAGTAAGAAAGGCTTGGTGATTTTAGGTGTACTTACTGTCTGCTGCAATAGGAGGGAAATGTAGTTGCATAAAAGGCAATTTAATCCCGAACTTTCAAACTGTGCATCATCCAGCTTAGAGATCTTCCCTGTCTGATGTATCATGACCAACTATGGGTGCTGTACCTGAAGCGGGACAGGTGGCAACTTTCAGAACAGGTCATGTGTGGAATGGTACTGTTTAAGATCGAGAACGAACAAGTGAGGAGAAACACATCTGTGAAAAGGGGTTAGACTTTTCTGGTTCATGTGATAGGGCAGAACCAAGGTCAGGATAGACAGGATAGAAGTTGCAGCACATTTCCATCCACTAAAAAGATGTCTGTAAGATCTCTACAGAACAGACCACCTCAACAGTCTGGAAGCTTCCTGTTGAGTGTTTGGTAGAGGCTGGATGACCAAATCTGGGATGCTTGTGGGGAGAGCCTCTAGCACGTTAGCATCTTACAGCTGGCATAAAAAAGGAAAATACCTAATGTTTCTGTTGCACTTTCCATGTGCCATACACCACATGCTGTTCATATATAAATTCATTTGATCTTTACAACAACCCACTGTCTCCATTTTACAATGAGAGAACTGAGTCATAAGAGATAAGAAACTTGCCTCAAGATGAAGGGCTGGCAAGTGGCAGTTGAACCCAAGTTGTTCAGTTCACTCCGGCAAAGTCAAATTGAGTGTGCCCTAGTTTGCAAAGCACTGAGGCAGAAAAAAGGTGAAGTGAGTATTGCCTCACCCTCTGTCCCTCCCTGGCCCTTGACTATCAAGTATTTCAATACTTTTTGAAATGTTTTTCACTAATTTCTCTTCACTTTCCCTCCTGTATGACTCCTGGTACGGAAAGGCTGGAGAACTTATACTTGCCACTGTCCCCTGATTATCAGAAGAACTCCCTCTGGCATTCTGCTGACTTCCAGTAGTAGGCAGACCTGGATTTGGGCAGCACCAGAGGAAGGAGAGGTTAACTGTACATCAGAGGAGTAAGATAGGTTTCCAGCAGTTAAATGGCGTTTGGATTGGATCTTGATGGACAGAGAGGACTTGGACATTTGGGTTTAGAGAAGAAGCAATGAGGAAAGAACCAGGAGGGGTAAATTCCTCAGGGGTGTTTTGGGCCCAGCAAGCAGGCTTGGTTAGTTTGGACTGTAGTGTCATGAAGAAATTAGTAGAAGCTGGGAAGAGAGGTTCTCTAAAATGCACAGTATTGTCTGGGTCCAGCTGCAAATGTGCCACAAGAATTGTAGCACGCTTCTCTGCTCTCTTGGCAGTTGTAGAGCAACTTATAGGCCTGTCAGTCTGTCCCTGTCAGATCCCTTCTCTCAAGTCTAAGGATTTTACTTCAGGTCCAGTCTGTCCTACTTCCTGTGGTTGACTCGCCACTATTATTTCTCTCCCCCTCCTTTTCCCTGCATTTTTGCATCACTGTCATTGTCACTGCCAATACCTCTACAAACATCTGTCAGGCTGTATGTGTACTCCTAGCTTACCAGTTTTGCTGGGTCTCCTCCCCATTTTTTATCCACCTTTTCCCTCTGACCTACTCCTGCTGTGTGTGTTAGCATATTGGCACACAACCACCCTGGAAAGTATAAGTTAAGATTCCCTTTTACAGTAGAAATGCTTTAACCTGACCTCCTGACCTTTAAAAACTTGAAAGCTTACATTTTTATTTTACCAAAGAATCTTCAGATCTTTTGCTGAGAAAGGGTTGCAGTGCTGCCCTGCTACTCTGCAGGCAAGTTGGGGCGGGGCGGGGGGGGGGCTCGCCCTTGTTTTCTATCTGAACAAGAAGAAAAGCCTGCTATTTCCTTTAATGACCCGTCCATCTCTACATAGTTACACACTAATCCCCAAACACTTCAACTCTTATTGCTATGGTAGAGCAAATTCAGTATAATTTATTGCATATCATAGGTGCTGTGGGAATTCAGAGAGGAAAAGATGAAGGACTTGTCCTCAGGGAGCTTCTGCTCTACTGAGGGAAGCAAGACAAGCTGATAACTTTAACATGAAGTGCTGTGTAATGAGTGCTTCAAGAGGTCTAATTTAAAAGAGCAAAGCTCATGTGACCTTTCAGGAGTTTCTTGAGGGTAGATAAAGAGGGATCATGGTGTTAGCCAAGGAAAATTAGATGCCACCATACTGTTGTCGATGGTTTCCTGTTTCCTATATGCCTCTGCCACCAGCCAGCAGGAGGCCAGGCATTGCCCAAGCACTGAGCAAGCAGCATGCCAAAGGTTTTCTTAGCAATGCATGCATGTTTCAGAGCTGTTTCTGCCCTGTGCTCCCTATGATCTCCCTGTCTACCACTTCAGAAGCAAAAATAAAGATTGTCTTCCTTCCATGGTATTACATAGATTTAGTTTTTTGACTCTGCAAATAAATAAATACAACAGTATAACCAGTTTACACAATGAGATTAACAACTTGGACTCATGAGGAAAACCACATCCTCTTCTCTGAGTTTAGTCAGCTTCAACATTGTTACTTCAGGCTTCAGAGAAGTTAAAACACCGAAAGCCTGGGAGAAGTTACCCCCTTGAGCCTTTAAGAGGAATATGCAAACATGTCATTTCTCTCATTTTTCTCTAAAAGCCCAGTAAATGTATAAAGATGAGTCAACATTGACAGATTCAATAGAGAGTTGTGCAGGGTGCCCCAAAGTTCTCTTGGTAGGTGGATGGTATGCATTGTGTCCATTTGAGCATTTTTTCCCCTTGTATGATGAGACAAATATCTTACCCTCTGTATTCTCTCAGCTTTATTTCTGTAAATACTTGTGCATGGACCTCTTGGAACTCATCTTCTTCCCCTTATTTATATATCCATCAGTGAGCCTGGCCATTCCTCTAGCTACCAAATTGGTGTGAAGGATGCCAGAGATTTGAGCCTAAAGCCCATATCTACTGATCAGTGGGTTAGTCTGCTTAACACCTCCAAACTGGTTAGTCTTATCTACAGAGTGTCACAGAGGACTTCTAGATGGAAGCTCTACATCTTTACTAAAAATACTTTACTTGTGTGGTCCTTTATAATTTATCAAAGCCTTTATATTACTTTTTTAATCCTCAAATAACTCTCAATTTTCAGATAGGGAACTTAGTGGAAGGAGAAGTTAAATGACCTGCCCAAATGTATATACTCTCTTGGTGCTAGAGCTGGATCCTAACTTGAAGTTTTCTTCTTTCCTTTGTGCCTCAGTGTTGGTCATCTTTCTGTTGCTGGGACAAAATACCTGAGTGAATCAACTTATAAGGAGGAAAGGTTTATTTTGGCCCATGGTTCAGATGTTTCAGTCCATGGTTTGCTTGCTCTGTTGCTTTTGGGGCCATTCTGAGGTAGAACATCATGGTAGGGAATGCATGATGGAAGAAAAACTGCTCACCTCATGGTGGTTGGGAAGTAAAAAAGAGGGAGGCTAGGGATCATGTCCTAATCCCCTTCAAGGACATGCTCCCAGCGACCTAACTTCCATCCAGTAAGTGCACCTCCTAAATGCTCCACCACCTCCCAGTAATACCACAAATTGAGGACCAAGCCTTTTGGGGGACATTCACTATCCAAACCACAACACCTTCTTTGTCTCTACTCTGTACCTTCCAATTTCATCTGCCAAGTGAAAGACACCAGTCCTTCCAGATCTCTGACTGATAGATTACACTGAAACTTGAACAGAGCCCAATTTCTATATACTTCTTTTTTATCTGATCATCTTGTCTTATCTTGACTTGTCTTATCTTGTTCTGTTTGCTGGAGATTAAACCTGGAGCCATGTGCTTGCAGGCTTTACCACTGAGCCACACTCCTAGCCCTTCATCTGGTTTTAAACCACATTTATCTTTCCCAAATCAGAGGCTTCTTCTTTAGACACTTAAGTTTCAGTAACTCATCTGTTCATTTACATATGAGGAAGTCATCCTGCAAAATTCTTCAAGTAAGGCTCTGTGATAAAATCAGTTTGTTTTTGTCAGTTGATTCTGTGTGTCCTTATCTGCTCAGAGCTCAGGGCAGAGCATTTTTCTAGCATGTACAAGTCCCTAAGTTCAGTCCCCAGCATTGTAAAACTAAAAAAATTAAAATAAGTTTTAAAAAGAAAAGAGAAAAGATCTGTGAATGCCAGGGTCTACCAAACTCTTTTGAGTACAAAGCTCTATTAAGCACCCTGTATACCTGTGAGTAGGTGCTAAGTTATAGATGAAGAGGTTGAGACCCAGAAAACTGGGCAACTTACCCAAGTTCCCCCTACTCAGGAAATGATGAAGCCAGGATTCGAGCCTAAATCTTCTGACCAGACTGATGCTCATGTCTGCTGTGTCAACACTCCTTGACTGAAGAATGACCCCTAGATTGGGGAGTCACAAGGCTTATCATATGACCATCTAGTGATACCTTGTTCTGACTTGGTGGTCCTTCCAGGTCTTTTGGCATCAGACATGAAGGCTTGGAAGAGAGCAGACTAAGAGCACAAAATCCACCTGGCCTTCCCAAAGCCAGAGCCAAAAGGAAGGTGTACACTTGGATTTGGAGAAACATCATTCTCTTGAGTAAAGACAAATTCAAAATGAGAAAGTAGGAAGGGGGCTAAACAGACATGAAAAATCAGTACCCACATCAGGACCTCCAGAAGGAGAGGAAGACACTAAATATGAAGAACTGGGACTGTGTACATTTTGTTATCGATGCCATCTTATCATGTTTGACAATGATCCCTTAAAAATCTTTAAACAAAAGAGCACTTGTTGTTGTCTTTTGGGGGAGCAGAGAAGTAAGACCGATGATATTTAAAACCAGGCCTAAAAGAAAAAAAGACCCCACTACCACGAAAGGATTGACTGGATGGTGTTGGCTCTCAAATTAGAGAACATAGGCATTAGAAAATACTTTGACAAGGAGAAGCCGTCCCTGGTGTTGCGTCTTGACAGAGTGGCCAACAGCTCCTTGCTCCCACAGAGCCAGTGTGTTGCACCACTTCCTGCCAGTTGTTTGGCCCTGAGGCTTCTTGGGAACTGTGTCCACTGAGAGGTACTGAGTAAGTGGGGACAGTGGGTGAGCTTGTCCCAAAGAGCAAGTCACTTTTCTTGTGTAGGTTTGCTTTTATCTTCTCTCTGTTGGCTTTCAGTAGCACAATAGTTGGCTTCTGACTGTTATTTCACTTCTTCACTCAGAACTTTCAAAAGATTTCTCATCTGCGTTCACCTTTGATAGTTGGGAAGTGCCCCCCATCTCCATTTTTCCCCTGAATGTCTTGCATTTCTAATAATATGCGTGTCAGTTACTTCCCACCCCAACCCCTCCTACTTTAGCCTCTAAGCTTGGGCCTAACCTTGATTGTCACCAGAGCCCATTTACAAAGAGACATGAACTTCTTTACTCAACACTCAGACAGTGTGTTTACTTTCATTGTTTAGATACTGGAATGGCACCATTATCGTTGGTACTGTTTTGTAGTAAGTTTTTAAAAACTTGGTCTTGCCAAGGGTTAGTTCGTGAAGAGATAAGTCCCATAGTTGCCAAGGAGCTTTACCTCAAAAAACCAACCTAGCAAACAAAACATATGTTTAAGTCCCAGGCCCTTAAAGACAGAAACCAAAAGTGCTACCAGAAGGATTCTGTCAACTTAGATGCAATCCTGATACTCGTTATGACTGGCCTTGATCAAGAAGAAATATTCATTTCTGTCTGAACTCGAGCCATAGAGTTCCTTGACTTTGATAGGATGCCAACCCATATTAAGAGAGAACTCATTGACATCAGTTAAAGAGACAATAATTAAATACTGGGGTTGGAAAAAAATTCTGGAACACTGAAGGCTCACAGGGTATACAATCTTGCCCTCATAGAACTTCCCATTAATATGTATGATTGAGAAAAGTGCACAGTTAAACATGGTACTAGGGGTAGTATTAGAGCAATCAGATAAATAAAACCTTCTGAAATTTGAAGGAAAATTAATCTATTTGTTTGAAAGGAAAAGTTTCATAAAGATGATAACATTTGAGAAGGACCTGGAAGGATGAGTTGATTTGGATTGGCAGAGTGGAAGTAGAATCAGACATTTCCAGGTAGAAGGAACAGCAGGGAAAATGCCTAGGATTGTGAATGGTAGGGAAAAGTTAAGCGGTCCCATGTGAACAGAGCTTAGAATGTATAGAGGAGCATAGTTTGAGAGGCCGATTTAAAGTGAAGCCAGGGCAGTATTGTGAAAAGGAAGTGTGGGGGCTGAGGAAGTAGCTCAGATGTGGAGTGCTTGCCTAGCATGAAGTATATGGACTACTCTAGAGAAAGATTAATGTTTGCAGGGTGGTGGTAGGGAGATGGTGAAGAGGTTTAATCCAAGCAAGAGGCAATAGGGGCTTCAGTGATATTGGAAAGATGGGGACTGAATAGTCCAGTATTGCACAGGTGGATTCTTCAGTCTTGAAGCTCTTGTGGAATCAGGAGTAAGAAATCAGTACTGATGCCAAGAAGTTATGTCTGGAAAATTAGGTACCAAAAGAACGGTGTCTGAAAGAGTAACAGGTTATGGAGGCAGTTGATGGGCTTGAAATTGCTCATGGTGAGTGTTGCATGTTGGATAGATATCTAAGGAAAGATGCTAGTAAGAAGTTGGATGTATAGATCTGAGCTTAAAAGAACATATCAGTAATTCTTAAGTAGAGGCAATATAGCTGAGGCTGTGGGCATAAATATTCCCAAAGTAACTGTGGGAAGAATGAAGATCAGGACAGAAATGTGAAGACTGCCTGCTTATAAAGAGTGGAAGAACCACAGAAGTTGGAAGCAGCAGGTAGAGAAGTAGAAAAAAGAGAGGGCTGCCATGGTACTGAGGTGGAAACCAAGGAAGGAGAGTGTAGGTGTCCCCCTGGCCATCCTCCCAGGCTAGAGGTTCCTGAAAGTTTTGAGGGTCCTCCCTCTGTGAATTATAGTTTGGGAACATGGCATGGTTACGTCAAGAGAGAAATGAAGAAGGAAGAAAATGTTATGTGATCCAGCCAGTCCCCATTAAGAAACTCATACTTGCTGTAAGACTTGGGATTGTCAGGTTCCTTTGAGCACCATGACCAGCTGGCTAAGGATTAGTGGTTAGTGCAAATGTGGTCCTCACTTCACTGTCCCTTGCAAGGTATTTCATTTCCTTCGTGGAAGTTGGCATTGCTGGGAGAAGCTGCCAGCCTGCTGACCCTATTTTGCTCTGTCTCCTCAGAGTCTGTCATAGGGAACTGCATGGATAGAAGTTCTCCAGGACAAGCAATGGAGCTGCCAGACCACAATGGGCTTGGGTACCCAGCACGGCCCTCAGTCAATGAGCACCACAGGTCCCGCACCCTCCAGAGACACCACACGATCCAGAGCAGTGATGATGCTTATGTATGTTGGTCCTTCCTTCTTCTGGGAGGTGGGCTGCTACCAGTCCCAGCTTGAAATAGAACATAGTAACATAGGGTAGCATCCATCCCTCTGCTGTTCTCATGCAGAGTCCAGCACCTTTGGAAACTATGGAAATGTTTCTTAGAATCACCCTAGCAGACTACCCCTTAATGCCAGTAGGATCCCAGTAGACTCATTACTCCAGATTTTAGGCCAAGGAATAAAAAACACTTGCCATCTGGATTCTCAATTATTGAACCTCTCCTCAAATAGTCTAAACTCAGGCTCCAGCAAAAGAACTCTGAGGCTCTTGATGCATTTCCAGCAGCTACATTGCACTTCCTAACATAGGGAGATGATGAGGCTCACCAAAGCTTTGTTGTCTAGGCCACATTCCTGGGGTATGCTATATAGGAGCAACTAGCCATGTGTGGCTATTCAAATTTAAATTTACTAAAATTAAGTATACATACAAACTAAGGTCCTCAGTCATACTGGTCACACCCTACCTGCACAGTAGGCCCGGAGGATAGTAGCTACCATGTCTTGAAGGTTCCATCAATGTAGGGTGCAACTGAACAGTGCTATCTGAATGCTGACTTCTAGGGGTGGGGGTGATAGGTCATAACCTGGATTTAGAAGGACATAGGAAGGCAGCTTCTGAGGCAGCTTCCCCCATTGTCACCATTGCAGGACCCCCTAGGATGGTGGATGGTGCTGCAGGAGGAGGGAATCTGAGTGGTGTTCCAGGCCACCCTTGGCCTGAGCTCTTCTAGCAGGAACAGTTGTTCTTAAGGGTCACCTGAGAGTGGCACATTCTCTGTTATCTATTTCTTTTCCTAATTGTTTTCTGCAGGTGCAGCTGGATAACTTGCCAGGAATGAGTCTTGTGGCTGGGAAAGCACTTAGTTCTGCCCGGATGTCAGATGCAGTTCTCAGTCAGTCTTCTCTCATGGGCAGCCAGCAGTTTCAGGATGGGGAAAATGAGGGTAAGAGGCCTTATTCTTGGGGTCCCCAGAGAAGTTCCTGGGGGGACTCCCTCTGTCTTTGCCAGGGACCATGCACCTCTTCTATGGCAAAAATTCCTGGGGAGGCAGATAGGACACAGCGCCCTCCCCTGATGCGAGAGTATGCAGGAGGCATGGCTTCTGCCTGAGCACAGCTGGTCATATTGCTGTTTCTAATGCTGCAGGAAAACACACCTGTAGTAGTGGCTTTTCTGGTTCTGATTAGAGGGTCTGTGTCCTAATGAGATATCACTACCTCTCCTTAGAACCAGTCTAAGAAGGCTGTCATAATGCCCATAAAGCACAGGTTTGGGATAGATAGATCCACCCTCACGGCTCCACAGTTGAGCCACATAACCTTTCTGGATCCCCAGGTGCTTGTAAAGTGGCAGAAGTGATAGAGCCTGTCTCCTAGGCTGTGCTGTGAGGGCTGCTGGCTTACCAAGGTAGAGTGCTTAGCATAATCCCTGGAGCAGAGTGCCCAGGAGTGAGCACCTTCAAGCACAGTGTCATTTCCTTCACCTTCCAAGGTGAAGGCTTTTTTTGCTTTTTGTTTTTTGCAATAGTGGGGATTAAATCCAGGGCCTTTACACTGAACTACATCCCCAGCCCATTTTTGTATTTTTAATTTTCAGATAAAGTCTCACTGAGTTGTCCAGACTGGGTGGGAAATAATGTAGTAAAGGACTAGGGAAGAAGGAGCACCTAGGTGGAATCGAGGTCACTCACAACTGGCGGGCCCACCATAAACTGGAGTGCAGGGCTGGGAGTCAGGCTGTAGAATGCTGACAGGCAGCCTCCTTTTCCTCCACTCTCCCTCCTTGTCCACTAACCTCTGGCTTCCTGCCAGTCTCACATATTTTCTTTGGTCTTGCAGAATGTGGGGTGAATCTGGGAGGTCACGAGCACCCAGACCTGAATGATGGCAGCCAGCATTTAAACTCCTCTTGCTATCCATCTACGTGTATTACAGACATTCTGCTCAGCTACAAGCACCCTGAGCTTTCCTTCAGCATGGAGCAGGCAGGCGTGTAACAGGAAACAGAGTGAGTGTCACTCTGACCAGAGCCAGCCCAGCCTTATGGCCTAGTGGCAGCTCCTAATCTCAGCGAGACATTCATTCATTATGTGGTGGCCACTGAGCCTGACAGGGCCAGTCTTCCCTTTAAAATCGTCACCTCTTCCTGCTTTTTATCAACCATTGTGGTAGTTTGGAGGTGGGAGGGGGCATGTGAAAGGAATCCAAGCCACAGTCCCTGGGCTTAATTATGGAAATTTTCATGACATATGATTTGCCTCGTGCTCCAGGTGCTGTAGCCCTTATAGAGAGAGTGAGGTACAGCTCCAAAGGACAGAGGTGACCTCTGGCCAGCATACTAAGGAAAGAGGCAGTAGTCTTTAAACTCAGTCCTGAAGGACAAAACTCTGTAAGAAAACACATCCATCCAAAAAAGAGAAAAAAAGAAAACACATCCGGTCATATTTTTTAAGGAGCAGGGTACTCTAGACAGGGAAAACGTGATCAGAGACCAGTGTAGTGAATGGGTAAATTGTCTGGGTTGGCTGGAGTAATGCAGTTGGTATCATTGGTTTTTTCTCTGGAAAGACAGAAAAGACTTGATGAAAGTGAAGCCATCAGGCAAGTCCGTATTACAGCCTCAGTATGGCAGGCCTTTAAAATATTTGGTAAAAGCACACGAGTTGCATTAAAAACAACAATAACACAAAGACTTCAGGGCTGGTAGTGTGTCTCGGTGATAGTGTTTGCCTGACACACGGTAGGTGAGGCCCTGAGTTCCGTATCCAGTATGGGGAGGGGCAGATGTCAGTGGAATACTGAGTTTTTCTCTTTTCAAACTAAGTCTCCTTTGTCTGATTTTTTGCAGGGTTGTGTACAACTTGGGAATGAGAAGGTTGATTTTAAACCAACAGTATCTAGCAGCACTGCGCCAAATTGCCATTGTGTTTCTCTCCACCCAAAATACCATGGCTGTTTCCTCACATTGACTCATCAGTGTGCTGTTCTTTGGGGTTTCAAAGGGGTCTGCCATGTTTGATTGTATGACCAAGTCACCAAGGAAATAAACAGGAAATCCATGTTCTCCATCTTTTGTGGAAGTGTATTTGAGCTGGTGGCTGTTTTTGTTTGGTTTTGGGGTATGTGCTTATTTTGGTTTGTTTTGTTTTCAGTATTTTCTTTTGAAGGTGATTCCTTTCCTTCTCCCCTTCCTTCCTTCATCCCTCCCTCCTGTTTCTTCCGCGCGTGCGTGTGTGTGTGTATGTGTGTGTGTGTGTGTGTGTGTGCCTGCCTGTCTGCGGTTTTTTTTTTTTTTTTTTCCTCTTTCTGTTTTTGAGACAGGTGAGCCAGCAGTTAAGAGTTCAGAGGCCTGGGGCCTCAGACCACTAACCCCTGCAGCCCTCCTCCTCAGAGCGCTCTCTGTTCCTCTTCCTGCTCCTCCATGGGTACAAACAGGAAAAAAGAACCTCTTTGCAATCTCAGTAGCAGAGAAAAGGAGAGGAGCAGAGGTGATGGTGTCTGGCCCTTCGAGAGCAAAAGAGAACAGAGAGAGAGAGACAGAGACCGAGACCGACCCCAAGCCTGGAATCTGGAGGTCTTCTCTGCTGCTGGGATCCATTGGAAACACGTGTGGCCCAGCACAGAGGTTGACAGTGGCCAGGCTCCAGCAGGTTGCCAGCTAGAAGGTCTCAGCTTGAGCCTCTTTGGTGTGTAACTCAGCTCCCCTCCAGTAACCTTCAAAGTTGGTTACCTTTACCATCCTGCTGGTTCTACCCCTGGACTGAAACCCAGCAGTGGTGTACTATGCTTTTTGTGTCATCTTTCATTATCATTTTATATTGTGCTCTACAGAGGATTGTTCGACATGGACACTTTTCCCTTCAGCCTCTTTGCCACAGGCAAGAAAAACAGGAGGTTGATGGGGGTCCTGCCTCTCTCAACCTCCTCCTCCCTGAGCATCTTCAGCCCCTTTATTTTAATTCTCAATCGTGAAGGGATTGTTTCTGGTAAATGTCAATATTATTATTATTATTATTATTATTACTATTATTATTATAAGACAAAAGGAATTTTTGTTTAAAAGAATATTTAATCAGATTCTGTTCTATTTGAATTGTGACTTGCACCTTTTGTTCCAAGCATTTTTTTTAGGCATTGTAATTGTGAGCCGCTCTTTCTTGTGCCAGTGACAGATGCAGTGGTCCCCTTCCCCCTGCCGAAGCAGCGCATACGCAATAGCTCATTTATGCCATTACCTTTATTCCTCTTCACTATTAGAAACCAAAGTCTTCTCTGCTGGCTGGGGGCTGACAGAGGATCTGGGTTATCTCCTTCTGATCTTCAAAACCAGAGAGAGACATTACCTATACTAACTCTTGACCCTTTTTTCTGGGAAAGGAGAGTAAAAGGTCCCTTGGCACCTCCTACTCTTTCATCCTGAATTTGCACAGAAGAAAGCGGGTGCCCAGTAGGGCCATCCTGACGTTGGCAGGATTCCCGTGCAGGTTGTCCTCCACTGATACCAGCAGTTCAGCTCCAGCGCGCACTGTCCCTCAAGTGTATTTCTGCAATGCAAGAGCCTTTCTGGAGATCTGCCCCATGTTTCTATGGCCCCTATCTCCCCTCCACTTTGTGGGGTTGCCAACTCTTCACTAGAAGGGGGCTTACTTACCAAGAAAGCCCTAGAAGCTATTGTTGACCTCAAAGCCCTAGAAGCTATTGTTGACTTCCCTGGGCTCGTTCCAACTCTGATGTCCCCTGACTTGCCCTACTGCTACCACACACTCAGCTTGATCTGTTTACATGAAACTGACTTATTGAAGAGCAGACTGCCACCCTCCAGCAACCACGCAGATGAATGCCAGTGAGCCTACTAACTGTGCCATCTTGCAAAATACTCTTCTAAAGACATTGTTGCTTTGTATTATAGCCAACATGCGCAATATATGTTGAATGTATATGAATATACTTTCCTATTTCTGTTCTTTGAAAATGTCAGAAGTATTTTTTCTTTCTCATTTATGTTGAACTAAAGGATTTTACAGAATCTCCAGACTCAAGTTGCTAAGACCTTTTGTCCTTGTTTGTGTGGGGCATTTACAACTTAGTAACTTGGCTGGACGGTAGGAGGTTGTGAAAATAAAACCTGATTATGTTCTAATGGTGACATGTTATTTGCCTCATGGTTCAGAGTCTAGTTGGGTGAAGCATCCAGGTGGGTGGAAGCTGGAACACTGAGGCTGGTGAAGTCATGAAGCCTAGGGTGGTGTTTTTGGGGGGTTTTTTGCTACCGGGGATTGAACTCAGGACCTTGTGCTTTCGAGGCTGGCGGTGGAACCACTAGGGTGGGGTTTTAAGCAGGTCATTATCTGCCTTGCATTATGAACCTGGCATTCTCTATAAACCTAACTCAGCGTCATACTATGTCCCCAGGCACCCAGCTTGGACTCTAGTCCTTGGAAAGGAGCATTTACATTGCTGACTTGGATGGAAAACAGGTTCCTTCTGGAAGAGAAAAGCCTTGGAAAGTTCCCACCAGCTGGAGCCTTTTGAGAGTGACATGATGGCCAAATAAGTGATAGGATCAAAGCGGGACTTATAATTTTCTCTTTTTCCACACCTGGATTCCAAAAGGCAGAATGGAATTTCCAGTGAGGAGCCAGGCATGGCTTACTTTCTATGAAGAAAGCTATTGAAGCTGGAAATGCTCAGTCTGCAGGAAGAATGAGAGGAGGCAACTTAGGAAAGCCTTGGAGTCCACAGGGAATTAGAAAGTCACTGTGGGACTGTTTAGAACAGGAAGGGCCTTTTGAGAGTCCTGGTTGTGTACACTCTCAGGCAAGTCTGAAACCGGTGATATACCCAGGTGCCTCCCAACTCCTCCCTGAAGTCAGCCAGGGTGCTGGTAGGCTAGAGGTAGTGTGGGCCTCAGGAGGAAGCAGGGTGCCACCTCCTAGATCTCTAAGCTCTAGAAAAGAGAAGCTATGTGACTGATCTTTACCTGGTCCTCATTCTGACTTCGTGCCAGGCCCCACCCTAACCCAACTGCAAAGATAAGATCCAGGGAGCAGCCATGCCTCCCTCGTGCTGGTCAAAGATGAGCTCTGGCCTGGCCTTTCTCCTGACCAGGAGGGTCATGTGGAGTTGACTTCAGTACTCTGCCCCTGGGTGCTACTTGGGGCTCTGACAAGAGTCTCATATGAGGCTGAATACTCACATCTGGAAACTCCTGAGGCCTGCTCTTTCCTGTGACCCTTTGCCAGTCTGGTGAGCCTGACTTTAGTGTGCCAATGTCACATTCATTGAGCAAATATTTGGTGTCTGTTCTGTGCCAGACCTAGCAAGAGACAGTCCTCCCACCTGCAGACTGACCCATATGTTGGGACATAAATTGTGAAATGCTAGTCATTCTCACAAATTCTACTCGTGCAGCAGCTGCCAGCTCCCCTACGTATGTCAGGGGATCTAGGACCAGTGCTTGGTGACCCAATTAAGAAACAGTTGCTTTGGAGGACCCAAGGCAAGGGAAAGAGTGAGGTGGGACCACATTGATGGGCCCTGGATCCACTCACTAAACAGCTCAATCTCTGGGCACTTGACACTTCTGTAACTGGACCCTAAGTCTAATTCTGTGACAAGCCCGGTTTGTTGTTAGTTTTTCCATAAGCCTGTCTTCCCTTATTAAAACATTTTTAGAATTTTTATCAGTACTGATTTGCAGGATGTAATGATCACATTCCTCGTGGAGAGTTGGTACATGTACATAACACAGCTTAATTCTTTTTACTTTTCCTTCCCCTCCTTTCCTCTCTCCCTCCATCTCTTGGGAGCCTTCCTTTCTTTCCAGAATGGAAAAGAGGTTTTTGGAGGAATTAAGCTAAATATTTTGCAATAAAATGGAGCAGCACTGGTAAATAGGCAGTGTGATCAAAATATACAGTGAATGTCTAAACTTTAACTGTATTACAGTAAAAGACTTGTTGCCATTAATTCTCCTCAAAATACTTCCCTTTGCTTCAAACACACTTGTCCCATAATTTTTGTTACTTCCTGAAGCAGTTCTGGAAGTCTTTTGTGTCTTTATGAGATGTGGTCAAATATGTAGTGACTGCTTCTGCCTAGTGCTATCCAATGGAAAGGCAGATTCACTAAAATATTATGGTGTGTCTTCATCCACTTTATTTATGGACCTTGCAACTTCTGGCTCTTCTCCAAAGTCAAAATGACAAGGAAAGGCAAATGTTTTGAATCCATTCAGGACGTCAAGGCATGCCACAATAGCAAACTAAAGACAATCACAAAAGAGGACTTCCAGAACTGCTTCAGAAATGTCAAGAACGATGAGATAGAAAGAGGAGGTGAAGATTTTTTTCCCACATTGTGGGTTGTCTCTTCACACTGCTGGTGGTTTCTCTTGCTGTGCAGAAGCATTTTAATAAGAAGAGATCCCACTTGTTGATTGTTTGTGCTAGTTCACGGGCAACTGAGGTTTTGTTCATAAAATCTTTTCCTACACTGATGTCTTCAAAAGTTCTACCTAACCTCTGTTCCAACTGGTTCAGAGTTTCTATTTTAATATTTAGATCTTTAATCCATTTTGATCAGTATGGAGATACCTCAAAGAACTAGGACTGGAAGTCCCATTTGACCCTGCTATTCCACTGCTGGGGATCTTCCCCAAAGAATTAAAAGAATCATACCACAGTGATATATGCGCACCCATGTTCATAGCAGCACAGTTTGTGATAGCTAAAACTTGGAAACAGCCCAAATGCCCATCAACTGGAGACTGGATAAAGAAAATGTGGTTTTTTAATAAAATGGAGTACTACTCAGCCATAAAAAGTGAGAAATTAGAGACATTTATAGCTAAGTGGATGCACATTGAGGCGATACTCTTAAGTGAAATAAATAGGACACACATGTGTAAATACCGAATAGTTTCTCTGGTGTGAGAAACTGAAAGTGAGGACTAAAATGTATAACAGGTAATGTGAAATAGGAAGAAAAGGGGCAAAGGGGAAGGAAGTGGGAGGGCTAAGGGAAAGGATAGAAGGGAATGGGATTAATATGAGAAAATGGAAAAATAGGAACAAAATCTTTGTAAATAGGGAGGAATGGAGGGGTTGAAGGGAGGGCTGGGCAAGGGTGAAAAATAAGAACCAAGAGAGACTATGTAAAGGTGCAAATTTCCAATGATGAATGTCATTATATTGTATACCTAAAATGTAACAATGATTAGAATGAATTATTGATAATGCAAAATAGGAAGAAAAGGTCCAAAGGGGTAGGGGTAGTGGGAGGGGCAGGGGAAAGGAAAGAAGGGAAAGGAAAAATGATGAGAAATGGAAAAAATGGAAATAAAGTCTTTGTAAATAGGGGAGGATGGAGGGGGTGAACAGAGGGCTAGGAATGGGGCAAAAATAAGAACCAAGATGCATTATGTAAAGGTACAATTCCCAATGAGAAATGTAATTGTGTTGTATACCTACAATGTACCAATAAAAGAATTTAACCAAAAAAAAAGGTAGCAAAGAAAAAAAAAAAGAACGATGAGATAAGTATATTTAAAAAGAGGAAGTATTTTAGTATATGTGCTGCCGAAGTGAGCACAAAAAAGAGGAAGCATTTTGAAGAGGGATTAATGGCAATGTGTCTTTCATTGTAATAAATTTTTAAAACAAATATTCATATTTTTTTTATCATACTGTGTAAATATATTTAAGAAGGAAACTTTCTGCTTGGTAACAGGCTGTCACACAGCACCCTCCAGCACCTTGAAACCCCTGAGCCAAAAAAACCAAGATGTTCTTGAGAGTACTAGACTAACGGAAGCCAACAGGCCACCATCAAAAAACTAAAGTTAGACCTCCTTGACTCCCAGCTCTGCACAGTTCCAACAGCTAAAAGATGTCAGGAAGCCCTTAGCAGCTCTGAGCTACAATTTGCTGCCAGCCAAAATAACAAGGCGGAAATGGCCTCCAGCCTTACAGGAGCATAAGAAGTTAACTGTGAAAGTGCTTTGACCACTGAAGTACTGGCAAATGTTGGATATTAGGCTTAGCCATAATAACTTCAGTAGTAAGCCAAAGAAAAGGTAAAAGAGCAGCAAGGATCCTGTAGTCGAACAAGTAAGCTGCTGAGATCCCTCACACGCTGCTGGGAAGAGCTCTGATCCTCAAGAGACTTCTCTTGGCCTGAGATCCAGTGAGCTGACCCAGAGGGGATCAGCTTCCTCCCTCGGTAAACCAGACAGCTTGGATGGCCAGTAGTAGGCCACCTCCTTCTCTACAGTCCCACAGACTGGTTCTGTCCTGGGAAGGATGCCCCACATCTTAGCATTGCAAGCAAGGCAAAGAAATGTGGATTTCCCTGCCTTCCCCGACTTGTGCTGCTGGGATCTGAGGTCTTGGGCAGCTAGCTAAGGTCTTGCAGTACAAGCATGTTTGTGGCAATAAGGGAATAGAGTCCAGAAACCAAGATTTGGGGATACAGCATAGTTATTCTTTACCTTGATAGCTACCTTTCTAACAGTTTTGCATATATGTTTAAATTTCATGCTTGAAACAACACAAATTTATCTTACAGTTCTGGAAGTCGAAAGGCCAAAATGGGTCCCACTAGGCTAAAATCATGGTGTCAGTGGAGATGTGTTCCCTCTGGAGGCTCTAAAAGGAAATCTGGTCCTTTGCCTCCTCCAGCTTCTGGGGCAGAGGTGCTTATGGCCCCCTTCCTGAGTTCACATTCTCTGACCTCTGCTCCCACTTTCCTGCCCCTCTCCTGCATATTAAAGGGCCCCTTTGGTTACAGTGTGCCCACCTGGATGAACCAGGCTAACCACTCCACCTCAAAGTCCCTAATCACGTTTACCAAAAAAACCCTTTTGCTGTGTAAGGTCACAGTCACAGATTCGAGGTAGAGGTATTTGGATGTGCATATCTTTGGAGGGCCGTTATTCTGCCTGCCACACACTAATCCCTATTAGAACTTTCAGAGATGGCGTGTTCTGTCATTATCTTTGTTTAGCAGATAAGAAACAGGTGTGGGAAGGTTATGTAACTTGCCCAAGGTCATATGGTTAATAAGGGTCATACAGACCAGGATGCAAGCCTCAGGTTTTCTGGTCAAAGGCTTCTCACACACAAAAGGCATGAGACCAGCCACTCTGGATCTGACAGACAGACACCAGGCTGGTTGAGAGTTAGGGAGTTTCCAAGAGAGATGGTGTGGGGCCTGGGTCCCAAGTCCAGAGATGTTTGTTCCAGGTCCAGCCTGACCTCTAACTCTGAAGAATGAGAAAGGAATGTTAAGGAAATTCCTGCAGTTTCTCATGTGGAAGGGGGAAGGGTGGGGAAAAGCCAGACTAATTGGTCTTAAAGTTCCTCTCAGCTTGTACATTCACAGTGACCTGGTAGGAGGGCCTGGCCTTCCCAACCCTTGCAACATGGTGCTGCTAACATCCACCAATACACAACGCTGTCCATTCAGTCTCTCTCAGGGGCACCAACACCACTGATCATTCTTGAATCCATTTTGCTGAAAGGAATGGAGACTCAGTATATAACTTACTCATGGTCCACCTCCAGCAAGATGCTACCAAAATGAAATAAAAAGCCAGTCTCCTGCCACCAGAGTCCACAAAAGGGTTCTTCCCGACCCTTAGGGACTCCTAAGAGCTGGTATCTATTCCCACCCGTTTGCGATCTGATGTACACACAAACAATGCAAATGCGAAAGTCTTCAAAGTGAGAGACAGAAATGCTGTGCTCTACTTCTGAGATTATGCCTTTTTGGGTGTTAGATGTCTTTTTTGAAGTGATGGTCATGATAGATGGTGAGGTTATCCTTGAGGTGAGGTGGAGGTAACATCTTTACAGGACAAAATTAAAAGTTGGCCACTCCATCTTGGTCTCTAGCATTTGTTTTGAAATGAGTATCTGTGACCTCAATTTGGGGCTCTGAGCCTCTGGTAGGCTCACAAGGCAGCTCCCTGGCATCCCAGCTCCCTTTGCGTAGGGCTTGGAAGGACTGTGGAGGGCGGACAGAGGTGTGCTGCACCTTGGGGACCACAGGAGACGAGTGTTGGACCCAGGGGCAGGGCCCTGAGACCTGCAAACAATCAGTCTCCCTGGAATGCAAGAAGTCAGCTGAGAAGGAGATCTGTGGAGGAGTCCCAGGTCCCTTCCCTCTCCCTGCAGCCTCCACAAGGAACAATGGCAATGGCATGCACTCCCACAGGGGAGGGGGATGGGTGCGGCTGCCCGGATTGACCCCACAAGGATCCTCAAACCTGCAACCACTTCTTTCCTGCCCCGACCTGAACCCTTGACCCCTGCGTTGCAGCCCCTGCAGTTTCCTGTTTGCCCACTCTATTTGCCCGGCACCAGGGACAAAGCTGATCCTTGAACTCTCGGTTCCACATTGCCACAACCAGTGAGCAGTAACAGGGCTCATTTGGGCTTATCAGCCTTCCAGCCCAGCCCCTGCCTGGAAACATAAATAGGCCAGGGAGAGCTGGATGCACAGAGACTGACTCAGAGACTTGCCTGACAGCTCCAGGGAGGTAAGTACTGCTCCCTGCCCCAAACTGCTCTGGCTCCCCAGCTCCAGGAAAGTGATGCTTCACTCTGCCTAGGCAGGAACCGGGTTCCCAGGACCTTGTCTCACTCTAGGCCCCTCCTCCTCCTGGCTGGAATGTGTGAGGAGCATGAAGCTCCTCATGCTAGAGGCCCCCCTTAGCCAAGCCCCTCTTCTCCTTCAGGTCGCCCACACCCTTCAGGATGAAAGCTGTGGTGCTGGCTGTGGCTGTGCTCTTCCTGACTGGTAGGTGGCCCTGGCCTAGGGAGCCGACCACCAGGGGCCTTCTCCCTATGCCCTGGTGGCCCACCCTGCTGGGCACAGGAAGCAGAGTTTCTCCCTTGACCCTCCCCTAGTTGCAGAGAGCTGGCCTGACCTGGGTCCCCTCTCCAACCCCAGGGAGCCAGGCTCGGCACTTCTGGCAAGGAGATGAGCCCCAGACCTCATGGGACCGCATGAAGGATTTTGCTGCCCTGTATGTGGATGCAATCCAAGAGAGTGGCAAAGACTGTGCGGCCCAGCTGGATGCCTCTGCCTTGGGAAAACAGCTAAAGTAAGGACTCAGCCTGGGCCTGGGGCAGGGGGAGGTCCTGGAGACAGAAAGGCCTGTGGGAAGATGTAGCCAGACTGGCCAAATCCTCTCCTGCTACTGAATGTGCTGGGCCCCATAGCAGGTTGGATAGAGATTCAGGGATAGGATCCTCAGGCAGGGTCACAGGCCCTACAATAATCAGCAACCCCAGCAACACATTGTGTCTGCCAGTGTAGCAACTCCTGCCCTTTTGCACCTCCCTGGGCTGGCTGTCTTCCGAGAGAAGATTGTCCTTCAACGCGGGGCACCAACCCCAGCTCTGGCTCCATCTAGCTCCTCTCTATGCACAGGCCATCAGTACAATGGGACACAGGGTGGAGGTGTTGGAGTCAAGCGTGCATGGGGAAAGCCAGGAACACAGCTACCGCACACCCGGCACAGGTGATGCCAGGCCAGCAGGTCCCTGGCAGTCCAGGGTACCTGGGAAACCACCCCTCAGCCACCTTCTCTCCCACTCCAGCCTGAATCTCCTGGCCAACTGGAACACCTTGACGTCCACTTTCAATAATCTGCGGGAGCAGCTTGGTTCGGTGACCAAGGAGTTCTGGGATAACCTGGGAGAAGACACAGTATGGCTGAGGCAGCAGATGAACAAGGATCTGGAGGAGGTAAAGCAGAAAGTGCAGTCCTACCTGGACAACTTCCAGAAGAAGGTGAACGAAGAGGTGGAGCGCTACCGTGATAAAGTACAGCCACTGGGCAAGGAGCTGCACAAAGACGCCCAACAGAAGCTGAAGGAGCTGCAGGAGAAGCTGGCCCCGCTGGGCCAGGACATCCGCCAACGCGCACGCGAATACGTGGACGCCCTGCGCACGCACCTGGGGTCCTACACCCAGGGGATGCGCCAGGGCCTGGCGAAGCGGTTGGAGGCGCTCAAGGAGAGCGCTCCCGTCTCCGAGTACCAGGTCAAGGCCAGCAAGCACCTGAAAACATTTAGCGAGAAGGCGAAGCCCGCGCTGGAGGACCTTCGCCAGGGCCTGATGCCCGTGATGGAGAGCTTGAAGGCCAGCTTCCTGAGCTCCATCGACCAGGCCTCCAAGCAGCTGAGCGCCCAGTGACGTGCCGGCTGCTGCCACCGCCTCCTCCCTTCCCCACCATTCAGTTTCTTAGAATAAATGTTTCCGAAGTGGAAAACAGCTTCTTTCTTTTGGGGGAAATGAAAGTGGGATGTGGGATACTGGAGGGGACAACCAAGGGTGCTGGGATGGGGTGGGAGACTTTGGCACCAAAGGTGGGCCTTTCTGCCTGGCCTCAGGAAAGATGAGCTCAGGCTCAGCCTCTGCAGGGCCTTTATCCATGGTGGAGGTCCTGCAGGGCACCTGGCTGGTTAGCAGCAGGGAGCAGACCCCCTGTCCTAACATGGCTCATAGAAAGGAGGTAACAGAGGGCCAGGCAAAATGACAGGTCACCCAATTCCAAGTGCCCAGCAGAGGATCAAACCCTAACTGCTCAAGCCTGTCTCTGCAAAGAGAAGTGGTCCCCTTCCCCAGAGGTGTGCCCCTGTGGGACCTGGGCAGTGGAGTTGTCCACCTGGACACAGGACAGGAGCTTCTTCCAGCTTTATGGCTCCAAGCTGGATGCAATGGGCTTCAAGGAGCCCTTAGAACTTGAAGGATTTCAGCAGGTACAAATGACATCCTTGGAGCTTGCTCCTTTCTCCTTTATAAATTTGAAAACCTCTTAAACCCTTCCCTTTTCTTTTTCAAGAGAGCAGGGTCACTCTTCTACTCCCCAACCCCTAAACAGGCACAGCTTTGAAAGCCAGCCGTGTACCCATGTGGCTCTAGGCACTGCCACCCACTTCTGCCAGCTCTGGCTCATGTCAGAAACGTAAGCACCATCTCTTCCAGGTATTTAGCATAGTTTTATTCCCAGGTGCCTTCCTATCCCTCACTGCATTCTTCCCAAAATCTGGGTAGATTGTCATTAGATCCAGATCACCATGTGAAGCTGAATCTTGGAGATGTGAAGTCACCACTGAGTGAAAGGCAAGATCAGATGGGCTGCTCCTTTGAGACCCATCTGCCCATGGGCATCTATGATAATTTTTTTAAAAAATGTGTGCTTAGGAACCAAGTTCATATCAGTGTGCACACATATGTGCACATTTTCACATGTATATCCCTCCTTGGAGCTGTCCCCTCTTCACACACTCATCTGTGTGTCCCCATATGCATGCACGTGTCTTTCGCAGAGCTGGGCAGTACATTCTCTCCTCTCCCCACCCCCACAGGCCCTTTTTCCCCATGGTGCAGGTCTCTGTCCCTTCTCCATCTCCAGGGTATCTTAATGACCCCTTGAATAAAGGAGTAGGCTTTTTAGTTTCTAATCGTCCAGAGCTACAAAAAGTGTCAAGTCCGGGCAGGGGATTTAGCTCAGTGGTTTCGCCACCTGCTGCACAGGCACAAGGACCTGAGTTCGATCCCTGGTACCAAAAAATAAAAGTGTCAAGTCAGATTTGGGTGGGGACATTTCCCAAATGTGGGTACTGTAGTTGGGCAGAGAGAGAGAGAGAAGCCAGGTGGATTTCCAAAGAGGAAGCAGTCCAGGTGTCCAGGTAGGGCTGGTTGCACCAGTGCCACCAGGATCTGGAAGAGAGCTCTCAACAGCTGGCAGAGGACTAACAAAGATTTTTTTTTCCATGTCAGCTGAGCAGAACATAGGCAGCTGACCTGGGCTTGAGGGCTCAAGGTCTGGCCCTGCCATTTGGTGGCTCTGTGACACTGGGCAAGAGCCTTTCTAAACATCAGTTCATCTGAACCTTGGTTCATCTGTAGAGTGGGACAACTTTGTGGTCCTGGAACTCTGATGTATATCTGTTGGGCAGTGGGTACACAGAGAAAAGCCCCTGCTGGGATGACCATGTGTTCCTTCTCGGTTTCCAGGATATTGGAAACCATTCCAGTCCTGGTCCTAAGAGGCCAATCAGGTCAGCTGACAATCACTTCAGATGCTGCAGATGCTGTGCCAGAGGCCTTTAAACACTGCATCATTGGGTTCTCACAACAAATCTCCAGTATCATTATTATTGTTATAATTGGTTTCTTGAAAAGGGGTCTCACTATGCAGTCCAGGCTGGCCTTGAAGTTGCTATGTAGCCCAGGCTGGCCTCAAACTTGTGATGCTCCTGCCTCAACCTCCTGAATGCTGGGATTACAGGCATGCAGCATCATACCTGACTTCGGAGGCACTGTTGTGCCTACTTGACAAGTCAGAAACTGACGCTGATATAAAGTGGTGGAGCCAAGACAAGAGCCTACCTGAATCTTACTGCCTGCATCCCACCTACTTCCACTGGAGGTACTTATGAGGCCTCTGTGGTCTGGGGAATGTGAGTCAGCTGCTCAGTTTTGGTGAACAAACGCAATCTTAACTCTGATGTTGACATAGCAGTGCCAACCTGACACAGAGCACACACTCAAGTCATGCCCTACAGCACTTGACAGTTGATAATGTTTTGTCAAATCTGTCATTCCATGTGACCTTTCACACAAGCCTGTCAAGGCAAGCAGGTTAAGTGGGTTCTTCCTACCCTACAGACGAAGAAACTTGGGCTAAGAGACCACACAGCCCAGGCCCAGCTCTTTTCCGTGCCCACACATACACAGCACATGAGGGTCACCCTCTCACGGCAGCTTCTCATCGAGCTTTATTGGGAAGCAGCACAATTGGAGGTGGCCAGGTCTAGGGTGGGCTGGGAAGGCACTAGAGTATTGTCCTTTTCAAGCTAATTCAGGGGCAGCCCTGGAGGCCACAGGACCCAGGGAGCTGGCAGGAAAGGTGGACAGGCACTTGGAACCTTGAGGTCTCAGATGCCCTCAGGGGCCGGGGTTGGGCTGGCCTCCTCAGGGGTAGCATCCCAGAACCCGAATCCAGACCACTTGCCCTTGAAGGAACTCCAGTAGTCTTGCAGGGAGCTTAAACTGTCACTCATCCAGCCCCTGGGGGGAGTCAGAGAGGCTATGGTAAAGAGGAGTGTGAGAGCTGTCCTGGCTGTGGGGCCCGCACCCCCCAACATCTCTGCTGGCTTTCCCACCTCCCCCCAGCCTTCCCAGCAATGGCCCCGAGGCCTCAGGCAAGAACCACAAGCAGCTGCCACCCCAAGCAGAAGAGATGCAGAGGTGGTAAAGGGAATTAGCACAGTCTAACCCCACATTTCTCCAGATTGGGTCAGATCGTTGCCCACCCCCCCACCCCCCCTTGGGCCCAAGGCGCAAAGTGGTGGGTGGGCGATGTGTAAGGTCAGGGCCACTTTGCCTTTCAGGCCAATGCCATCCCCTGGTGCTATGCACCCTGGGGACTCTCGGAGGTGGGAAAGAGGGATAGGGAAGCTGCCCCCACATTCAGAAAATAACTAGGGGGTGACTAGCTATATAATCTGAGCCAGGCCCCCTAGCCTCTCTGAGCCTCAATTTTCTTTCCTGCAAAGTGAGGAAAATATACCTAGTCCACAGCCCATCCTGAGGACTAGCAACATTCGCAAAGGCCTCTGGCACACAAATGCCTCTGAAGCCAGCAAGGGAACAGGGAGAGTGGAGCACTCTTGGGTAGGACGGGCTGGGAAAGCCAGGACAGACTTCTGCCCACATGAGCAGAGGAACACACCCCTCCACTCCAGGCTGGAATCGGCAACCCTCTTGCCCCACGGGGAGGAGAGAAAAGTGGCAGTGAGGGCTCAGCTGGGCCACCTTAGGGCTGTACTGGGAAGAAAGGAGGGCAGTAGAGAAATGGAACCCCACCTCTGACATCTCTGCCCTAGCCCCTTGAGGGAGCAGGGAGGTGCAGGGAGGGGCAGGCCTGGGCTGGGCTGAGAGAGTCACACTCTTGTCACCAGAGCTCTTTCCAGGGGAGGGCAGGCCAGGTGGGGACAGAGGGAGCTGGCACAGAGGACCAGGAGGCAAGGCCTAGTGGGCGTACCTGGCCTGCTGGGCCATCTGAGAGTCCTGTACCCTGGTCAGTGCGTCCTGGGCAGTCTTGGAGGCGTGCTCCATGTAGCCCTGCATGTAGTCCTGCATGTAGCCCAGGAGGGAGGCGTCCTCGGTCTCCAAAGCTCCTGCCAGAGAGCGGAACTGAGCAGGAGTGGCTCAGCCTCCGGGGCCCCTTGTCTCTCACCTGGCCACCACTTACAGGGCACAGGAGCCCCGAACCACTTCCCACATTGCCTGCAGCCCAGTCCCCAGAAAGCGCTTACGGGCAGAGGCCAGGAGTGCCAGGAGGGTCACAGCGAGGAATACCCGGGGCTGCATGGCACCTCTGCTCCTGCAGGGAAGAGTCCTGTGAGGGCCTCCCACATCTCCTCACCTCTGCGCCCTTGGGGTGGGTCAGCAGGAGAAGGGGTTACATAGGCTCTCGGGCAGGGACGCCACAGAAACCCCCCAGATGGGGAATGAAGGCCTCCACTCCCTCAATTCCCTGTCTGGGCTTGGGCTGTCAAAGGCTTCTTCTAGCCCTCAGCAAGCAGAGAGAGGAGAGATGTGCAGTGTGGGGGCCAGTTCCAGTCCAGCCTGACCACCGCCCTTTCCTGGGCCTCTGTTTCCCCAGGCTGCAGTTGGGGATGGAGTACATGCATGCCACCCGAAGCTTCCTGGGCTCCTGCAAGCTGTCTCCCAGGCCTTCTGGTTGGGCACAAGGAGCCTTCTCTGGCCACGGCTGTCCTCCTCCCTCCTCCCCCCGCCCTGTCCCAAGGACATTACCTGGAGTAGCTGCTTCTAGGTATGAACTGAGTTGGAAGGCAAGAGGGTTCTGACCTGTTTTATATTGTCCCCAGGGGAGGACAGCGGGCACGGAAGGCCCAGTGAGCAGGGCAAAGGTCACCTGCTGACAGTGGAGAGCAGGGCCTGAGGCAGAGAGAACAGCTGCACCTGCTGCCAGGGGAGCTGAGGATCCCTGGGGGCTCTGCCCTCTGCTCATCTGCCCCCCACCCCCACGGCCACATGGTCAGCTCCTGGGCAGGCCTGGGAAGACCCCACTCCTTCCCCAGACCGGCTCCCCAGCAGGCTGGTGAGAAGGGGGAGGGTTTGGGGATGAGCCAGGGGCTCCGGAGTCACCTCAGCCCTTCACACATGAGTTTTCAGGCGAGTGCTTCCCCGCCAAGCCCTGCACCAGTCTGGAGTCAGAGTGATGGGCTTCCTCAGTCCTGAGAGTCACTCGGGGGGGGGGGGGGCGCATCTGCAGTGCAGTGCAGAAGAGCAAGGGGCAGGGCCTGTGTGGGGAGGCAACAGCCAGCTTCACACAGCCCCCAGCACCTCCACCTCAGGGCTTCTATCATACAGTGTTCACAACAGCTGAGCCAGGGCAGGGGTTGGATGGAAGAAGGGCAAAGGGCACTCTGAGCCCAAGGCCTTTGTCCATGTCCCTCCTGTGTCCCTCACCTTGCCCTCTGGACCCACTGATAACATCCCCAGGGCAGGGACCGGGAGCCCTCCCTGAGCCAGGTGGCCCCAACACTCCTCTCCCTGGGCTCTGGGCTCCGCCTGCGGCTCTGATCTAGTGGCAACTGGAAGGAGCAAGGGTGGGAAGGCCAGGTAGCAGGGGTTCAGGGGCACAGAGGAGTTCGGGGTGGGGCTGGTACTGCCCTGGCTTCTTGGGGCTAAGATGTTCCCAGAGGGTACACTGAGGGCCACAGGGAGGATGGCAGCATCAGGGAACATTGCCTTCTGGCTGCTGGGACTTTGGAGCCTGGAAATCCTAGCTTCCAGTGATGCCTTAGTCTCTCACTCATGTGACCATGGCCAGAGATCTAATCCTATAGCCTCAATTTTCTCCTCTGTAAATGGGAATCCAACACTGATTTTCCAGAGTTGCAGAGACAAGTTAACGAAATACTGCACAGACAAAGCAGCTGGTTCATAGGGGGCTTCCCCAATCTCCCTCCCTCCCAAACACTGTGTCCTTCCCCCAGTCAGTCTAGTTTAAGGCAGGAGGAGCCATCAACATAGAAAGAGGGCTTTCGGCAACAGCCATGCTCCCAGGAAGAGGAAATTAACCCCATAATGTGAAGCCAGAGTCCCAAGGAAGTGGCCTGGCCCTACCCTCAGTATTCTTTACTTACAGCTGAAATCTGAATTTTCTCTATTAGGGATTCATTCCTTTGCTGAAGACTTTGTTTTCTGTTAAAATGCAAGTAGTCAGAACTCTGTGGATTAAATATTAACTCCATTTTATAGGTAAGAAGCCTGAGACCCAAAGAGGGAGAGACCTACCCACATGAACACAGCTGGAAATGGTAGGACAGAAAGAAGTCCTTAAACATACAGACAGACTGGAGAGGTGAGACCCCCTCACTTGAGCAAATCTGCTTCAGCTCACTTTCTGACAACACTTGGTGAGGGTGGGGAGGAAGGAAGGTGATTCAGAGTCCTGGGAGATTTGGGCACTGGGGTGGGTAGAGGTGTCACAGTGGCCATTTTCCTCTTCTGTCCCAGGCTGTTCCTTACCCCAGAGGCAAAGGGCACAGTGGGGATCTTATCAGGGCTAGGAGGTGGCCAGGTCCCTGTTCACCTGTCCTCCCTGTCCACCTGTACCCCCATAGCCCAGGTGCTCAGAGAACATGAGTGGAGAGCCTAGGTGTGTGCCCATGTAGCTGGCATCCTGTGTGTGATGACTCTTGGGACCCCATATCTTTCAAAGTGTCTGTACCCCTCCCAGCCAGCCAGCGGGGCTTCCATAGGGCCCTCTCAGCGGCTGGCCCAAGCTGCACTCCCCATGAGTCCCCTGGAAAGATGGGCTCCACAGATCTGGGGAGGAGCCAGCTGTGGATAGGGAAACAGGGGCTGACCAGCTAGGGCTGAGAATGTCTTCTCCCTCTGCTTCTCTATGTGTCCAGAGCAGCTTTAGCACAGGAGTTCCCAGACCCAGGTCCCTGCCACTGATTTGACCTGGTCCCATTCAGCCTTGCTGGCCAGAAGCCCTTCACTACACTTCTGCTTGCTGCAAGTTCTTCCTAGTGTCCTACCCAGATTCTCCTCTGCTTAGTTCTGCCCCAGAAAGAGGGCTAGCATGAAGCTGACTCAAGGATGTGTGGCTATGTGACTTGTGCCTAGTGGTATGTCTTCCCTGCCCCTGCCCCCCATCATATCCCTGGCTGTGTCTGAGCTGTCTGCTCCTTGTGCTGGCCTTTGGAATGACCCCTGTGTCACTCTCTTGTATAGACAAGAAGGGGCAGCTGTAGGTAATGTCAGACTATTAGCCTCATGGCCTCACCAGCCATGAAGTCTGTCTGAGCAGAGACAAGGAAACTGAAGCTCAGAGAAGGACGTTACTGTCTGAGATCACATGGGCCTTTTGGGAGGCCCAACTGGGAGGCGGAGTTTGCTCTTTCCTGTCACAGCACAGGCACTGCGCTCTTGTCCTCTCCCTGACCAACACAAATCACCCATAGGTGGATACTCACAGACACAGACACAGAGGTGGGGAAGAAAGGGCAGCACTCTTGGTGTCACACCCCTCCCTGCAGAGCCAGTGTGTGTACAGCCTTGCCAGCTCCTTGGCTCTGGCCCCAAGCTTTCTATTGCAGACAGTTTTGATTTTTTTTTTGTACCAGTGATTGAACTAGTTTTGATGTTTTTGTACTTCTGTGAATCTTCCTCATCCTGGCAGGTGCTCTTAGACATGCTCTAGTGACTCAGGCCCTCCCAGTGTAGAGACACCCGGTGAACAGGTGACCTAGAAGCACCGCTGGACCTGTCCCATGCTGGCACCACCTGCAAGTCCAGGCAGTCAGCAGACTGCAGCTGAGGTGTTTTTCATGACTCACCTGACAGAGGGGGAAGGAGGATGGCTCTGAGCAATGATCTTTACAACCGCCCCAGGCTGGACCTTGCCTGATTTGACAGCAGGATGGGGACAAACATGTCAATGTCGCAGGAAGGTGAGCCTTTTAGGGTAAAACATGGCTGACACTTACTAAGCACCTACTAAGGCATCAGGCATTGTCGGGAGCATCACATAGATCATCTCGCTGGCTTGTGAGCCCAGGTGGAAGGTGCTAGGATTACTTTCATGGAAGGAACCAGGGCTCAGAGAAGTTATGAGACACGCCCAAGGCCACCCAGGCAGACACAGGAGAGCCCAGACACAAACCCAGGGATTCAGATGCTGGAGTCTGAATTCAAAAACTCCTGAGCTGGCATGGAGTGCTCAGGAACGAGTAAACTCTAGGACAGTAGAGGCAACCATGGTGATGTCGGGAGCACTGTAGGGTGTGGGGAGCACTGTAGGTTATGGGGACCCAGCATAAGGGAGGCAGGCATTAAAGGCCTTTTCATTGTCTTCAACCTCATGAGACATTGGGCCACTCTGGACTAAGAAGAAAAGGAAGGGAAGAAGAGGAAGGGGAGGAGGAGGAGAGGAATGGTGGGGGAAGAAGGAGCAAAGAAAAGAAAGGAAAAAGAACGGAAGGGAGGGAGAAATGGTAAATCAGACAGCACAATCGCATTCTGCTCTGATGGCTGTCATTTTACAAAGAAGTGGTTGGCCACCTATGTCTAGCATGGTGCTCCAGACAGCAGCCGACAGCGCAGCACAGCAGTGTTCTCACCTAGTCACAGGGGTGCACGGTCCAGTGGAGCCCCCATGTGACCAGGTGTGACATCTTCTCCGGAGATGCAGGAAGAAGTCTGTGAAGAAGACCAGCACTGCCACCCTCCATCCCAGTGAGAGAGCCGAAGGGAGCCTCAAGTCTTGCCATTCTGCATAAGCCTGGGGTGCGGCTGGGGTCAGCAATCAGGCCTCAGGCTGCCCCCACTCTGTCACCTACCTCTAGCCCACCTGGTCACCCTCAGAGAGGGTGAGGCCTCTACTGCACTTCCTGCCTTGGTCCAAATCAGGAAAACACTGTGATTAGTAACAACAAGGACTAGTTTTCAGTGCTTACTCTGCACAGCACCATCCTGCCCTTTTCACAGGCACCATCTTATTTCACATGTGGAACACTGTCACTGTTCCGAGAGGAAACTGAGGCTTGGGGCTTTGCATAGTTAACCACCCAAGACAGCACAGCTTGGCAATGGAACACAAAGCACACTCACACTTACTATTAACCCCTTCAGCCAGGTCCCTGCCTGTCCCATCACCTGCACAGAGGCTGTTGTGGGCACCTCCGGAGCACAGCACCTTCTGGGCACAACTCCATAGGATTCCACCTGTAGCCCTGCATGGGCCTGATCCAGTTTGCCGCTCTGGGAAGGGGTCTGTGTTGGTAGCAGTTGTGGGAGTGGCTGGCTGTCTCCACTGGGCCAGCCAGAGGAGATGTGGACCTTGTCCACCCAGCCTGGCACAGACCCAGAGCAGCCAGCAGGGCCCCTGGAGTGTTGTCCTGCTTGGGGCTCCTCTGGGCCACGTTTCTCCCACAGCTCATGACTCCCACTCCTGCCCTCCTGCACTGGGTGGGGCCCAGCCCAGGCCATCAGCTTCCACGTAGTCTTAGAGTCAGTAAAGTCCAAGAGGCCTCCTGGGAGTGCGTCACCCTCCAGCGTGGAGGCACCCTGGGGAGGGAGGTGGAGAGGGCACCTTGGAGGAGCTTTAAATGCCTGGCTGGTTCTGGCTCCAGTCAGTTCACTCAGCAGCACAGGTGAGCCAAGAACCTGTCCTCTACTGACACCAGGAAAAAAGCCAGAGCGGTGGAGACTCCTCCAGCCCAGCCAGGAGCCCAGGATGTTTCTGAAGGCTGTGGTGCTGGGCCTGGCCCTGGTGGTTGTTAACAGTAAGTAGAAGCTGTCTTTGGACCAGGTCTCCGGCTGCTGCAGTGAGTGGGCAGGGTGGAGAGCCTGGGCCAAGGCCAGCAGGTACTTCAGAGTAGCCATAGGCCCCAGGTTGGACACAGGGGCTATCCAGCTGCCACACGGGAGAGCTGGCACTTGCCCAGTGGTAGGCAGGCCCACTACATTGGTGCTACCAGGCCAAGGCCAGAGAGAGAAAGTGAGTGGGTTCCTCACCATCCTCTAGTCTTCACCTCAGAGCTGGAGTTGAGGAGCCAGGGAAGAGACAGGTGCGCACGAATTGCTTTCTGTTCCCTGCCCAGGTGCCCGGGCAGAGGTCAGTGCTGACGAGGTGGCTACTGTGGTGTGGAACTACTTCAGCCAACTGAGCAACGATGCCAAGGAGGCTGTGGAACATCTGCAGAAGTCAGAAATCACCCAGCAGCTCAAGTAAGGAGGTGCAGGGTGGCACAGCTTGCAGAGCAGGGCTTCTTAGAGGCTATTCGAAGCATTGGCAAGGCCTGAGTGCAGAGGTAGGACACAGCACTTAGGGTACTCACTGCCCTGCCACTGACTGGGGGCCCTGGGCTTTCTGGATCTAGATGAAAACAGGGAGGTTGTACAAAATAATCCCTAAGGCACCTTCCTGCTTTAATGTTCTAGAGTTTGACAAATGGCCACATTCTATCATTGAGGCTCATGAAAGAAAATGAAGGTGGGAAATGTCACATGGACTGGCTTCTAATATATTCCAGAAGCAGATTCTCCCATGAAATCAGGGGAAGTGAGGTGGGGCGTTCGGGAAGCTCCCAGGCACATGTAAGGAAATCAGCACCTTGTGCTGCTGAGGTCAAAAACATTCTAAGACACAATGTGACTCTCTGTTACAGCACACCTAGGCTGGAGGGCTCCTAATCCACTCCCATTCCTCACAGCCAAGGAGGGGAAGCAAACTGCTTGAGGTCCTGTGATGGGTGGACACTCAAACTCAGTGGGAAGTGCAGAGATACTTCAATGTAGTAACAGTCTGTTACACCTATTCCCTCTTATCAGGACCCCAGCTAGGGAGGTTCACAAGGGAGAAAGATGGGTGAGCTCTGGACCTCCTACCCAAACACCTGTGCTATGCAGATGTGTATAAGGTGAGTGTTGCACATGTGTAATGGTGGCTTTCTATGCCCTTCCCCTGCAGCACCCTTTTCCAGAACAAAGTCGGGGATGTGAACACCTACACCAGTGAACTGCAGAAGAAGCTGGTGCCCTTTGCCACTAAGCTGCACGAGCGCCTGACCAAGGACTCAGAGAAGCTCAAGGAGGAGATTCGAAAGGAGCTGGAGGACCTGCGCACCCGCCTGCTGCCCCATGCCCAGGAGGTGAGTCAGAAGATCGGGGACAACGTGCGAGAGCTGCAGCAGCGCCTGGGGCCCTATACTGAGGAGCTGCACACCCAGGTCAACAAGCAGGCAGAGCAACTGCGCAGCCAGCTGACTCCCTACATGCAGAGCATGGAGAGTGTGGTGCGGGAGAACGTGGACAACCTGCAGGCCTCCCTGACACCCTATGCTGAGGAGTTCAAGGCCAAGTTCGACAAGAATGTGGAGGAGCTCAAGGGGCATCTCACACCCCATGCTGAGGGGCTCAAGGCCAAGATTGACCAGAATGTGGAGGAGCTGCGCCGCAGCCTGGCCCCTTATGCGGAGGATGTCCAGGAGAAGCTCAACCACCAGCTCGAGGGCCTGGCCTTCCAGATGAAGAAGAACGTGGAGGAGCTCAAGGCCAAGATCTTCGCCAAAGCTGAGGAGCTGCAGCAGAGGCTGACGCCCATGGTGGAGGACGTCCGCAGCAGGCTGAGGGGCAACACCGAGGGGCTGCAGAAGTCGCTGACACAGCTGAGCAGCCATCTGGACCAGCAGGTGGAGGAGTTCCAGAGAAACGTGAAGCCCTATGGGGAGACCTTCAATGGAGCCTTGGTGCAGCAAATGGAGGAGCTCAGGCAGAAGCTGGGCCCCTACTCAGGGGACGTGGAAGGCCACTTGAGCTTCTTGGAGAAGGACCTGCGGGACCAGGTCAGCTCCTTCTTCAGCACCCTGGAGAAGCACCAGGACAAGCCCCTGGCCCTCGTTCTCCCAGAACAGGGTGCTCCTGGAACAGCGCCAGAGCAGCCCCAGGAGCAGCCCCAGGAGCAGCCCCAGGAGCAGCAAGAGCCCTCCCCTTTGGAAAGCTGAACTGCCCCTGGTGTCCTCGCCCTGTTACCATGGACACCTGCCCTGCCCTGCCTCCTGTCTGCCCAGCAGTCCCTAAGCACTTCTTGTACAAACTTGAAGATACATGCCCAGTGGGTGGTGATGCCCCTTCTCCATACTCAATACAGTTGCTGAGAAACTAGCCCTATCTGGTTGTCATGGAACTTCTTGTGAGGGGAGGAGAGCACTGACTGACAGAGCTTAGCAATTATCTGGCAGAACACGTTGGGAGACACTGAGGGTGAGACTACAGGAAAGGGAAGGGCTAGTATGTTGGGGAGGGGTGCTGGGGAGAGCTCTAATAGGAGGAGGAAAAGTAAAATGTCACACATCATCTGAAGACAAAATATGAAACCGCTCAGTCATTCAGGCAACAAATATTTATTGAACACCCTTGATGTGGCAGGCATTGTTCTGGGCACCAGATGTTAGCAAACAGCTTTCGTGAAGCTGAGAGTCTGCACTGGGTCTCACGCTAAGAGGGACACCTACAGGTGAGCAGGACATTGTCCCTCACTGCACAGTGGAGAAGATAGTCCTACCTGGCATATGACAGCTGTGCCTTTAACTTCTTTATGTAAAGTTGAGTTTAACCCAGCTCCTCATTATAAAAGTGACTCTTGCCTGTTTGAGAAATTTCTTGACCCCTGACTAAACCCATGGGCTCCCAGAATTGAGGAACAAGGCCTAGGGATGTGGACAAGTCTAGGGAACAGGGCTGAAACAGGTGCCAGAGCCTGGGAAGCCTTGGGATGCTCTGCCCTCAAGCCTCCTGCCAAGTGGCAGGAGTGTCTTCTGTCTAGGGTGGAGGCTGCAGTTCTGGGATGAGGAGCTTTCCTCAGCACAGCCAGCTGTGGGTAGCTGCAGCCTCTGGGATGAGGTCCCCCTCCAACCTGGGAGATTCACACTCTTCCAAGAAGGGAAACTCAGAGGAGTGTCAGTCCAAAGGTCTTGACATCTTGATTGCTGGCCCTGACCCAGGTCTGTGAGTCTAGCCATCACCCCCCTCCTCCTCAGAGTAGGGGGCAGATCTTCAGGGCTGTCCTGGAAGAGGCCTAGAATGCTCTGTGGGGAAGGCCCCTGGGAGGGTGTCCCAGGAACTCCTCCCTCCCTCTCTCCCCAGGTGCTCAGGATGGCAGTAGCAAAAGCTCCAGCTGCTAATGCCAGCCTGAGCACCTGCTTCTTGGGAGGGATGTATGCTTGGGGATCAGGGAGACAGGGGTTTTGATCTGGGCTTCTCAATTGACTATGGGATGATTTGGGGTAGCTGATAGATCCTCTTTTGGAAGGCAAGAATGACAGTCCTCAGCTTTGAGAGTTGTTCTGAAGGTCTAGTGGAGCAAGGAGTGCCAAGCACTTAGCATAATATTGTGTGTAGAGTAAACGTGCAATAACTGGTTTACTTCTTACTGCTGTAGCACAGTGCCCAGTGTATGTGATCTCCAGCTGCCCTCACTCCTGCACTCTAGGTCAGTAAGGTTGCCACAGCCACCTCTGCCTCTGGTCATTGGCCCTGTAGGAGTCTACCTGTGGACATACCTTAATGAGCCCAGCAGAACCCAGAGGCTTACTAGCTGCCTCTAGGAGACAGCCACACAGAGCAGTGAGGCACTGTGAGGACACCGCATAGAGGCTGGGCAGCCTGTTTCTGAGCATGTCTGGAAGTTCAGAGGTGCTGCTAGACCTCACCTGGGGACCACCTGTTTGAGCACTGTCTCCACCCCCAGGGCCTCAGTGTCTCCCAGAGCTTGGTCCTTAGTATGAGTCCTGGGTAGGGCTCCTGAGTCTTTCCCACCACCCCAGGACTGTCTCTGAGGGTCCTGTCATGGTCCTACTCCTGGTCATCGTCTGGTCTCATCTGATCATCAGTCTTCTGGGTCACTGACCTGGCAGATGTCTCCTGGTAACAACACTGCTTGTAGCTGCTACAATAGAATGAGTATTTATATCCCCCAAGTTCATTTGTTGAAATCCTAACCCCCAAGGTGATGTCATCAGGAGGGGCTGTAGGAGGTGATTCGATCATGACAGCAGAGCCCATACAAATGGTAGTGTCCTTAAATAAGAGGCCCCAGAGAGATCTCTCAGTGCCATCTATGAGCCAAGAAGCTACCCTCATCTGACACCAAATATGCTGGAGCCTTTATCATGGACGTCCCAGCCTCCAGGACTGTGAGCAAGAAATCTGTTTATGAGCCACCCGGTTTGTGATATTTTGGTAAAGTAGCCTGAATGGACTGAGACAACTGTACAGCTTCTGAATTTCCCTTGCTTGGTGAGTTTCAAGGGGAGTCAGAGGCTGCCTCCATTTATAGACTCTAAAAATGCCAGCCTCTTGACATACAGCTCCCTTACCTTAATCCAGTATCATCATAGACCTCTGCTTAGCAAATCAGACATAATTTCCCCTGACTGGTGAAAAAATAAAACAGAGCTAATGGAGAGTCCTTTCTGGGATGGGCAGTTCGTAGCAGCCTAGAGCCTCCATCCAGGGCTTAGTCCTAGCAGTGGCCACTAGGCAGCCTGGCTGTCCTGGTCCAGTGATGGCAGGACAGCTGTCTCCCTGGTCTAGTTTTGTGGAGTGATCACAGCCATGTTTCCTCTTGGCTTCCTTTATTGTCTATTTTCCAAACCTAGTACTCCAGCTTTCCTTGAAATTCCTAGAAATAGTTCAATACATTTAGCTTCTGTGTTTATCTTTCAAAGTAGGTATCTGTGGCTATCAAGAGCCTTGATTGACAACCCCTTCTGTCTATTGGGGAGGTTTCTGCTGCCTTGGCCCTTGGAAGCCACATGCTCACCCCTGTCCTGCTCTAGTTGTCTGAGGTATTCTTAGTCCTCCATGGATCTGGGCCTGTCTCTCAAGGAAGGCAGTCTTCCCTTTTTGTTTTAAGCCTTTTTGTTTCAGTTTCCTGTGACCCAGTCAATCCTGGGGTCGTCCCTAGCAGGGAAGACGATGGGACAACTGGGAAGGTTGGAAATGACCATCTGTCCTTGCTTTGGCAACCAGCCCCACCTGCTATTTTCAGAGACATTCTGACAGCCACTCTCAGATCTCCTGTGAGGTCCTGAGGTTAAGAAAAATGTCCTGATTTTGTTTAGGGAATCTTTTTATTTATGAGAAAATGCCTGAGAGATTTTTAAGTTAAAACAACAAAAAAAGCAAGGCCCTGGTGATTATAGTTACACAGCCCTGTTGTTATAGTTCAGATCTTGGCTATCCCCCAGAGGTGCATGTGTTGACAGCCTGGCTTGGCTTGGCTTGGCGCCCAGCCTGTGGTGCTATTGTAGGGTGGATGAGGATGTGGGGCTAAAGCAAGGAAGTTGGGCCATTGAGGATGTGCCCTTTAAGAGGATGTTGGAATCCTGGCTCCTTCTTCTCTTCCTCTTTGCTTCCTTGCTACCATCAGAGGAGCAGCTTTCTCTACCATGTGCTCCCACCAAGATGTGCTGCCTTGTCACAGGCCCAACAATAATGGACTGAAGCTGCTGAAACCCTGAGCCAAAACAAATCTTTCTTCCATTTAAGTTGATTTATTGCAGGTATTTGTTATGGTAATGGAAAGCTGATGAATCCACCTGTTCAGGAAGACACATGGGTACTTGCATGTGAACATGTCAGGAGGTGAAAAGGTTCCCAGCCCAGCTAGACCTGCACACCCCTCTGGGGAGGACACTGACAGGGTGTGCTAGCTGCTGAGCAGGAGGCTTGAGAGCGGGCAGAAGGGAGACCGTAAAACAGAGAGAAACTGTTCCCTGCCCAGGCATCTGAAGAGTGAGAGGAGGAGGAGTCACAGAAGGGAAAACCTGGGATAGAAGGGAAGGGTAGGCCCCTTCCCCTACTGATGGCCCCACAGCAAGGGTTGTAGAACTTTGATGTGGCAATTGATCTGATGTTCGAAGCTCTCTATAGTGAAAGATTTTTAAAAACACATTATAAGTACTGTTTGGATTCATGTAATTTTTCCAACAGACTATGACACCTAAGATGCAGTAGATGCGGGAAAGCCTGTTCAGAATGTGGAGGGATGTTACCTAGCAAGGGATGGAGTTGGGATTTGACACTGGGCCATCTAGCTACACGGCTTTTCTAAACTCCCAAGCTGTGGCACCAGGAATCCTCACAGAGCAGAGGGATTCCATCCTGCACAAGGGTCAGGCTTGGGCTCTACCTGGTCATACTGGAATCCCAGTATCTGGCTTGCATAAAAGAAAGACATCAGGAATCCTAGGCTTAGAAGGGAGGGGTTTCATTTTCCAGCACAGATTTATGTAGCATTGGGATTTAAGAAAAAACTTTTAGTCTTACCCTTTTTTTTCCCCCATGCTGGGGATGAAACCCAGGGCCCTTGCACATGCCAGGCACAGACTCTACCGCTGAGCTACATTCTAGACTGCTAGCATTACTTTTTAATTGTGGATATATATAACATAAATTTATCATTTAAACCATGTTTATATACACAATTCACTGGCATTAATTCTATTTGCAAGGTTGTGCAACTACCACCCCTATATATTTCCAAAAATTTTTCATCACCTCGAACTGAAAGCTCTTATTCACTGTGCTATTGTGAGTGAATAATGCTGCTACCAACATGAGTGTACACACATCTGTTCTAGGCCCTGGTTTCCATTCTTCTGGGTTTATATCCAGAAGTGGAATTGCTGGCTCATGTGGTAATTCTATGCTTAATTTTTTGAGGAGCCTTTTTTTGTAGCAGCTGCACTGTTTTATATTCCTAGAAGCAATGCAAAGGGCCTTATTTCTTCATGTCCTCTCTAACCCTTGTTATTTTCTGTTTTTTGTTTTGTTTTTAATATTAGCCACCTGGAGAACATTACTATTTTTAATTTTTTTTGTTTTTGGTACCGGGGATCGAACTCAGGTCCTTGCGCTTGTGAGGCAGGCCGTGGAACCACTGAGCTAAATCACCGGCCCTAAGGAGAACATTATTTTTAAAACAAGGAAGAAGTAAGTAAATATTCACTCGAGCTTCTCCAGGATGCAGCCTGATCACAGGCAGGATTGAAGCACTTGCCCTCTATGGGAGACTGGGTGCTGGGAGTCCCCGGGCAGAGGTGCTGTGCCAAGTGACGTGCTTGTCACACCCACATGCTGTCACTGAAGCCCAAAGGTCAGCAGTTATCTGAGAACAGAGGTCACTACCCTTGAGGTCTCCAGTGTCCCTAGCAGCCCTGATCAGGGCAAAGGGAGGGAGCCCAAGGACCTCGCTGCTCTTGAGGGATTGTCCAGCAGGATCAAAAGCAGCTCCTGCAGGGGGACAATGTGTCCTCTTGCTCTCATCATAGGACATTCTGTGCTCCCAGGAGGACAGAAACAATAAGCTTGGTGTTAGCTGGGGACTCCTGTGTCCCTGTGGCTTGGAAGGTGCAGGATGGGGTCTTGATTGCCCTGCCACGTGATGACAAGTAGTTGACAATGGTGGGCACAACAGCAACCCCAGCAGTGCTGGGTCAGGGAAGGAGGATGTGAGCTGCTGGCTCTGAGACAGATTAGTGATCTGTCGGGATCATGGGATGCGGAGGAAACTGTCTGGTCTCTCTGTCCAGTTCCTTTGACGTCATCTAATAAATGGCCACAGATGTAAACCAATATGCTCTCGAGTTCAGGCTCCCCACTTGTTTTTTCACCATTGCATTTACAGAGTGTGGTAATGGCCTCTGAGATGGCCCCAGTGATCCTCATCTCTAGTATTCACACCCTGTCATACTGAGGACTGACCTTGTGATCGATAAGCTATTGTGCTGGGGTATGGTGGCATTTGCCTGTAGTTCCAGCTACTTGGGAGGCTGAGGCAGGAAGGTTGCAAATTTAAGGCCAGCCTGGGCAACTTAGCAACTTAGTGAGAATTTGTCTCAAAATTAACTTAAATTAAATTGGTCTTGGAGTGTAGCTCAGTGGTAGAGCAGCCCTGGGTTAAATGCCTAGCACTGAAAGAAAAAAAAACCCCACCAAAATTGCTATTGTGGAAGTCATGGTATGTTCTCCCTGTGGTGAGGTCCTGGTGGGGAGTAACAGAGATCTGGGTTCTCCAACAGCTAACATCAACCTGCCAGTTGGGTAGTGAACTGCCTTGGAAAAAGATCTCCAGCCTCAGCCAAGCCTTCAGATAATGGTAGCTCCAGGCAGTATCCTGTTTGCAACCTAACAGATGGAACTGGAAACACACACCCAAGCTCCTGACCTCCAGACATTGTAAGAGATCATGAATATTTATTATTATTCTAAGACACCAAGTTTTGGGGTGATTTGTTGTGCAGCAAAAGCTAACTAATACGCTGAACTGTCGAGTGTCCAAAGAGGAGGCTATTCATAATCCAGGTACAGGTACAGTATGAGCTAGCAGCGGCTCTACTACAATTCCTTGGCCTTTTGAGAATCCGCTAGTGTGAATCAGATTGGGGCTTATCTCGCCCCACTCCAGCTTAAGACTAGAATCCTCAGCCAGGCTAAGTTAGCTGTAACTGGTTCATCTGCTTTCCAGCATCCAAAATATTGCCATGGATCTTTTCTTCCTATCCCTGTGGGTCTGCATATTTTCTAAGAAAAAAACTTCAGGGAAAAGTGTAATTAGATACATGCATTCGATCTGCCATGTGTGTCTGGAAGAGCACAGAAGCAGCCTGCACAGGTGGCCGAAGGCTGCGAAGTTCACCATTCCCCTGGGGCCTGAGCCATGGGTCTCAAGTGCCTGGGAAGCCTCTGTGTTATGGCAGAGGGTTAGTGGACAGGAATGTTCCCGTCTGGAAAAATGTACTTCCAAGTAAACAGTCATCATAAAGGAGTAGCATGGAATGCATGTTGTTAGCAAGCTATAAAGATGGTCATTGTAGTGTTATTTATAACTTAAAAATTAGAAAAGTATCACATACAAGAAGAGAAAATTGTTACATAGAACACAATATATTCATTTTATCATTCATTAAAAGTCATAAAGTGAATGAAAATTTATTGACATGAATATACATGTGTGACATACCCTTTAAATGATAACTCAGGTTTCCGAACCATGTGATCCCATAAACATAAATTTGTAAAAAATGTATAAATGTATGTTGTCAGGATTGTGGTGTGTACCTGTAATCTCAGCATTTTAGGAGGCAGAAGCAGTAGGATCCCAGGTTCAAGCCCAGCCTAGGCAACCTACTGACTTTGGAAGACTCTGTCTTAAAAAAATAAAGTATGAAAAGAAGTCTGAGGATATATTCAGTGGAGGTGTCCTGGTTTCAACCTCCAGTACAGAAAGGAAAAAAAATATGTAAAGATAGGCCTAGATAATGTGGACAAATATATGAGTACTGATGGCAGAATTATGGGTGGTTATTTTTCTATGTACCATCTGTATTTTATACTTTTTAACAGTGTATTCTTGTGCTTGCTTCGGCAGCACACATACTAAAATTGGAATGATACAGAGAAAAGAAAACTCAAAAAACAAAAACAGTGTATTCTTTTTATTTTTTCTACATTGTATTATTTTAATATGAACAAAATCCAAAGCTATTTGTTAATTTTAGTTAATATTTTAATATCTTAATAGATGAGACCCTGTACTCAAAAAGGCTGGGCATGCATAATTCTGTCCATGGAGTCTATCAGGGGATCAGACAGAAGCTTATACATTAGGCTGCCTTACCTTGGTTTTATGCAAAATTGCATTTCTCCAGAGTCTCTTTTTATTTGGCACTGGGGATTGAACCCAGGACCTTGCACATGCTAAGCACATGCTCCACCACTGAATTACATTCCCAGCCAGTAACTATAATATAACTCAAAGAACCCACAGAAAGCCAGGCACACTGGCATGTGCCTGTGGTTTGGGGATCAGCCTGGGCAACATAGCAAGACCTTATCTCTTAAAGAAATAAAAAGTTTCACAGAGATGTTTATTTTGCAACTCGATGTTTGGAGAAGCTCTATTTTCCCCTTGAGTCTAGTGTGCCTCCTTCTTTCTGATTATGACAATTACATAGCCAAATTTACCTCTTCATGGGTTTCCAGGAAACTCAAAGGCAATATGAAGGTCAACTCTTGCAACTTTGTCATCTTTCATTGCTTTTGTGACTGTGTTCTCTATCTGGTCATACTTTTCTTCTCTTATTTTTATTTTCTCTGGTTCTAAGGTTCTCTCTCTTCCCCTCACCTCTACCTTTTACCATTATTTTAATTTTCATTTCTAGTAGCCTCTGATCTTTGGTGATGAAGAGGGGTCTATATAAATAAGTCTCAAACAAATAAACAAATGGTTTTAGCTCAGTGGTGCTGCACCTGCCTTGCAAGCACAAGGTCCTGAGTTCAATCCCTGGTACCAAAAAACAAAAACAAAAAACAAAAACAAATAAACAATTACAGTCCTTATCTTGTTTGGCACACCACTGCCATGCTGACTCAACATGCTTGGTACATCTCGTGGTGTTATGGTCCATGCCACTGGTCCCACCCAGCATTGCGCCACCAGCAGGTGTCTCTAACACAAACATCGAACTGTGGGTGCTTCCCGAGAACCGTGAACCATGGTCTGGGGAGGCACACAGGTCACAGTGACAAGCCTGAGAACCCGAGGACACTGTGTCCTGACTTTAGCTAGACTGGTTCTGCTTATGCAGGGGCCAGCATGGCAGGGGCACTGAGGGTCATGTTGAGGAGCAGGCTGAGATAAGGAGGGAGAGGCAGCCTCCACTCCCAGAGTGACTTGGCAGCTGTACCTGGCTTGGCTGTTCCTTCCCTGGCTGGCCCTAAGCTGCTGTTTCTGTGCCCAGATCAGCTAACATGTGGACCTGGCTTTCCTGTACTTCAACAGCCTCCTCTCTTCCCAACCATAAACACCGTGGGGTGCGGGGAATAGGACTTCACTTCCTCCTGAGCATGGTGGGTCCCTGGCTTCTCCTAGTAAGAGGCAAACAAGCTTTTGTTGTAGTTCTGGTCTTAGGAGTAGGGTCCTCTCTTGCCCTGAGTGTGGACAGTGAAGGCAGATAGAACCAGAATTGGCCCAGAGAGAGATCTTGGGTGAGATACTAAACTCTCCAAGCCTTAAGTTTCTCTGTAAGTGAAAGGGGGAAAACAATAATAAAGGTAAATGCCAGCATGTTGCAGAGAAATTATTGTATTTCAGTCTTTTTGACCCCTCTTGAGCAAGATTCAGGAAGGCTGAGAGATTTGGGGGATTCCCAGGCCACCTTCCCAGGTCACCTCTTACTACTACAGTCTAGTCACACTGAGCACTCATCTTTCCCCAAGGTTTTATCTTACTTCTCTCTAGGATACAATAAGGAGTCTGGCACACAGTATAGTCCCAGCCCTCCAGAGCTCAGCCTTCTTGTGGTCTCCCTTCAGCGCACACATGTACACTGGAGGCCTGAGACAACTCTACCTCTGGTACTGCACTCTGGGACACCTTCCTCCCCAGGCACAGGCCCATGCTCCCCATCCCATTCTCCCTCTCTCCTCATGCACTGGGCCTGTGCCTTGCACCTTCCTGACCAGGGGGCTTTTGCACAAGTCTCCTGGTCTCTCCCTTTGCTCACCTGCCAGACCCTCACTCAGGATGCCTCTGGCCTCTGCATTTTCAGCCTCACTCTGTGGAGCCCTGTTAGAGAAAGTGATGATCTCATTTATGTCACTACAAATTCAAGGTCTCTAGCCTCATGTGGGTCCTTGGCCAGGACCTGGTACACCTTCCATGTATTTCTCCTCACCCCCCCACCAGCTCCATTAAAGGCTCACTTACAGCCCTCCTGCCTTCATTTTTCCCCAGTTCCCTGCTCTCCGGTGTCCATACCCACCATGCACTGCATGTGCCCCCAAAGCTCACCAGGAATCTTCGGAGTGCAGAACATGCATGTTCTCCAGCCCTTTCCTTACTTTATCTTCCCAGAGATTTGATATCAGTGATCTCTCTCTCCCTCTCTCTCTTTTGTTAGTACCTGGGATCGAACTGAGAACTTTGCGCTTGCCAGGTAGGCATGGTGCCACTGAGCTACATCCCTGGCCCCTATATCAGTGATCTCTTACCTTTTACTTCTTTGACTTTTTTTTTTTTGGTGATAATAGAAATAGAACCCAAGGCTTTCCATGGTGGTGAATGCCTGTAATCCCACCTACTCAGGAGGCCCAGGTAGAAAGATTACAAGTTCAAGGCCACCTTGGGCAATTTGGTGAAATCTTGTCTCAAAATAACAAAATTTTAAAAAGGGCTGGGGTGTAGCTTAGTGGTAGAGCACTTGCCTAGCATGCACAAGCCCCTGAATTCAATCCCTAGCACTTCAAAAATAAATATTTTCTTCAAAGGAACAGAAAAACAATAGTAGGACAGCAAGAAGATTTAAGAAGCAGGGGCCGGGGATTTAGCTCAGTGGTTCCGGCACCTGCCTCGCAAGCGCAAGGTCCCAAGTTCGAGCCCCAGTACCAAAAAAAAAGATAATAATGATACTGTGACAGTTAAATCAGTAATCACAGCAAATGTAAACAGATTAAATTAGCCAATAAAAATAGACTGCTGGGTTAAAATTCTACCTCTCATTAGTTCTATGGCTTTGGATAAGTTATTTAACTTCTCTGTGTCTCAGTTTCCTTATTTGTAAAACAGGGATAATGATTGTACTTACCTCTAGGGTCTGTGAAAAATAATAGTTTAATATAGCCATTAGAAAACACTCAGCAATGTTTGACACACAATAGCTGCTCTATGAGTTTAATGTTTTCAAGTTGGATTTTATAAAACTTCCAGTTTTTGCTATTTCTAATGTCAGTGAAAAGATGAAAAGTAGGAAGTGGGGGAGACTTAAAAAAAGACATACCAGGGCCAGGGATTTAGCTCAATGGCACTGGACTTGCCTCGCAAGTGCAAGGTCCTGAGTTCGATCCCTGGTACCAGAAAAAAAAAGAAAAAAGAAAAAAAGCCATACCAGACAAATATTAATAAGAAGAAAGCAGGTGTGTAATGTGGCATCCAAACAAATAAGCTTTGAGTAAAAAGGATCAATAGGGATAAAGTGGATCATTATTCAATGACAAAAGAAAAAATTCACCAGGAAGATACAACAATTTGGAATCTAACAACACAGCCTCAAAACATGTAAACCAAAAAGCTATGTTGTCACGGAAAGAACTTCGTTAATGTGGTGGGAGATTTTCATATCATTTTCTCAACATTTAGAATCACAGAAAAATAAGAGATTTGAACAACAGCTAATAACTTGATATATAAAGAACTCTATACCCTAGGAAATATAAAACATTTCCCACAATTGAATACATACTAGCTTCAAAGGAAATCCAAGTATTGCTTGTAATAGCAAATGTACAAGCAAAAATGCTTAAACGTTGTCCATCAATAGATAGACAAATAAATTACTTCACAGCATAAAGTAAGACACAACTGATAAGAACAGACAAACTTTATATATATTCATGGATATGTTCTCAAAACATGATGTAAGTGAAAAAAATGCACACTGAAGGATATATTTTTCAATTACTTATATACATTTTTATAATGTGTAACACAACCTATCATAATATATCATTTTGGCTACATAAATGTATACAAAAGAAAAAAGCCCAAGAGACCCGCCAACCTCAGGCAGGTCACAGAGGAGAGGAGAGGAGAGGAGAGTAAGAGGGGAGAGAGGGGAGGAACTAGAACTGGGGACAAAACAGGGACTTGACTTCTACCAGCCACATTTTATTTCTCTAAAAAATGATTCCAGGATACAAATATCAAACACTAATACTTGTTAAGTCCTGGTAGCAGGCACATGAATGTTAGTTGTACTGTCACATGTACTTCAATGTATACTCAAAATACTTCATTGTAAAATTTTGAAAATAAAAGGCAAGAGGACTGGGAGGAAATGTAGCTCAGTCATAGAGCACTTGCTTAAGTTTGTGTAGCTTGGAGTTTCATTCCTTGTATAACAAAAAAATAGAAGAAAAAAAGGCAAGAGATCCCTCAATTTCTGATGCTTTTTATACTAACTTGTAGAACTATGTGCACTTTAATCTTAAAACTTATATAATAATTTACTCCTAAATTTTCACCCAATCACTTAAATCTGAAATACAGAGAAGAGGGGAAAATCAAGTCCAGCCTGGGAGATGAACGAGCTAAATTTTGCCAAATATGTGGAATATCATTGCTTAATGCATTGAAGAAACCTTAGTGAAACCAACCCATTCATTGATTGAGATTCTTCACATGGGGCAGACCTGCCACGCCTTTCAACACCAATGCTTATTTCCTAGATTTTTCTCCCAGACTTGGGGTGGCTCAGTTCCTCAGTGTTACAGACGCTCCCAAGAGGTGCCAATGAATGAAACTGCATGATGGGATTTGCTGCATGAGAGGCAGCCAGATCTCATCTGCTGATTGTCTGGGCCTCTGGATCCCAGCAAACCCTCTGTCATGGTTACTCCTTACTCTGGTGGAGCAGTCCTGCACTTTTCCTGACCAAGGATGGGAGGAGGCAGATTATTCAAGGTCTTGCATTTTTGAAAATGTCTTTATTCTCACTCTTAACGGGTACCGTAGCATGGCATTTTAGGTTAAAAATAAATTTTCTCTCATATTCTGGAAAGCGCTGCTCCTGCTGACTGGAGCCTCTGGTGTTGCTGTTGAGAAGCCTGAAGTTGTTCTGCCTGCAACCATTTATGCCACTGCTGCTGCCTCTATTCTCTCTAGAAGGTCTTTGGACCTGAGGTTCTCACAAGTCTTGATGCTGCGCTTTGTGGCGGGTCTATTTCTGATCTTCAGGCTAGGCACTGAAGTACTTCTTGTGCCCTTTCCATCTAGAAACACATTTCCTTCAATTCCAAGAAAATAATGAGTCGCTCCCCTTCTATCATTATCTGAATGTCAGACTGACTAGACTCTTTTTTTCTTCTAACTTTAAAAATTTTCACTCCTATTTTCCAACTTCATGTTTTAGGTTTCTTCCTACATTTCTTGCTTTGAGGTGCTTTATATCTGCTCCCATACTTTTGAATTTCAAAACATGTTTGCTGTTTTATTTGGCATCAGAAATACCCCCCTAAGGCCATGTGCAAAAGGCTTGGTCCCCATCCCGTGGTGCTGCTGGGAGGTGGTGGAATCTTTTGGAGGTGGAGCCTTGTTGAAGGAAATTCAGTCACTGGTGGCGTGATCTAGAAGGGGATATGGGGATCCTAGCCTCTTTCTCCTTTGCTTCTTGGTTGCCGACATGTAGATAGACTTCCTCTTCCATGAGCTCCTGCCATGATATACTGTTCTGCTACTGGCCCAAAGCAACAGAGCCAAGTGACTATGGCCTGAAATCTCTGCAACTATAAGCCAAAATAAGCCTTTCTTCCTTTAAAGTTGATTCTCTTGGGTATTTTGTCACAGTAACAAAAAGCTGACTAATCCATATATATAGCAAATGACTGAAAACAACCCAATGTCCACCACTAAAAAGAATGGCTGAATAAACTATTCTGTATTCACACAACTGAATATCATGTAGTTATAAATTTCTCTCAACAGATATAGAGTGATCACCAAAATATTGTTTTAAATGAAAAGAAAAATAAAATGTAGTTGAATGTGGTGGCACATGCCTTAATCCCAACACTCTGGAAAGCTAAACAGGAGAATCACAAGTTTGAGCCTAGTCTGGGCAACTTAATGATTTAATGAGAACCTGTCTCAAAAAAAAAAAAATTTCTGCAGATGTTGCTCAGTGCAATGGTCCTCAGTTTAATCCCCAGGACAAAAAATTTAGAATGAAAATGTAGAAATCATATATACTATGTGATCTTTTGTATATACAAGGAAAGGAAATATATGATGTATTTACTTATTTTTGGATAAAGAATTGCTAGAAGGCTAAATAAATTAAACTAGAAACAAAGAGAAATAGTCACCTGTATTCTGCTAAGGGAAATTGAATGAGAGGGATAGGAATGTTGAGCAAAGAGGACAGCAACTTCTTAAACACACTCGCAACCAATCACCCCATTTTTAGTTCCAATGTCACTCATGCTTTGAGTAGAATTTGTTGCTGCTGTTGCTGAACTTTGGGGCATTTGGGTGTGCAAGTCAGTCAGGGGATGCTTGGCTTTCTCCTTTGCTGATTCAAAATTTATCTTTTCAGTTGTCCAGTTATTATCATTGGACCATCTGGAAGTTTTCAGCTTCCAAAATGTTGTTACTTTTGTCTCCTTTTCTATTCTCCTTGTGGGGTTATGCATTTTTTTAAAAAGTGCACTTGAATGCATTTTATTGAGATTTCAGTTAACAGCAGAGGCTAATGCATACAATCAATCTCTTCTAGAAGTAAATTCAATCGATGCTCTTTAGTCTCTTTTCCCCATATACTAGTTTGAAAGTTATCCATTCTCTCTATTCTTTTAATGGGTTACTCTTAAATTTTTAATATTTTCACCTTACCTAACAAGCCTAAAGGTAATCAATATTCCCTTCTTCCTGAGAGATAATGCAAAAATGTTAGAATGCTTTAACTTTGATCTCTTCTTTCCCATTTTTCAAATTACTTTTCTTTTTCTTGCACTACTGGGTATTGAACCCAAGGCTTTCACACTGAACTATATCCCCAGCTCTTGTTTACTTTTATTTTGAGACAGTATCTTGCTAAGTCCCTACATTTCTCAGGCTGGGCTCAAACTTGCCTCACTCAGCCTCCCAGAGTGCTGGGATTACAGGTGTGCACCACCTCATCTATCTTTTCCTGTCATTTTGGTCTAATATATTAATTCCCAATGGTTTCTAACACCTCTTTCAGAGTGGTCCCTTTATCTATATCCATATCTATATCTATGTCTTTCTATATGGAACTATATTCTTTATATAAATAGTTCTCTATATGCATCACTTTCTCTATATAGTTCTATGAATGAGATATGATCAACATGAAAGATGAATAAACTAAGAGTGTTTTACAGTAAAAGACACATTGCCATTAATCCCCCATCAAATACTACCCCCTTGCTTTGAACACACTTATTATTTTTGCCACTTTATGAAACAATTCTGAAAGTTCTTTTTGTGAGTGCCTTTCTGAGTTGTGATTAAAAATACAGTAAATGTTGCTGCCAAGTGCCATACAATGGAAAGATAGGCTCATAAAGACATTGGGGTGTGTCCTTCTCTACATTAGTCACTGGATGTGGCTCTGTGCAACTCGTAACTCTTCTCAAAAATCATACAAACCATGAAAAGTGAACATTTTTTAATCAATTCAGGACATCAAATCAGCCACAACAATGCAACTAAAGAAAGTCATAGAAGAGAACAGCTTCAGAAAGTGGCAAAAATGATGAGGTAAATGTGTTTAAAGCAAGGGGTAGTATTTTGAAGGGGATTAATAGCTATGTATTTTTACTACAATAAATGCTTAAAATTTAAGCATTCACCATACATTTCTTTCTTTCTTTTTTTTTTTTTGCAGTACCGGGGATCGAACTCAGTACCTTGAGCTTGCAAGGCAGGTGCAACACCACTGAGCTAAATCCCTGGCCCTCATCATATATTTCAACCACATCATATATTTGTTTGTATATTTTTTATAATATATAACATTTCTATTATATATAGCTCTCCTATCATGTTATAAGTATGGTCTAGGCACTAGGAATATGAAAGCAAATTAGGCAGACAGATTAAACTGCACATAAATATATTTTGTTAAGTAGAAGCACATGAAATTGCCAATACTTAATCAATTTTTACTTGTAAAAACTAATTTTATACATGCATATAACACACACATAGCTCCACAAGCTCAAGCCTGTTAAATACTAAAACTGTAAGATGCCATGAAATAAGCAAGGATGACTATGTCTTGCATTTACTCATTGCATTAATGTGGGTTCAGTCAGAAAAACAGAAGCCACTCCATGTAAAAAAAAAAAAAAAGCTTTAATGTAGAAAATTAAATTTTTATAAAACTATTGGAAGAGATGGAGAAAATGACCCCTGTGGCTTTAAGTACTGAAGGACTGCTTCTCAAAAGCTTGCCTCTAAGTGGCTACAAGTGGGAAGCTCCTCTAATTATCCCAGTCTGCAATGCCAATGCATGTGAAGCAGAGAAGGGAAGGAAGGCCATACAGAAGCTGCTTTAAGCCCCATGTCTGCATAAGCTTCTGTCAGCAACTGCAGTGAAAAATAATGGCCTCTCCTCTTCTCACATGGGCTGACTCTAATGTGGGCCCACAGAGAGAAGGAGATTTTGAGGAATGTAGTTCCAAGTTCATCCTCTGCATCCTAAGAAAGACTTCTGGTGAGAATGTAAAATGGTGCAGCCCCTATGGTAAGCAGCAGTGTGAGTCCTTGAAAAATTAAAAATAGAACTACCACATGATCTAGCAATTCCACTTCTTGGTTTACACTAAAATGAATAGAAAATGGGAAATGCAACAGATACTTGTATACTCATGTTGATAGCAGCATTATTCACAATTGCTGAAAGGTGGACGCAACCCAAAGATCCATCAACAGATGAACAAAATGTGGTATATACCTATGTTAGTCAGCTCCTCATCACTGTGACGAAATACCTGAGGAAAACAACTTAGAAGAGGAAAGGTTTATTTTGGCTGACAGTTTCAGAGGTCCATGCTTGGCTGGTTCCAAGGCAGAAAAATCATGATGGAAGGACATGCCAGAGGAAAGCTGCTCCCCTCATGGCAGCCAGGAAGCAGACAGGGTAAGGAAGAGCCTGAGAAAGGATATATCCTGCAAGGGCATTCCCCTAGTGTCCTACTTTCTCCAACTAGGCCCACCTCTGAAGCATCCATTATCTTCCAATAATGCTATTAAATTACAATCTCATCAATGGATTCATCCATTGATAAAGTTAAAGCTCTCATTATCCAGTCACTTCCCAAAAGCCCATCAGCAACCAAGCCTTCAACACAGCAAGCCTTTTGGGGGAGACATTGTGGATCCCAACCATAACAATACATACAATGGAATATTATTATTCAGCATTAAAAAAGAAGCAATTTCTGATACATGTGACAACATGGAGGAGGCTTGAAGTCATTATGGTAAGTTGAAAAAGTCACAAAAGGAGAAATGCTGTAATTTCACTTATATGAACTACATGGAATGGTCAAATTTTTATTGTCATAAAGTATAATTGTGTAGTTTCCAGGGACCACAGGGTGTGAGAAGTGGGATGTTATTATTTAGTGGGTACAGAGTTTCTGATAAGATGAAAAAATTCTAGAGATGGACAGAATAGTGTTTTCAAGGTTCATCCATGTTGTAGAATGTTCTAGAGCACTTTGTTCCTTTTTGTTGTCAAAAAATATTCCCTTATATTGATATGCTGCATTTTGTTTCCACTTGGACCATTATCATTCATGTTGCCATGAAGATTCATGTACAAATTTTTGTGTAGATGTATATTTTTGTTTCTTTCGGATTTATACCTAGGAGTAGAATTGCTGGGTCTTGGGCTAACTCCACATTTAACCATTAGAGAATTGCCAAACTGGTTTTCAAAGTAACATTGCCACTTTATATTTCCACCAGCAAGGTATGGGGATAGGATCCTTGATTTTTAGTTGGGCCCTGGGCTCATGTCATTCAAAATGAAGTTTCCCAGACTCTCTTACAGCTAGTGTGACTAGCTGACCAACTGGATGAGTGAAGTCAAAATTTTTCTCTTAAAAGAAAGTACACTCCCCAATGAGTGGCTGGATGGGGACCCAGTAGTGAGCTGTACTGGATCATGTGGGCAAGAGCAACATACAGGGGCAGTGGAGCTTCCGACAGAAGGAATTTGGAGCCCTGGAAGCTTTGTAGAGCAGTGCTGCCACACTAGCTTTGAGTGGGACTTTAAAGTGGGCGAGAAATAAATTTCTAACATGTACTTTCTAATCCACTATTATTTTGGGACCCTCTCAGAGCCAAATTTATATCTTAATTACTACTCTTGCTTTCTGTGACTCTTCTCTCTTCTGATTGTACTTCCACTTTTCTGACTGCCCCTCTTCTAGGCTCTCTTAATATTAGCAAGGATAAGTTCGGCTGTATCGCATGTCTTAGTCACTTGCCTGTCACCAAGACACAATGGCTGACACCTGCATATTAAAGAAGAGGTTTATTTTGGCTCACACTTTCAGAAGTCTCAGTCCATGCATGGTCAGCCAGCTCCAAGGCAGAAACTGCATAGTAGAAGAGCTTAGTGGAGGAAAGCTGCTCACATCATGGCAGCCAGGAAGTAGAGAGAGAAGGGAGAAGCTAGGGAAGGATATACACCCTTCCAGGTCATACCCCCAGTGACTCACCTTTTCGGAGTGGGGCTAAATTTAGCTATAAACTCATCAGTGGATTAATCCAGAGTATGGTGCCCCATGATCCAATCACCTTTCAAAAGTCCCACCTCTGAACACATAAGAGTTTTGGGGGACATTCTAGATACATACCATAGCACAGCAATAGCAAATAAATCTCCAAATTTTAGTAGCAAAACACAATGGAAGTTCATTTCTTGCTCATGCAAAGTCTGATGCAGGTTACTGGGAAGTCCTCCTCCAAGCACTAACTCGGACTACATATCCTATCATCTTTCAATAATGCCATCCTGTAGTGCTTTGCTTCCATTCTTTGGAAAGAAAAATATGGAGAGCTCATGTATATTCTTTTATTGTTTTGTTTTTTTGAGACAGGGTCTTGCTATGTTGCCCAGGCTCGTCTTGAACTCCTGGGCCCAAGTGATCCTCCTACTCAGCTTCCCAAGTGCTGAGACTACTACTGTACCCAGCTCAGATCTAGTCTTTATTGCTTTCCATCAGAAATGACTCACTTATTTTTGCTCACAGCCCACTTTCCAGAACTAATCTCACGGCTCCAACCTAATCATAAAGGAGTCTAGGAAATACAGGAAAATATCTGGATCTTTAGAGATCTTAATTTTTTCTGTCAAAGTTTTCCTTAAATTCTAGTCTTTTCTTTTCTTTTCTTTTTTGGTACTGGGGATCAAACTTGGGACCTTGCGCTTTCGAGGCAGGTATTGGAACCACTGAGCTAAGTCCCCGGCCCAAATTCTAGTGTTTTCTGACCTCACTTCTTTCCTTTTTTGCATACGCTGTCCCTGGGTGATCTCCACTCTTATGTCTCCCACTGCCAATGTTGCTCGGTGACTCCCAGACTCAGTGTACAGCCTATATTTCTCTCCTCAGTTCTTGACATCTGTGTCCAACTGCCATAATGCCTCCAGCAGAGCACCTTTGAGTATGAAATCACACCAGCTTATGGGTAAAAATAATAACCAAATCTCAATTTTAATGGCTCTTGTTTTCTTTCTCCTATCTTCTTCCATTCTTCAGGGCTTCACCATTTCTCAGTAGGAGGGATTAATGAGACACCTCAGAGCAGTCTCCCTGCCCCTGTGTAGCCAGTCTTGAATGACTGCTCACACAAGGTCCTTCATGACTTGGGCATGGTCAGCTTATCCTCTAGCCTCATCTCCTGCTGTCCAGAGTTGCCAGAGCCAAACACAGGGGGTTCAGTTCTGCCTGCACCTCCTCTGTGTGATCATGGCAAGTCACTTAACCTACTCAAACCTCAGTTCCTTAATCAATTGAATGAATGAATCTCACTTCTCAACTTTCTGCAAAAGTGGGGAACATAAAGATGATTTGACAAATTCTCTGCATTCAAACAACTCTCAAACGCATCAACAAATTATTTTACTATGCGATTAAGTGCTGCAATGCAGTAATATGCAAAGTGTTATGTGATTAATGTGGAATCAGTCTGTCACCAAAGCAGGGAAAGGATCAAGACAGAAGAGGCACTCAGAGTGATCTTGGAAGCTAGGTGTTGCAGTGCACACCTGTAATCCCAGCACTCTGGGAGGCTGAGGGAGGAGGATCACAAGTTTGTGCCCATACTGCACAACTTAGCAACTTATTGAGACTCTGCCTCAAAAAAAGTGGGGGAAGCTGTGGACATAGCTCAGTGTGAAGTTTTCCCCCAGTACAGCTAAAACAAACCAACCAACAAACAATGATCTTGGAGCTGTGCAGCAGGGACTACTATTCTCCACCCCCTCCCCAATACATTCATTCTTCTCTTCTTCCAGAACAATAGAACTCCCTTTCAACTGAGCACACAGCCACCCAGAATAAAGACTACATTTCCCAAACTCTTTTGCAGCTAAGTACAGCCATGTGACTGAGTTCTAGCCAATGGAATGTCAGTAGAAGTGGTAAGAGCAATATCTGGGGTATATGTTCAGTGGGAGGGAGTATGTCCTTTCCCTATTTCCCCTTCTTGCTGGCTGAGAGGTGAATCTGATGGCTGGAGTTAGAGCAGCTTGAACCTGGACATGAGCCTTTTGTTTAGGATGATAGTACAGTAAGACAAGCAGCCCTCAGGGGCTTACATTTATGTAAGAGAGAAAGAGAGAGAGAGAGAGAGAGAGAGAGAGAGAGAGAGAGAGAGAGAGAGAGAGGATTTTATTTTCAGCTATCCCCACCCCCTTTTTGTCTCTTGCAGCTGAGCCTAATCCTAATACAAACTAAATCTGAAAGAAATGAATGCATCCCCATGAGGAGATAGCTATTTCAGGGAGAAGGAGTAGCATGTATAAAAGCACAGGGTCCTGAAAGAGGTGGTGTACTTGAGGAACACCAAGGTTTTGTCTGGCAGGAGGAGACTGGAAGTGAAGTTGGGATGAGCCATAGCAGAGGATGGATTGAATGGCAGAACTGGCAGAAGATCCATTGGAGGTTCTGAGTGAAAGCAAGAGAGACAACTTGGGCTATGGTGGTGGTGGAAATGGAGCGGAGGGGATCCATTCCAGGTACCTTTAGGAGCAAGGAGAAGGAGCTTAGGAATGAGTATGTGAGTATATGGAGGGAGCCTGTCATCAGAGCGAGAGCTGGGCCTTTGGGCTTCCCTCCTCAGAGTCCCTGAGGTGGAGTTCAGCCTTTCTCTGTGAGGAGAGTCCTTTTGCTCCAATCCCTTGGGCCCACAGTCCCAGCCCAGACCTTGCTTACCATCTCTTCACCCAGCCTGGCTTGCCCTGCTTGATCCAAGAGTATTTCATAAATCGGGAGATGGGGGAGTCTTTAACTCCACAGCTGCTGGCTCTTCCTAGGCTGCCTGAGTACCCTGTGGTGGAGCTGTCAAGGGGTGTCTAGGCTCTGCCTGGCAGCTGGCTGGCTGAGGCAGAGTGCTCTGGGGAGTTGAGTAAGAGCAGGGCCCCTGCAAGCAAACAGGCTTGTGTCTGTTGGTGGGCCAGGGAGCAAGTCAGTAGGAGGTTTTGGGTCCCCACTGGGTGAGTTTAGCCCCACTCCTAGTAAGGGTTTCAGGAAACATTTCTCTACTAGCATAGCCCCTTGATACCAGGGAACTCATTAACCCTCTGGGTGCCAAGGAGAGGGCAGGAGGTAAGTTCTGGGAGGCAACTGAGGTCATCCTTCTTTGAACCGCCACGTGGTATTTGCTTAAAGTAATTGTTGCCAGAGGCCCGGGCCCCTGGAGTATAAAGCAGAATATCTGCTTTCTGCACCCAGAACTGAGCAGGTAAGCACCAGGGCTGACAGTGAGGATAGAAGGGGACCGCTGGGGGCCTCGGGAGAGCTGGGGGCGGGATCTAAGGCATCCTCTTGAGCACTTTGGCAGAGTTGCTTTTCCCCCATTGGTTATGCCTCAGTTTTCCTGGCCATGAAATGGGAGGCAGGAAGACAGGTGAGGGAGATAGGGAGCTGATCCTGGTGCCTGGTTTCTAGGTTCTGGGGAGCATAGTGGTGGGGGAACCATTGGAAGACAGTTGACGCTCCATTCTCTCTACTATGTGACAGAGATAAGAAAAAGGAGCCCCCCTCTCCTGCTTGAGGAAGACACTTTTTCCTTCCCAACCTATGTTGATCCACCAAGGTCATTCTCTGAGTCCCAACAGTTCTCTGCTCTCTTCACCTCAGGGAAGGGTTAACAGGATTTGGAGCAAATTGCTCCTAGAACAAGTTTTTGGTTCCTTTGCTTCTTTATCCTAACCTGGGCTCCATTCAACTTCCTTCCCAGAGTCCATACTGCAAGCATGGCTGCAGTCCTTACCTGGGTTCTGGTCCTGCTCTCAGGTGAGTCCACAACCTGACTTCAATGTAAGCATGTGGGTGGAGACTGGACTGAGCAGGCCTAACCACCTCATCTTCTCCACAGCGTTTTCAGTTACCCACACACGGAAAGGCTTCTGGGACTACTTCAGCCAGAGCAGTTGGGACAAAGGTGTGATGGAGCAGGTCCAACAGCAGAAGCAGGCCCAGGACCATGTGTGAGTAGCTAGGGTAAGGGATTCCGGTGAAGGAGAGGAGACAGCTGGGGCATGGGATGATGTGCTGTTCCTGACCCCTCCACCTGCCCTCCCTATAGCTAGCTGATGATGTGTCCTTGCCCCCTGGGCCTTAGCACTAAACACTCCCTAGCTCTGTGCTTGCACCTGCAATGTGTTTGTGCTTCTGTGCATAGTGTTGCTGCTGTCTTCAGGGTGAGGACTAGAGAGCCTGGGTCTGGGAGCCACTGCCCCACATCCTTGGTTTCCCTCGATGATGAGGCTAACAGTCTGATGGTCTGTCCTCTTCCCCAGGAGGCTGAAAGACAGCCTTGAGCAAGATCTCAGCAATATGAACAAATTCCTGGAGAAGCTGGGCCCCCTGAGTGGGCCGGGGAAGGAGCCCCCTCTGCGGGCCCAGGACCAGGAGGGCATGAGGCAGCAGCTGCAGGAGGAGCTGGAGCAGGTGAGGACTCGCCTGCAGCCCTACATGGCGGAGGTACACGAACTGGTGGGCTGGAACTTAGAGGATCTGCGACGGCAGCTGAAACCCTACACAGTAGAGCTAATGGAGCAGGTGGCCCTGCGTGTACAGGAGCTGCAGGAGCAGTTGCGTGTGGTAGGGGAAGGTACAAAGGCCCAGGTGCTGGGCGGCTTGGATGAGGCACTGGGCCTGCTGCAAGACATGCCTAGCCGCATCAAAGAGCTCTTCCACCCCTATGCTGAGCGCCTGGTGCGTGGCATCGGGCGCCACATGCAGGAACTGCACCGCAGCGTGACTCCACATGCTGCTGCCAGCCCAGCCCGGCTCAGCCGCTGCGTGCAGGCGCTCTCGCACAAGCTCACGCTCAAGGCCAAGGCCCTGCATGCGGGCATTCAGCAGAACCTGGACCAGCTAGGCAAAGGGCTCAGTGCCTTTGTACACACTAGCGCAGACTGGGCCGAGGAGGGGGCCAGCCTGGGCCCCCACATGCTCTCTGAGGAGGTACGCCAGCGACTCCAGGCTTTTCGCCACGACACCTTTGAGCAAATCTCTCTCTTCACACAAGCCATTGACCAGGAGACTGAGGAGATCCAGCAGCAGCTGGCGCCAACCCCACCCGGCCACAGTGCCTTCGCCCCTGCGTTCCCAGAAGTGGATGGCGGCAAGGCCCTGAGCAAGCTGCAGGCCCGTCTGGACGACCTGTGGGAAGACATCACCTACAGCCTTCATGACCAGAGCCATAGTGATCTAGGAGAACCCTGAGGGTCAACTTGCCCAGGTTCACTCTCTAGCTCCCGGTCTGGGGGGCCCAAGATCTGAGCCTCTGCGTGGTCTGCTGGGTGAGGGCGGAGGGTCCTGCACAGGGTAGGTGAGGCCACCAGGGGGGCTGCTGTCCCTGGAATATCCATCCTCCTCAATGTCCTCATCCAGATGCATTACACTCACTAGGTTTTGCAAACCCAGCTTTCCGTACTCATTGGGGCATTCTTTCATGAATTTTAGTGTTCAGAGGTGGAGGGAGTAGGGAGGGAGAGAGATTCTATGTCCGAAAGCCTGTGTGGGAGATGGCACTGGGAGCCTGTGCCACTGCATCCCAAAGTGTGGTTCCTGTCACTTCTGGATGCCTGATGGTCACTGCTACGGCTGGTCCACAGAGAGGAGCCCTTGTTTCCCCAGGGCTGCCAGGACAGCTTCTGTTGGGCCAATAGAAGAGATCAAGGAGGAAAATACATGGGGAGAGAATGTGATGATGTGTGTATATCCCTGCTAGCTGTGATGCTGGTGTGTGTGAATGGTGGGGACAGTGATGGGCTAGGGCAGGGTCCATGTTTCCTTATATAGCTCTGCATCTAAGCAAGGGACCAAGCCCTCCAAACTCTGGGGGCTTCTTAAATTGTCTAGGGAGCATAATGTGTGCCCTCCCCATCTCCAGCCCTTCCTTCCTGATTCCCAAACTGAAGCCTAGACTTCTGCTCAAATGAAACAGATGCTTACGATGGAAGCTTCTTTGCCTGGTGTGACTCTTACTCGTCTGAGAACAGGGGCCTCCCCACTGACCCTAAAGCACACCCACCTCCCAGTCCAATCCCTTGCTGCTCTTTCTCATTGACCCACTCTGTCAGAGGGGCCTGGCTCTGCTGGACTCTGCTTTAGCATCCTGGCTAGACAACAGCTGTCTGTCACATGCGGTGTATGTGTGGGGGGGACTGAGGGTGCTGGGACTGGGTGCTGGGTGACTCTTCATCTGCATCCATATTATTCAGCAGCTTAGGGACCACAAGATGGTGTGCATGGGACATAGGCTGTGGTCCCGTGGGGTGGCCTGTCTCATTTGTTCCTGCTGTTCCAGACTCTGATTAGCCTTTTCTTGAGACCCACAAACGCTTATTTCCCCTCCTGCACACACTCACTCAAGGGGCATCAAAAATCACCTGGAAACTGAAATTGGTGATGAGTATGAGAAAGAGGAAAAAGTAAGCACACCCCTTTCCCTCTGGACTACCCTGTCCAGTACCCTTTCCCCCAACTTGGGGGGAAACTGGTCTGCATGGGCTTCTCTGGGCTTCCCCTATTCCTCCTAGAACAGACAAATGAATCTGGTCTCCTCATGCCTGAAGACTGGTCATCCCTGACACCCTAGATGGACTGAATTGTGGCTCCAGGATAGGGGAAGGAAGAGTGAGAAAGAAAAGTTTACCAAAGAAGTGTTTCTGTTGTTAGTTAGAAACAGGGACAGGTGAGTCAGCTGAAGTCGGATGGGATAGGAATGAAAGCAAGAGTAAAAAAAATAAGGCCTGTGCATTTGACCCTAGAATTTGGGGAGTTGCTTATAAGACAGAAATAGGGAACTGAATGGGAGAGACAAGAGGAGGCGGGGGAGAGGCTGAGCAACCTGGACAGGGGCACCTATAGCCCAACAGAGGTGTCCCAAGCAGAGCCTAGCACTACAATGGGCGAAGGAAGCCTAGTTCGGAGGCACCTTCTTGGGATTCCCAGAGACACGTCAGTCCCCTTCCTGTCACGGCTCTTGTAGACAGATTTATGGGCCAACTTGGGACCTGTGCGGGCAGCAAAAAACTGCTCAGTATCTGAGTGTATGTCCTCCAGGAAATGGCAGCTCAGTTGAGAGGGATCCGGCTGGTTATGCAAATCCCGGGAACCGGAAGGCCATGTCAGATACTCTTCAGGGAGCGTCCAGAGGCTGCGACTTTTAAAGAAGGGGCGGGAGCAGCAGCTGGCGGAAATAGGGCCTCGAGAGCAGCGGAAGGGGCGGGGCCTCAAGAGCAACGGAAGCCGGAAGCAGAAGGCTGAGCTACGCGCGTTGGGCGATGTCGGCCAGTGGGGCTGTAGCGTCCGGGCCCCTGGGGCCTACCACCACCCCCTCACCCGCCCCAGGCCAGCCGCCAGCCACAGGGCACTTGTTCCGACCCATCAGCGCCGAGGACGAGGAGCAGCAGCCCACCGAGATCGAGTCGCTGTGCATGAACTGTTACTGCAATGTGAGGCTGGGTCGCGGCCGCGGGCGGCGGGGAGGGAAGGCTTAGGCAGCAAGCCGCTGGGGGTCGGCCACCCAGCCAGGTGCGCCCTGGAAGACCCAGAAGGTCCTCTGGGACTAGGACAGGGAACGGGAGTTTCATTGATTGTTCTCCTTCCCTGTTTTTTTGCTTCCCCAGGGCATGACGCGCCTCCTGCTCACCAAGATCCCCTTCTTCAGAGAAATAATAGTGAGCTCCTTTTCCTGTGAGCACTGTGGCTGGAACAACACGGAGATCCAATCAGCAGGCAGGATCCAGGACCAAGGAGTGTGCTACACTTTGACCATCAGAGGCCTGGAGGTAAGAAGAGCCCAGAGCAGGTGCCTCAGTGTCCATGAGAGAGCTTGAGGACTGGAGTCAGAGCTCTCTGTGGTCCAGACTGTCGGACTCCGAATAAATCCCCACGTAGCTAAGCCTTAGTTTCCTTCTTTGTAAAATGGTGTTTTCAAAGAGTCATCTGCTCAAGTGAGAGAAGATTTGTGAAAGTGCTTTGTGAATTTTGCCAGAGGGTGTGGAATGGGAGTTACTGTGGACAGTCTTTTCACCATTTGGGCAGTATACCACCTGAACTATTTTGAAAGAGTTGTCTGGATGCACCAAAGCGGAGAGAGAGAAATAGCGGAGTTGAGGTGTGATGAAGGGAGGCTGTCTGGTTATCTCCTGAGGAGACGCTGTACTGCTTTCTTTGGGCCAAAGTTTTCCTTTTTGCCCAGGACATGAACAGAGAAGTGGTGAAGACTGATTCTGCCACCACAAGGATCCCTGAGCTGGACTTTGAAATTCCAGCTTTCAGCCAGAAGGGAGGTAAGTTTAAGATCAGACTATTTTGGCTGTTCTCACATAGCTGGAATCTTACCCATTTTCTTGCAAAACCCCCAGTGCCAGGTCCAGTGGCTTGTATATGGGCTTGACCAAATACTCATAGAGCTTTTCACTGGCTTAACATGAGCAGAAAGCTTAGGTAACAACTTGAGATATAGAGAATTTTAGAATTTTAGCATCACTGTTATCAGAGTTGAATAGAATCCTGTGCCTGGGCTCCTATTACAAATGAAAACATCAGGGCCTAGAGTCAGGTGAATTGCCCAGGGTCATATAGCCACTTGATAGCAGAGCTAAAACTCATTTGTCTTTTGTTCTTGTTCACAAGCTCTGACCACTGTTGAAGGATTGATCACCCGCGCTATCTCTGGCCTGGAGCAGGACCAGCCCACACGAAGGGTGAGCTGGGCTTTTTTCACTGCAACAGTTCAAGGAATTATTGCTCAGGTGTCTGAATAAAGTGTTCAACTTTCCCTGTAGTGGATCTGTCTGAGTGAACATTGGGCAATTTTTTTTCCTGCAAAGAATACGATGGCCTTGTAGCTGCCAGGATGTTGCAGATGTACTTATTGTCCTTTCCATGACCCTCTTCCAGTATATATCGAGGCCTCATCTTAGTCAGTGTAACATTAATTCTGAAGAGTTCTTCTAATTCCTTTTGGATTATCTGTGCTTCCTAGATATTCCATTGTTTGGGTCTTATTATTACAGAAATAATATAATTGCATATTTAGTCATCGGTTTCCCTAACTGGCTAGGGAGCCCCCGTAAAAGACTGATTTATTTACTGTTATATCCCTAACCTAGCACGAATGCATGGGCTAACTGGTGGAATAAGTGGGAAAATGAGGCTCCCCTCGCACCACCCATCTTCTTCAGACTTGTTTATTGTATCTGTGAAGTCTGAGGCACTTGGTTTCCACTCATTAAGACAAATGTTGATCTTCTGATGGAATTGACATGGGTACGATGGAGTTGGGCATGAGGTATACAACCAAGGCGAAGACTTTTATTCTGCTTATGGCAGGCAAGCAAAGAAGCCATAGCTGAAAGAATTGATGAGTTCATTGTCAAACTGAAGGAGCTAAAGCAAGTGGCCTCCCCTTTCACTCTGGTGAGTAATGAGGGACTGTAGTTGCTTTTGGTGAGGGGGGAAGAGATATTAAGACTGTCTGGGATTTTTCTGCTGTGGTCTGATGGTAAGTGGAGGGGTGTGTATGAGTTCTTATTAAATGAATATGTTTTCACTCATTTGTTAGATCATCGATGATCCCTCAGGGAATAGCTTTGTAGAAAACCCACATGCTCCCCAGAAAGATGATGCCCTGGTGACCACACGCTATAACCGGACCCTACAGCAGGATGAGATGCTGGGGCTCCAAGTAAGTGGACTAAAGAGCCAGAAGAATGGTTTGGAATTATCTTGCACTCTGGTTTGCCTGGAGTCAGTGGGACATTATTTAGTTGCTGTTGCCATACTTATTTACATACTCTGTCTCAGCCTGTTTGTGTCTGTCTTGAAGCTCATTTCAGGACTTAGGGTAAACTTTACAGGAAGGATGGCAGTGGCTTTGGTCTTGTCTTGAGCCCTGTTCCCTTGATTGGGGCATTGCCTTTTGGTTTCTCTGTCACACCTGATAGAATTAAGCAAAGGTGTTTTCTCCCATTCCAGGGTGGGGTATTGGGGATGCTGAGGTTTACCTGCCAACTTGTGATTTGCATCTCTGCTCTTCTAGGCAGAAGCACCACAAGAAAACCTGGAAGAAGATCTCAGAAATGAAGTGAGTCATGTTTGCTGCTGTTGAGGAAGGAGTGGAGTTGTGGGCTGAGAATGATGCTTGTCAGTGTCTCTGTCACCACCAAGGTGACCACCAGCATCCTAACTGGATGTCTCTAACCTGAGTGTTCTGGTGGAGAGGGTTCATACTATGTCCCCATATTGTGTCGCAGGTGCTTCAGTTCAACACAAACTGCCCGGAATGCAATGCCCCAGCTCAGACCAACATGAAGCTAGTACGTATCTTTTGTCAAACAGTTGGGTTGCTTTTCTTTTGACTCCGGCATGGAGATTATATTTAGGCTGCGAGCATACTTTCAAGGGAGCAAATGCTTTATTCCCTGTGATAAGGAGGATGTTGCCTTTGATTAGACCATGTATCTTGGCTCTTGAGTTCAAAGGAAAAACTAGGCTATGGTCTCGAGGCTCTTGTGTATGGTCTGAGCCGTGTCTTTAAACATTTTGAAATGGGCTACTGTGCGCTGGGAAGAGAGCTTTTAGAGGACTCTCAGATTTAGGATCCCTTGTGATGTGTTTCCTGCAGTCCTGGGACCAGCATCTGTTTATGTGGGTTTTGGCATTGTTTTTCCCTAGTGGGTGGTCATGCTGTCCTGGAAGCAGATTTCCTTAACTCCGTCTTCTAGAAATCCCCCACTTTAAGGAGGTTATCATCATGGCCACCATCTGTGAGCACTGTGGTCATCGGACCAATGAGGTGGGTTAACTCCATCTTTTGGAAAGAAAACTGGCTTAAGGGTTTCCCCTTTGTAACTTCTTCCTAAATCTGCTTCAGGATGGTGGGGTAGGGTGGGCTGGGGCTTTCACTTAGGCTTAGAAAGGGTGAGGAAGCCTTGAAGGAACTGAGAATTACCTTAGAGAAGAAAAGTCAGAGTTATCTTTCGACGTGTGAAAGGTTGTTATATGGAAGAGAGAAGCCTTTTGACCCACTTCTCAGAGGGACGGGAGTTCAGGGAGCTGTATTTTGACCCCATAATGAAGAATTTAATAGAGTTGTCTGAAAATTGGGCTTTCCTCACATGTATTTGAGCATAAGCTAATTAAATCTTGGACCAGAATATTACAAAGGGGATCCAAACATTGGATACAGTGGGTAAAAAAACTAGGGTAAATGCTTAAAAGTCTTTCAAACCCAAGAGTCAGACTTTTTTTTTTGGTACTGGGGATCGAACTCGGGACCTTGCATTTGCGAGGCAGGTAGCGGAACCACTGAGCTGAATAAATCCCTGGCCCAAGTCAGACTTTTTAAAAGGTAAATTTAGAGCTAAGTTTTGGGCTGTTTTGGCATGCTTGAGGGGCTGGGCATTCTGTTTCTGCCAGCTCTCAATATTTGTGGTTTGGGTCACTGCTGCCACTGTTGGTTTAGATGAAAAGAACTATAAGTGGTTGGAATGGAGGTCCATGCCTCTGTAAGTCCTTGGGCTTCCTAGCACCAAGTGAGGCTCGGGGTCTTTTCTCTGCCCCTGCTCCTGACTGTTGTCTGTGCAGGTGAAATCTGGAGGAGCAGTGGAGCCCTTGGGAACCAGGATCACCCTCCACATCACAGATCCCTCAGACATGACCAGAGACCTTCTGAAGGTAACAACCAGCTTGGGAAAGTGACTGTCTTCATACATCTGTCTCAGGAAAATGATCTTTTAAAAATAACACCCAAGGACATGTGGTACCTGGTTTTCTGGTTTTGAGGATCCTTGAGTAGGATTACTATGTGGTTGGAATTGCAGATCCAGAAGGTAGCCCAAAAGCTCTTTCTGATTGATGAGTTGGCAGCTTTTTGGCTTCTGGTGACTACACAGGCCCTTTTCTCTGACTGCTAATGACAGGGTACCTGATGGTGTGGAGCTATGACTCAGAATTTCTCTTTATTAAGTTGGTTTCATTTCAGTGATGCAGATGGATAGGAGTGAGTCTATAGCTTTAACTGGGGAGTCAGAGAAAACTGGGACAGCTGATGCTGTCCCCAGCCTGCTATTGGTGCTCTGATGATATTAATTTGCCAGAATGTCTGATTGACTTTCTTTGTCCCTGATTTAATTTTCTTTCCCTCCTCTCCCCTCCCCTCCCCTCTCTTCCCCTCCCTCCCCCGCTCCCTGTCTTCTCTTTTTTTTTTTCTTGGTGATGCTAGAAATCATACTCAGGGTCTTTAGAATGCTTGACAAGTGTTCTGCCACTGAGCTATACACCTCTAACCCCTATTTTAAATCTTAATTTGGCCTTTGTTCTTACAGTCTGAAACATGTAGTGTGGAAATCCCAGAGCTGGAATTTGAGCTGGGAATGGCTGTCCTTGGGGGCAAGTTCACTACCCTGGAAGGGCTGCTGAAAGACATCCGGGAGCTGGTGAGTCCCCTGGATATAGTGTACAGCTTCTTTTAGCAATGCAGTGTGGGAAAGGAGGGTGGAACCCCTTAAACGTCCTAGGTTTTTAGTGCTAATAACTGGAGGTTTCTTTGCCTTAAAGCTGGTTTGAGAGATTTAAATATTATTTTGGATTGTGAAGAGAAGTTTATGGAAATAAACTGGCCCAACTCTCAGACAGTGAAGTTATTTTCTGTTTACGGATAAGTCATTTACTTCTCTATAAAATAGGAGATCAGGAGCCATCTAGCACCTAAAACTCCCTAACACACACATATGTGTGTTTTGACTTGGCCTGTACAGGCAGCTCTCCATATCCAACCACAGTTTCTGAAAATATCAGAGAAAGAAAATGTATCTCTTTTGAATACCTACTGATTTCCTTGTCATACACTGAACATAACTATTTGCATAGCATTTACATTATATTTGATATTAAGCGTAATCTAGAGATGATTTAAAATATATAGGAGGATGTCTAGATTCTGTGTAAATATGGCATTATATATAAGGGCCTTAAGCATCCATGGATTTTGGTACCTGGAAGGGTCCTGGGAGGGCGTCCTGGAACCAACCTTTGGGAGATGCCTAGAGATGACTGTATATTTAATTTCTTGATGAATAATTTCACTTAATTGATTTAGTTATCAGCATTTAGATTTGGGAAAATACACTTTTTCTTTTCTAAATTAGGATTAGATATCTTGAGAATACTTTTCTAGATTTTGTTTTACATTGGCAGTTTTGCCTCCTTGCCAGATTGAGCCCATAGCCTCTTAGGAGTGGCTGCCTGGGTCAGCAAGGCAGTATGGGAGAGTATGCAGTATGGGAGAGATGAAGGCCGAGCTTCTCCAGCTGGTTAGCCACTGCCACTCCCCACCTGGTTATGGTCAAGCCCAATAGCTATAAAGCCAGTAGAGTATTCTAGCAATTGGCATGTCATTTATTGTAGGTGACCAAGAACGCTTTCACACTGGGTGACAGTTCCCGTCCTGGCAAGTCAGAGAAATTGCAGGAGTTTAGCCAGAAGTTGGACCAGGTGAGCATACATTGGCCAGTTGGTACTTGTCTCAGTGCTCCTGTGAAGAGGCTGCATACTCATTTCTTGCCACTTTGAACATCTAACCATCATGTTGGGGGCTTTTCTGGTTTCCTGTGTGTCATGTTATCTTTTTTCTTAGTTTTCTCCCTTATTTTCTTGGATCATCTCAAGGAGCTTCCTAAGAAAGAGTGTATGGAAAATAAAATTTGTAGAACCTGTGTCTGAAAATTTCTCCCTTTCTCTTTTTCTTCCTTTCTTTTCCTTTCCTTTCTTTCTCTTTCCCCTTCCCTTACCTCCTTCCCTTCTCCTCCTCCTCCTCCCCTCTCTCTCTCTCATACTGAAGATTTAATTCAGAGCTTTGTACTGAGCTACTTTTAAAATTTTTATTTTAAGACAGGATCTTGCTAGGCTTGAACTTGTGGTCCTCCTCCCTCAGCTTCCCAGAGTGCTGAGATTACTTGAAAATTTCTTTAATCTACCCTCATAATAGATTGATTGTTGGCTAGAATTAGAATTGTGGGAGAGAAATAACTTTTCATGAAAACGTTGAAGACACAGCATTACTGTCTTCCATTTTTTAGTTTGGCTTTTGAGAAGTCTGAAGCCATTTTGATTCCTTATCTTTATTCTGTGATCTATTTTTATGATTTCTTTGTCCTTTGAAATTGAGGGTGTGCTTTCATATGGGTCAATTTTCAACCATTGTATTAAGTACTTGTGGGTTCTTTCAATCTGGAAAACTCATGTGAGTTAGTTCTAGTAAGCTTTCTTGAATTATTTTCTTGAAGATAGCCTTTTCTGTAAATTCTCTGTTCTGTCTTTTAGATGTTAGATTTACTTATCTGGTCGTTTGTAATTTACTTATTATTATTATTTTTTTTTTACACCAGTTTTGGTTTCTTGGCATTTTACTGTAGTATGGGAGATTTCAACTTTATTTTCTAACCCTTCACTTAGTTTTTCATTTTTAATAATACATTTTTATTTTCTAAGAACTTTTTCCCCTTTGCAATGCCTTTTTCAAATAGCATTCTGTTTTAAGATGAAGTGGATTTTTTTTGTTTGTTTGCTTGTTTTAATATATTTTCCTCTGTTCTCCTGCCCTAGTTCCCATTTAAGTTATTCGCCTTTGTTTTAAACCCATTTGATTTTCTGTCCCTCAGTGTTAGTGGCTTTGTTCAGATGTCTGGTAATCACTGATTGTCTATTTACAAGTAAGAGGACTAAAAACCCCCAGTGGGAGTCAATCTTATTGGCATGGGGCTCACTGAAGAAGAGGGTGTTAGCTTAGCCATTTTGTTGAGGCAGCCCCACACAAGCCTAAGTGCCAGAATTGTTAGGGCTTTCCTCTTGTGCTGGTCAGATTCCCAGCAGTGGCTGTTTCCCTTTCTGTCCTGAGGAAGAAGATGTGGCTGGCAGTGTTCTGAGAACTGTGTGTGGGAAGAGGGGTTATTTCCAATATGCATGCATTGACTTAACTTCCTTATTCTTGACTCCTCTGCCCTCAACTGGGCCAGTGTCTCCCAGTCCATAGTTTGCTGTGGAACTTCTTGAGTAACAAAAACAATTGTTGGCCATTTGGAGTAGGGGATGAACTGAGGATGTTGAATTGCGTCTTGAATAGCTTTCAAACAGACCTTTTATTAGATCTTTTCTACTTCACTTCTGTGGTACCTGATTTCAAAGTTCTTAAACTGAGGAATCTGCAGGGTAAGTTGGGTTGGCCCTTGTCTGGCAGTCATAGCCTCTTCCTACTGGGAGCTATGTAAAGTTTACTTGTGTTCTTTCTCTCACTTATAGATCATTGAGGGTGGCATGAAGGCCCACTTTATTATGAATGATCCAGCAGGAAACAGTTACTTGCAGGTACAGTAGACCTTCTCAAATGTTCATGGGGAATCAATTTTCTGATCTTTTTCAAACATGTATCATATTCCCAGAAACTGAAAGATTGATACTGAGTGGACTGTTCTTCATCAGCGAATTTCTGGCACAAGTCAGAGGATAAAAGAGAAAAGAGGGAAGGTGGGAGGCATTTTATGTGTGTAAAGAAGAAAAAACAGGATACTTCTTGGCCTCTTTCTTCCTATAGTCAAGCTATGGAGTTTTTATTCTGCAAATCTTGATTATGGAATGAGAAGAAATGTACCCTGTCCAGAAGCTAAGATAGGAAAATCCAGAGGCCTTAAGCTGACTGAAGGGATAGTCTAGTGACTGATGTAACTTTAACATTCATTGAGCATTTATTATTTGTGAAGTAAAACTGTTCTAGGTTCTTTACACAGTTAAGACCATTACCACACTTTTCTCAAGAAAAGTGCAGACATAAAATGCTTTAGGATAACTTTCCTGATTCTGTCTGAGGCCAGGGTATCCCACCCTGTTGCTCTCCACTGGATCATCCTTGCCACGGGGATTGGAGACTCTTCAAGAGAACAAAACTCATTGAGTTCTTGGGAAAGTAGCAGTTGGCAGCTACCTTCAGCAGGGGGAGTGGTAGGGTGGCACAGGCACTCATTTTCTGCCCTTGTCCTTGCAGAACATGTATGCACCTGAAGATGATCCAGAGATGAAGGTGGAGCATTACAAGCGCACCTTTGACCAGAATGAGGAGCTAGGGCTCAATGACATGAAGACAGAGGGCTATGAGGCAGGCCTGTCCCCACAGCGGTAGCGGTGGGCTCTCACAACCTGCTCCAGTGCCGGGCATTCTACAGGCTTGTTTATTACTGTTGGAATAAAGCGGGGGTGTCCTCCCCACCCCTTCCCTAGGCTGGGGAGAACACTCGGCTGGTGTCATAGATCTAGGAAGACTTTCTAAACAGCTTGTGATGCAAATGCAAGCCTGTTGTGTTACCTGACCTTATTTTGGAGGTTTTGAATTGGTCTGGGAAGAAACGCAGAAATGAGCCCTGGAGCATGGGGTCATCACTTTTTTTCCTATCAACTCTTTACCTTCCCTCCACAGTGTTCTGTCCTCTATGGTTGGAACTCTGAAGTTGGCAAAGATGAAAGGCAGTTAAAACATTTCATAGTTGGTTTGGGGCATATAAAGTCCTGGCTTTCCAAAGGAATTTGGAGGGGAGAAGTCAGCACAGGTGAAGAAGTTATTAAAATGATGGCTTTCAAACAACACTAGTCTCTTCATTTCTCTGTCTTGTTGGATATCATGCTGTTAGAATTCAGCCTTCTAAAGAAAATCTTCCCCAGTGTGACCACTACTTTGAAGATTGGAGCTACCATGTAATTCATCTGTTCAACAGATGTTTGCTGTCTACTTTATGCCACGCACATCACAGAACAGTGGACAAAATAAATCTGCTTCCATGGAGCTTAGAAACGCTAGTGGAGAAGACTGACAGATAAGCAGAAGAGCATGTCAAATGGTGATCAGTACTGTGGAGAAATGTCAGGCAGGGAAGGGGTGTGGGTGTTTCAAGTACAATGGTCAGGGAAGAGTTCATTAAGATGACAATATGACATTTAGGCAGAGCCCGGAAGGAAGGAAGGGAAGCTTTCCTTACCCCATGTAGCCAGAGGAAGAGATTTCCAGGTTTGCAGTGAACTGCAAACAGCCCTGTGCTGTAGAGTACAGGAAGCTGAGGGCTGCCTGTAGTTGCTAGAAGTGAAGGACCCAGAGACAAGAGGTGACACCTGCTGTGCTGGCTACACAGTATTTGTTCAGTAAAGACCAGTTAATTGAGATGTTATCAAGATGACTTCACATCATATATTACACCAAGGTCTCAAGTGATTTTCTGTTTGGAAAATGTCATTGTTATTCTGTTTCTCTCACATTTTAATAGACTAGCTCTTTCACTCCTTTCCTTGGCTCTTGATTTTCTAAAGAGAAAATCATTCCTTATTTGGAATCTGCCTCCTCTCTCCCTCAAAGGTATTTGTTTCCTAAGGTTCTGCTTTCATACATCTGTCCATAGTGGATTGTTTGACATCTTACTATCATTTAGGACTAGTTTCCATACCTGTATGTGTAATTTTTGTTAAGTGAGGTGTTTTAAGAAGTTTAGAGACTCATGTTAGCAAGTGACTCACAAACTTTAAAGCTACAGTACTTTACTTAGGCTTCTTATATGCAGGTATTCTATTTTAAGAGACTGTAGTTGTGTTCCCAACTGACTTGAGAATCTGATTTTATTGGACAACTTTCTAATCTGTCATTTGGTCTTAAATGAATTTTCTCAGGGGGACATTTACTTTATGAGGATGGCCCCTGACACCAGGTTTCCCATTGTGAAGGGTCAGAATGGTACTCTGGTTTATAACTACCAGACTCCATCCAGTTACTGGGAGGTGATAACCTGAGAGTACAGTTACTGAAACTGTAGTCTGAGGACCAGGGGCCAGACTGGGCTAATCCAGCTAAGGTACTTTCTGATCTTTGGCTGGGCCAGGGCTTGGTATCCTTATTTCAGAACATTCTCTTGAAGCACTTCTCAACTCATTCTCATTTCTCAAAGTCTGTTAGGATAGGAACTTATATCTGTTTAACTGTGTCTTGCTCTACAGTCCTTAGCATATGGCTAATAAAACCTGTTGTACATAATCCTCCCCAGATTATGAATCATCTGTTTTAGATTGATCCCTGTTGTGCACTGAAAGTAACATATGTAGGTAATAAGGTAAAGAAAGTCCTGAGGTCAGGGAAGGTAAGACAGTCAAAAGTGCCTGCCCAAGAACATGTAGATTCAGTTACAGCTTCAAGAATAAAATTTAAGGAGTTTTGTAATTATAACATGAGGTCCATTTCTAAGAGCATGCCTCCTACTTCATATTCCAAGTTTGGTAAGTACATTAGCCCTGTGAGCAAGAGGTAGGTATTGAGTGCACATACACCTGTGTCCATGATGGGTATGTGGTGGGAATAGGTATGAAGGGCAGTTGATCTGGCTAACTGAGCTTCAGTGATGGTAAGACTTTTTACAACCCTGCCCCACTCTCCCTCTACGCTTGTGGCAAGTCAGTTGCCTGTTGGCACACTGCAGGGAAGGAAGCCTGTGCTTAAATTTAGGGCAGTGGTATTTAAAACTCCTTGGCTTTATTCTTATTTTAAAAACATTTCATTGGAAATAAAGTCTTTGTAAATAGGGAAGGGTGGAGGGCGTGAAGGGAGGGCTAGGAATGGGGAAAAAATAAGATCCAAGATGCATTATGTAAAGGTACAATTCCCAACGAGAAATGTAATTGTGTTGTATACCTACAATGTACCAATAAAAGAATTTAATACAAAAAACCCCCATTTTAAACACTTCTCTTTATAGGCAAATGGCAGTTTTCACCTGTGAAGAGAAAAGAGCTGAGTTTATTTTGTGTGTCCACCTCAGTTTAGCTGGGCATCTCTGATGCTTCTGTTTCCTGGTCTGTAAAATGGGGACACTAGTGGCATCATTTTGTACAGGTTTTGTGAGGGTGAAGTGAATTGTGAAGGGTTTTGTGTAATTTCTCATAGAATCCTCACAAAAATTCTAAAGCACCTCTTTTTCTGCTTTAAACCCTTTCTGGGGAAGATTTATAAATTATCTCCATTTTATAGATAAGAAAACAACCTAAAAGAAGTTAGGTAATTTCCAGAAGGCTATGGGGCAGGCTTCAAACCCAGTTCTGGATGTTTTGAACTCAAGCCCATAATTACTGTACATGTTTTATTAGCTGCAACTTCAGGGAAAAGGCAAAGCTCAGATTGTCCACTAAGCACATACTTGTCTGATCCTGCTTAGCTGCCGTGTGTGATGGAGTTGGGATATGAGTTTGGGTCTTATCAGGCTGAGGCTGTCAGTGGATGGAATAGAACTGAAGATGGAGATAGGCAGGGGTTGGACTGATGGGGGCTAGTGGGGCTGTACTGATGTTCCCTGGAGCACAACTATGAGTCTAACTGCCCACTGACACTAGGGTGGAGTTGAGTTTCCGATACACCAGAGTGAACTGGAAACCAAGTCGGGGTTCATTATTGGAGATCTGTGAGGTCTTCCAGGTGGTGAAACTATTTTCTTCCATGGTGTCCCTCTCACAAGCCCTGAGAGACAGCCTGCTTTCCTTTCTTGGCCTGTGCTGCAACCACTCAGTGTAGCCTAGTGGTTAAAGATTTTTTGCTGTGGGTTGGGTATGTAGCTCAGTGGTAGAGCACTTGCTTATCATGTACCAGGTCCTGGGTTCAATCCCCAGCACTGAAAAAATTCATGCTTCAAAGTAGTAATCCCCAAGCTCTTTTGTATATAAATTTTTGAACATGTATCCCAAGATTATTTATAAAGTACAATGCCTATTTGACAAATATACTTTAAATTGGTAAAGCTTGTTTTATCATCTGTAAAGTAATAATAATAAACCTATCTGAAAATTGTGAGAGTTGAACGATTCAAATAAAGCTGCCCCCCTCCAACCTTCTCCCGCAAAGTTTGAATACTGGAATTCAATCTCTAGCTTCCCTTGTTATGCTGCAAAAAAATCCATAACCATTTTTCATTGGGAAGATTTTACACAATTTCCTTCATTAGGTAACTAGGAGCTGTTAGTAATATCAAATGTGGGGAAGTTACATAGGTTTGAGTAACCTACAGCGTTTTTCATAGTGATTAGATTGGATTTGGCATTCCTGATCCCCCCTCCCCTTTTCCTCTTTTGAATGTACCTAGAAAACTATTCCAGCGGATTTCCATTCACTTAAAGATGCTGTGAGACCAAAGCGACTCCATTTTGCTAAAATCCACCATTCCCCTAGCCTCTCAAATTAATGGTTAAAATGTGTTTGCTCTGGGACAAAAGATACAATCTGTAACAAACCAAAGTCCCTAAGTTAATTACTCAGCCATCTGTTTGCCCAGGAAATAAACGTTCCGGGCCCCCATCCATAGAACAATCTGTAGATGTGCTGACTGTCAGTACGTAATGGTCGTGACTAATAGTGTGTCTGCTGACCATCAGTACGTGACAGTCGACCACCAACCTTTGCCCCTCATTTCCCTCGTAAAACCTACATGTAACCGCCCCTCAACCCCTCCCCCTCATGCACCTGGCCAATCAAAAATGTACACTTCATGCTCACTAATTGTCAACCAATCATGTAACTGCTAAATTAAAAAATCTCCAAACCTTGCTGTAACCTCTATAAAAACCCTGGTAATTTAAAATTCGGGGCTCTCGATCTTGATCCGCTGCGTCGGTGACAATTGAGAGTCCCTGCTCGAGCTTGAATAAAAGACCCTCGTGCATTTGCATCGGAATCGGCTCCTTGGTGGTCTTTGGGGACTTCGCGATCTGGGCACAACAATGCGTATACGGACTATGGACCCTGTTTTAAGCACTTGGCACAGTAATATCTCAGTCCTCGCAACCATTCTGAGTTGGATGCCATTATTTATTTCCCACCTCTCTTTTGTTTAAAAAAAAAAAAAAAACTTGGCTGTAGTTCGTACAGCTAGGAAATATACGGCGCACGCCTGTAATATCAGCACCCTGGAGGTTGTGGCAGGAGGATTGCGAGCTCGAGGCCAGCGTGGGGAACACTGCAAGCTCAAGGCCAGCCTGGCCTACACCACGAGATCTTGTCTCAAGAAGCCAAAAAAGAGTCTACTTTGTTTACTACACTGGCGGTCTGAAACCGCTGAGGACGGGGGACCTTTTTTTGGGTCAGCTTGTGTAGCGTCAAGGACGTTGGACCATGGACATAATAGAAACGTGATTACCTTGTCGTAGAACATAGACTGGACTGCGGAGGTGTTAACATTCGGGTTTGCTCGCAAACGCGACACCGGCGAATCCCACTAATCTGTCAGGTGGTTCTGGGCATCCTTCGCCACTTCCGCTTGTAGCTCCTCCCCTCGGGCCTTAACCTTCTGTTTCGCGTTCAAGAATTTTGTCCCCAACGCCGAGCCGTCTTCCCGCTTTCGCTGCTGTTATGGCGGCAGCTCCGCTGCTCTCCAAGGCCGAGTACCTGAAGCGTTACCTGTCCGAGAATGATGCTGGCATGGACGGGGGACCCGCGTCCGGTCGCAAGCGGCGCAAAAAGCGACCGAAGCCAGGAGGGGCCGGCGGCAAGGGGTGAGTTGGTCCTGACGGGGGCGGTGCCTGTTGCGGCTCGCCGCCCCTCTCCCTTCCGACTCCGCCCTCGGCTGCCGGCCTCTTCTCCCCGGGTGGGTCGGTCTCGCCGTGCTGCTTACTTCGCTGGAGCTTCCTCGGCCAGGCCTCCGCTCACACCGCTCCAGACTCCGGCTTACTGCTGCTGTCTCCCCTCTTCCAGAGAGGAGCCTCTGAGCAGCACCTACCATGTGTTAAAGCCAGGCTGTAACTTTCTTTACTCTTTTCCCGCTTTAGTAGGCTTTCGTCCTCACAGAGGTTGACTGTCGTGGCCCGAAAATAGTGGAGCTAATTCAAAGCCTCTGGGCTCGGATTTTTAGGGCGCAGAATCAGCCCTTGCGGTTCCCAAATCCCAAGGAATCTGATCCTAAATCAAAGACCCAAAACATATCCTGTTACTCTTCTACTACTAGTGCTGACCGTGACAACTAACATTTATACAGTTATTGTGTGCCAGGCACCTAAGAACTTTGAAATAAATTTAAGCTTCCTATTACAATGAAATAGATATTATTGTTATCATTGTTCAAATGAGAAAATTTATCAACCTAGTGTACTGAGTTGAAAAGTGCTCTCCTTCCTCAAATTTCTATCGAGAACCTTAGAATGACATTATTTGAGAATAGGATCTTAGCAGAATCAACCAGTTAAGATGAGGTCATACTCGATTAAGTTGGGTGCTGAATTTAGTATGACTGTGGTTGTCCTTTTAAGAAGAGGGAAATTTTTCACAGGGAAAATAGCTATATGTAGGTAGAAGCTGGATTAGATTTATGCTGCCACAAGTCAAGGTTTGCCTGCATCAGAAGCTAAAAGAGGCAAGGAAAGAACCCAGCCTGTTGGCACAGGTTACTAAACCTAGCAAAACTAGGAGGCTGAAGCAGGAGGATCACAAGTTCAAGCCCAGCCTGAGCAATTGAGACTATATCTTTAAAAAAAAAAAAAAGACAAAAAAATCCTCAACAGACTTTTTGTGGAGCATGGCCTTATAGATACCTTGATTTGGACTTGATTTCAGCTTCTACCCTCCAGACCTGTGAGAGAATATATCTCTGTCATTTGAAGTCATCCAGTTTGTGGTACTTTGTTATAGGCAGCCCTAGGAAACTAATACATCCAGTGAACTCAGATACTTTCAAAGAACTAGTCCATTTTCTTTTCTGGTTTGGTTCTTGTTTTATTCTTGCTTTTTATCTTCTTCCACTCTGATTTGTGTGGATTTTTTGGAGGCAGTGCCATGCAGTAGAAGTACTTTGAGTTCTGGAACAGTACTGATCAGAGTTTGAATCCTAGCTATGCCTCTTTATAGGCTGTGTGGCTGTGGCAAGATATTTTATCATTCTGAGTCTCAGTTTCCTAATCTTTAAAATGAAGGTATACTGAACAGTACTGTTTATATTAAGTGCTTGTTGTGATTAGAGACGTTTCAAGTGTTTCTACCTTCTCAAATAATAACTTCATATCACGGTTCATCCATATAACAAATATGTTTTGAATACAGTCATCCCATAGTAATTTAGAATTGGTTCCCAAAATATGTAGATACTGGAGTTTCTTATATAAAATGACATGCCATTTGTGTATAACCCATATTCATCTTCTAAATCATCTTTATAATACCTACCACAATATAAATGCTCTGTCAATAGTTGTTATACTGCATTAGTTTTGGAATAATGACAGACTCTGTACCCATTCAATACAGATACTCTTTTTTTTTTGGCACTGGGGATCGAACTCGGATCCTTGCGCTTGCACAGCAGGTGGCGAAACCACTGAGCTAACCCCGGCCCCAGATAGTTTTTTCCCTTTGAATATTTTCAACCTGTGGGTAGTTGAATTTGTGGATGCATAACCCATGGATGTGGGGGACTGACTGTATCTCCTATGCTAGTTACTGCAGGATATCGAGGATGCCTCTCTGAACAAGAATGCTTAGTGCTTTTTTTAAATGGAGCTTATAGTTTAATGAAAATATAAGCTTTATACAACTAATTGATTTCTTTGTTTTGTGATAGATACAATGAAAGTATTACAAGAGTGTGCTTCAAGGTTTTTTATCCTGGGACTAGGGAGAGGGTAGGCAAGGAAGATACACCCAAGGAATTTATATTTTGCTAGAACCTGAAGGATGAGTAAGAATCTCCTAATAAATAATGAGAAGAAAAGGAGGTCACCAGAAAGAAGGCGGTTCATTTGTGAAAATTGACATGGTAAGGAACTTGATTCATTCCAGGCACCCAAAAATGACCAGTGAAAGTGAATTGAGAGGGTAGTGGCATGGGATGAAGTTGTCTATATAAACAAAGACTAGACCATGTAGGATTTTTAACATCACCTTTAAACCAATAGATAAGTGTTTTTTTCTATTTTGATAATTTTATTTGTTCTATTTAGAATGCGGATTGTTGATGATGATGTGAGCTGGACAGCTATCTCTACCACTAAACCAGAAAAGGAAGAGGAAGATGATGTAGATCTGCCAGTGGTAGGTATCTTTTGGATGGTCCTCTTGTCAGAACTTTGAGATGGTTCAAGCTTCTCAGTCTTGATTCCCAGTGCATAGATTTTTAGGAGGGAGAGCTCAGCACAGAGAAGAGGTGACACTTTCCAAAGAGCTGTTTACCATAGTCTTCTTTCATGATGCTTATACAAATGGTCCTGACTTACTGATGATTTAACTTTTGATTTTTTAATATTTACTTTATAGTAGTGTGAAAGCAATACATGTTCAGATAAAACTGTACATTTGGTGTGTGTGTGTGTGTGTGTGTGTGTGAGAGACAGGGTAGTTCAGGCTGACCTTGAACTCAAGGTGATCCTTCTGCTTCAGCCTCTGAGTGCTGGGATTACAGGTGTGCACCACCATGCCTGGATGCATTTTCAACTTATGATATTTTCAGTTTATGAAGGTTTTAGTGGACATAACCCCATCATAATATGAGCAGCATTTGTTGAATGACTTCTCTGTTTATGGAGGGACCTATCAGCTTACAAATCAGAACAGAGAGGCAAGACACCTTGACATAGTGATTGAACCATGATTAGCATTATTCATGGTTCAGTTTGTTGGAATCTACCTTAAAAATGATGTTTGAGTTCAATTAAAAGGAACTTATTATTTGCCCATTTTGTTCTTTGGTTTTACTAAGCTTTAAAATTGTACATTCTTGCTAAGAACTGGAGATACATAGATGAATAAATGATACTATCTGTGCTTTAGTGATTACACCCTAGAATAAGAGACTAAATTTTAAACAGTTTCAACAATAAATACATTTTGAAGATATATTCCACATAGGCATCAAGTATCATTAGAGCACAGGGGATTTTTATTTTCTTCATTGTTTCATTTGGTATTTATAGAATAAGAACATATGCATTTTATATATTGTAGGTATGTTTTGTCATTTGCCTTTTCATTTATATAATATTTGGCCTTTTAGAAATTTTAATTTTCGTGTAGTCAAGTCTGTTAGTTTTCTTTTCTTTTTTTTTTTTTTGCAGAGCAAGGGTGGGATGTACCAGGAATGAAACTTGCCAGGCAGGCACTATACCACTGAGCTACATCCTGGCTCAAGTCTATTAATTTTCCTTTGTAATACTGTCTTTTGCTTTTGTGAAGGTCCAGAACCCTAAATAAAGGAGGCTTTAGGCCTAGTGTACTCTGCAGTGGTTAAAACAGACCTTGATGATTGAGTTCATTTTTGTTATAGCAAGATTGCCATGACCACCAATAATGATGACAAAAATAATTATGATGACAGTAATAACAATTTGCATAAGAGTAACTAATAAGTTTATTTTATTGAGCATTTACCACATACTAAGCACTACTAAGCTTACATGAATGATATCATTTAATTCTCACAGCAATCCTTTGTGTCTGGCTTTTACAACGAGGAAACTGAAGCTTAGAATAATTTGCCAAAGGTTACACAGTTGTTAGTGGCAGAGCTGGGGTTTTAGATCTCAGTTCGTCGTACTTGAAAGCCTGTGCCATCAATGTCCAGAGGGAGATCTCAAAAGTAGGTTGTATGAGGAATGATGGTAGGATCTTGGGAGAAGAGAAGTAGTAGAGGGGACTTAATTTGGATTTGAATTCCAGTTTTGCAGTGTGCTAGCTTGTGACATTGAGGAAGTTATTTAAACTCTCTGGTTCAATTTATTGGTAAATGCCCTAGAATCTTTCTTTGTTGGATTGTTGTGAGGTTTGAGTGAGATAATATAAGTGAAGGACACAACACAGTGCCTAGTACACAGTTGCTATTCTGTAACTAGAATTTATCATGCCAGCTATCTTTGAAAGTCTGTCATGTGGAAAGGGGAATTTTTGTATCAGAGCTCAGAATTAGGATAGAAGGAAAAAAGTTATAGGAGAGTAAGCATAGGTCCAATAATACTAAGACTAACACTGTGCAAAAAATGCAGTGGACTTCCTTGTAAGAGAATGAGTTCCCTGTTAGTGAGTTCTTTGTCAGGGAGGGATTGGGTGAATGATCATTTATTAGAGATACTGTAGAGAAGATTCCAGGGCTGGAGATGTAGCTCAGTGGTACAGCACTTGTCTAGTGGGCATGAGGCTTTGGGTTCAATTCCTAGCACTGCTGTTGGGTTGGGATTGGGGGGCCAAGATTCTACTTTGTTTAGGAGTTTGGAGAATATGAAGGAATCTATGATTCTGTGTCCATCTCAGTGGCTCCTTTGGTTGGATTCAAGAAGACTTATCATTGTGACTGTTTACAACAAAGTTTCATAGGGTTCAGAGGCCTTAATTAGAGATAGGTGTGACAGGAAGGCAGCTTATGTTTTCACTCTGAATGTAAAAATAAATTGTAAAAGGAATTTAGTTTACAAGTGGCAGTTGTGTAGCTGAAGGGGTAATAAAAAAAGTTTGTAATGAAAGAAATTAATCTTTGGAGAAAACATGACTGGCAGAGAAAGATCTACACTTAAGCCAATAGTGACAATCAGAGCTTTATGGAGCAAACATAACTAAGGACTGTTGCATATTTCTTAATGATTTCCTTTGGGTGTGTGGGCCCAGTATATATTAGGAATTAGAATTCTTTGATCTTTTTTTTTTTGAGATAGGCTGTTACTGTGTAGTTCAAGCCTGCCTTGAAGTGACTGTGCAGCTCAGGCTGGCTTGAATTTGTGGTGCTCTTCCTGCCTTAGCCTCCCAAGTACTGGGGTTGCAGGTGTGCACCCCTGTGCTCAGCAGTCATTCCCATTCTTAATTGCTAGTAGCTTCAGGTTCTTGAGACAACAATGCTTCTTGGCTAGATCTTGCGTTCTTCCCCAGCACAGTGTCTTTACTTCCAAAGGTGGCTGAGTTTGTGGATGAGCGACCAGAAGAGGTAAAGCAGATGGAGGCTTTTCGTTCTAGCACCAAATGGAAGCTTCTGGGAGGTGAGTTCCAGTAATAGATAAATATAAAAAATATAAATTTCCTATTATGGGAAAAATTTTCCTTTTCTATGCTTTTTTACCTTTTTTTTTTTCGATACCGGGGATCAAACTTGGGACCTTGCACTTGCAAGGCAGGTAACAGTACCACTGAGCTAAATCCCTGGCCTCTATGTTTTTTTTTTTAAAAGAGGAATGCATAGTTTGTTTCTATGTATCATTGATCCTGAAATATACAGTGGGGAAAAGAATTCAGAACTTCTTCAGAAGTACTAAGACATAGGAAGTTATAGACCAGGTGTCCCTTCTGCTCTGACTTTTTTTCCACTAGGGTTTCTGAGTACAGAAAGTAACTCAGTTGGAGCCTTTCATCACTCATTGTTCTCTGGCCCAGCATTGGAGGGAGTTCCTGAAATAAAGACACGACTTTGGAAGAGTTTACAAGAGACAGGAATATGAAAAGTGTACTTAAAATGCTCTGCAAATAGATGAATAAGAGAAGTATTCTCAAGATATCCATGAATGTTGGTTTGCTCCCCCTAAACAAAAGAGAGCTGTGTACACCTTTAGGGCTTTCTGAGTAGTTCTAAGGTGTGTGTTCCTGGGGCATCTTTTGAAAATTCGGGTGTGAGGGGTGGACAGAGCATTTGTGGGAATTTGACTCTTTACTATTTATGTTTAGACCATAGTGAAGACCTGCCCTTACCTATGTATCAGGATACTCCGGATTCATCTCCTAGGAGGGCCCATCGTGATACCCTGGATCCATCTCCTTCCAGGAGGGCCCGTCATGATACCCCGGATCCATCTCCTCCCAGGAGAGCCCGTCATGATACCCCGGATCCATCTCCTCCCAGGAGGGCCCGTCATGATACCCTGGATCCATCTCCTCCCAGGAGAGCCCGTCATGATACCCCAGATCCATCTCCTCCCAGGAGGGCCCATCATGATACCCCGGATCCATCTCCTCCCAGGAGAGCCCGTCATGATACCCCGGATCCATCTTCTCCCAGGAGGGCCCGTCAAGACTCAGACACATCTCTTCCCAGGAGGATCCACCATGACTCCTCAGATGCATCCCCTCTTAGGAAACCTCATCATAATTCTTCAGATATATCTCCTAGAAGAGTCCCTCATGATTCCTCAGGTATCCATAACAATGCCTCTGACCCATCCCAACCTAGGAGGACTCTTGACTCCTCAGACACATGGCATCCCAGGAGGGGTCATCATGACTCCTCTCATTTGGCCCCTGATGTTGCTCATTCACTGCCCAGAATCAAAAGAAATAAAACCCCAGAAAGAGCCTCTAGCAAGACTTCTTCACATTGGAAGGGGTCAGGACCTACTCATCCATCACTCCTGAAGAACATCGAAAGTGAATATGATTCAGACCTCTCTCCTCCCCGAAAAAAACAAGGAAAATCTCATTTTGGAGATAAGAAGCAGCTTGATTCTAAAGGTAAGCATCATGACTGCCATGGGAGAGAATCTCTGGAAGCTTTCTTTTGGGCCTTTACTTGCTTTATAAGGGGTTGAGAATGAGTTTCTTTGGAAACGTTTTGTAAAGTGAGAGGCTGGACTCAGGAGAGTTTAAAAACTACAATGGCAGGGTAGAAAGTTTTTATATGTATGTATTTAGTGTCCCTACCCCATATAAACATATACTACAAGAGGGAATTGAAATATAACACACTTGCCAGGGATTTAGCTCAGTGGTTTCGTCGCCTGCTGCGCAAGCTCAAGGACCCGAGTTTGATCCCTGGTACCAAAAAAAAAAAAAAAAGAAATATAGCATACTTATCCTATATTTCTTGCCACTTTCTGAAGAAGTTTTCAGAATCTTTTGTATCTTTTTTTTTCCTTTTGTATCTTATGGCTGTTTTGACATCTTGAATCAATTCAAATTGTTTATGGCAATTTCTGTCAAATAAAAACATTGTGGTGTGTCCTCATCCACCTTATTCATTGGCTCTGGCACTGTGCAACTTCTTTTCTGTTATTCTTTTTAAAAAATTTTTATTGGTACATTTTAGATATACATAATGATAACATACATCATAGGGAATCTGTACCTATACATGATATATCTTGCTTCTTTTTTTTCCATTTCCCTCCCCTTTGTTTCCATTTTTTTCCTTCTATTCTCTCTTTTTTTTCTTGTCCCTTCCTTGGCACTGTGCAACTTCTGGCTGTTCCCCAAAGTCAAAATTACCATGAAAGGTAAACATTTTGAATTAGTTCAGGACATTGAGGCAGCCATGACAGGCAACTAAAGACACTCATGAAAGAAGACTTCTAGAACTGCTTCATCAAGTGACAAGAATGATGGGGTGAATGTGTTTGAAGCAAGGGGGAGTATTTTGAGAGAGTATGGCAATGTGTCTTTTAGTTTAATTAAAATTTCACCTTTTTTTTTTTTTTTGGTACTGGGGATTGAACTTGGATCCTTGCACTTGCACAGCAGGTGGCGAAACCACTGAGCTAAATCCCCAGCCCTATTATGTGCTCTTGATAGAGTTGATTCCTGACTGTGCCGAACATAAGTTATCACGTGTGATCTTTCCTGTCCTCTTAACATAATTTTCAGGTCTAAAACATCTCTATGTTAGTATAAGTTTTAATGACATTAGGTTATTAAGATTTCCTCAGTCATTTCCCTATTACATGTTTTTGATTATTTCTGAGCTTTTGTTTTTAATTCTTTTAGTGAATAGTCTTATATATAAACTGTTGTCCCTATTTTGGGTTATTTCCTTTTCTGCTTCTTTAAAGATTACTTGGAAATTTTACTTATAGGTGGGTTTCCTAGAAAGCTAAGAAGTTGATTTATTAGCTTAGAAGGTATGGATGTTTTTGAGACTGTTAATGCATATTGCATATTGGTTTTTGAGAGGTGATTTGTGATCCTTTTTTTTTTTGGTACCAGGGATTGAACTTGGGTCTTCTGCTTGTGAGGCAGGCAACTGAACCACTGAACTAAATCCCTGGCCCCTTGTGATCCTTTTATCTAGAATTTAGGCCTACGAAAAGAAATATTTTACTTCATCTTTTGTTCCTAGGCACTCTTAATTTTAAATTAAAATACTTTGTTATCTTGTTTAAGGACATCAGAATATACAGCATTCTAGGTGTTTCTGACTTGTACCACAGTTCAGAGGGCTTGCTTCAAGTTGTTTTGCCTATTTTATTGGCCTGGAGGGGAGGAAGTAACTATACATAGATTAGTGTGTTGATATCTCATGCATTCATTAGTCCTGTGGGAATAGAACCTCCATATCCTGCCTATGGTGTAAAAGTTGAATCTGATTTTGTTCTCTTGTGTCATCCATACTTGTGTTCAGGTTAGTTATTGTTTTTCACAAGAAGATTAAACAAATGTGCTAACTTACTTGGAAAGTTCTAAGGAGATTAGTTAATTAATTTTTTTACAGTGTTGGGGATTGAACCAAGGTCTCATACTTGCTAGGCAAGCACTATACCAGTGAGCTATTTCACCCAGCCCTCATTTATTCTTTAATTTCTAGGCTCTTCTCCCAGCCATAGGATAAGTCTTACAGGCCTTTCACCTAGGAGACATCAGTGTCACATGATGAACTCTTCTTTCTCCCCAGGTGACTACAGGAAAGCTTCTGATTCAGATCTTTCACCTCCACGGCATAAACGGAGTCCAGGGCACCAGGATTCTGATTCAGATCTGTCACCTCCAAGGAATAGACCAAGACGCCAGAGCTCTGATTCTGACCTCTCTCCACCAAGGAGGAAACAGAGGACCAAATCTTCGGATTCTGATCTGTCTCCACCTCGAAGGAGTCAGCCTCCTGGAAAGAAGGTACAGATATCTGGGAGGCATTTCCTTCTCTTAGAATGACTCCTACTTTTTAGCTTTATATAAATCCCTGAGAATCAGGCCAGAGGAGCAGGAAGTAGCTCTCACTAGTACAATAAATCTTAGTTAAAAGGACTTTTGGAACTGTCTCTATAAAGGCAGGACTGGCTATAACTCAAATTAGATGGACTTCTAAATGCAGATCGAATATCCCTTATTCAAAATGCTTGGGAGTGGACTTGTTTTATTGATTGATTGGTTGGTTGATTAATTTATTGACTGATTGATTGGTACTGGGAATTGAACTCAGGGCCTCACACTTACCAGGCGGGTGCCATGCCGCCGAGCTACATTCCCAGCCCCAGACTTGTTTTAGATTTTGGAGTTTTTTGGATTTTGGAATATGTGCATACAAAAATCTGAAATTGATTACATTCATTGTGAGGCGTTAGTATGTAGAGAACACCTCTTAATTCTTTTTTCATCTCCTTCCCCCTCCACCATCTCTTGGCCTTCTTCCCTTTTCCAAAAAAGATCTATCTCCCTATTTCCTATTATCTTTTATTGTGCTCTTTATTTATACTTTGGGTTTCTCATATCAGCAAAATCGTGATATTTAAGCTTGTATGTCTGATTATTGAAAACTTTTTGAACACTAACATGATGCTCAGAAAATTTTGGATTTTGGAGAATTTCAGAATTCAGACTTGGATTAGGGATGCTCAACCTGTACCAGATTTCATAAGAGGTTCTGTCTTACAACTTCATAATTCCACTAATCTCATTTTAATATATCCAGAAAAACTTGTGGGTTTTAAAAAAAATTAACATACATTTGCATTACATAATGATTGCATTCCTTTTGGGGAGTTGTACATAACACATCTGAATTCTTTTTTCATCCCCTTTCTTTCCCTCTTCCCTCCATCTCTTGATCCCATTCCCATTTGAAAAGATCTGTCTCCCTATTACCTTTTATTTTGCTCTTTATTTATATTTTGGGTTTCTCATATAAGAAAAAACATGTAACATTTAAGCTTGTGTGTCTGATTTATTTCACTTAACATTACTGTCTCAAGGTACATCCATTTTCTTTTTTTTCCAGTACTGGTTATCAAACTCACGACTTTGCTCTTGCAAGGCAGGCGAGGCAGGCCAGGCAGGCGTGGCGCTACTGAGCTAAATCCCTGGCCCTACATCCATTTTCTTACAAGTGACTTACATTTATCCTTCTTCATGGTAGAGTAGCACTTGATTGTTTATAAATACCACATTTTCTTTATCCATTCATCCTTCGATGGACAGATAGGCTGCTTCCAAGATTTTGAATTATCCTGTTGTACACACAGGCATGCATTATCATTGGAGGAAAACTTATTTTTTTGTTTGTTTGTTTGTTTTTTGGTACCGGGGATCGAACTTGGGACCTTGTGCTTGCAAGGCAGCCAGCGGAACCACTGAGCTAAATCCCCGGCCCGAAAACTTGTTTTTTTAAGAACTGACGGCTTTCCTTTGCAGAGTGGGGTTAGGAGCACAGTCCTGAACCAAACGCAAATTTGAATCCTACTTCTGCTACTATCTGTGAGATTTAGGCAAGATACTTGATATCTCTAAGGCTCAGCTTGTTCATCTGTAAAATGTGAAGAATGCTAGTTTCTATTTTACAGTGTAAGGCTTTTGTGAGAATGCAGTATGAATTAGTGTAATTAAAACTCACAGCACAGTGTCTGAGACAAAGCAAGGATTTGGTATTAATGATTTATTATTATAAATTTATTATAAATTGAACTACTGGTTTCTATATCTAGAGCTTAAGGAGAGGAACTTAAAATATAAAATCACTTTTGCAAATTATATTGTGTGGAGCGTCAATATTTTGTTTTGTTTTAAATCTGGGATAAAGTTTGATGAATTAGCAAAAGAGAAACACACATGAACTCAGAGTACAGTGATTACATTGTAAAGAACACTAGCAGTAGTAAAGGAGTCTCACTCGTGAGTTGGGTAAGAACAATAGAGCCTGTAATGCACGTGTTTCTCTCCAAGGCAGACTTCTCAGGTGAGTCTTTTCTGCAGAAGGGTTTGGAGAAGATTGATCCTGGCAGGACAGACCACCCTGTCCTTGAACCTCTTTGAAGAAGAGTAAGGTCCCTATTTTAACTGGACCCCTTGACAGTTTAATATATACTCCGTCTGTGGTTTGGGGTTTATTGGCTATCTTGATACAAAGTGTAGATTTGTGGAAAGTTTTCATGTGCTTATGTCTTCTATTATTGTCCTTATTACATATCCACAATTTGAGGATCTTAGGTTTGCTTAAATTTGTACTTTAAATGGAATATTTTATATACTGGGTCTCTAATGGGTGGCCCAGAGCTTGATACAGGTTTCTCATCAGATGATCTGAGTGAGTGAGTCTTCACGTGTGCACTTTACATATGAAAAGTCAGAAATGTAAGTGCTTAGCTCTCTCTTTAATGAATTATTGGTATGCGCTTCTGTGTACTCCTAAAGTTGATAGTACTATTAAATTTTTTATGAAATTAGATTTTGTTTCTTTTTTTCTATGTTGTAAATCTTGTGGTCAGTAAGGAGAATAAAAGCTAGTGTCTTTGGTGTGGTTGTTGTAGACAAAAATGCAACTAACTGTGTAGACCCATGGAGCCTATTGCTGTATTGTCTTACTGATGTTGGATACTCCTTTTCCATTGCACAGGCTGCGCACATGTATTCTGGGGCTAAAACTGGGTTGGTGTTAACTGACATACAGCAAGAACAGCAGGAGCTCAAAAAACGGGATCAAGAAAACATGGCGTTTGAAGGTAAAAATGAAAGTGCAGGGTGCAGTCTAGGCTCGTGTAGCTTTTTTTCTTTTTAAGATAGCTTGTTATACCTGATAATTTAAATTTTTAATTGCTATCAGATCCCAGCTCTGGTTTTTATGCATCATTTTAACCTTTCAGGATATTCAAGTGTTTCCCTCTTGAAAAATGTCAGTTCTTAGGCCCATTCTCAATATACACCTATATGTTAGTGGGAACTACTTGTGGTCTGGCTGCAGATGTTCTTATCCAGCATCAAAATCCCAAGCAGTTGATTTCATTTGTTAGAATATTATTTCTGATTTTGATCTCAGACATTTATCTTAAAAAGAGTTCTTCTTTCACAGCCGAATTCCAGTTTGCTGAAACTGTGTTTCGTGACAAGTCTGGTCGTAAGAGGAATTTGAAACTGGAACGTCTAGAGCAAAAGAGAAAAGCAGAGAAGGACTCAGAACGAGAAGAGCTGTATGCCCAGTGGGGCAAAGGGTAAGGGCATCACTGAAAGTGAAAGCAAGATGGCAGTGCCTGGAGCATGTTGTTTCTCTGCTTTTCTTCAAAGCTTAGTTATCCGGAATGGACATTCAGTATGCTGAATCGCTTTTCCAACACTGATAGATTCTGTACTTGCAGTTGACATTCTGAGGATTTTACTTTTTTTTTTTGGTACCAGGGATTGAACTCAGGATCTTGAGCTTGCAAGGCAAGTGCGGTGGCACTGAGTTAAATACCTGGTCCATTTTACCCTTTTTAATATTTGGCACTAGGGCCGGGGATTTAGCTCAGTGGTTCCACTGCCTGCCTCGCAAGCACAAGGACCTGAGTTCGATCCCTGGTACCAGAAAGAAAATATTTGGCACTGGCCACTGCCAGGAGGAGGGTCTTTGAATATGGCATTGTGGTCCATCTCCATGTAGGAGTGGAAATATTAAAAGAATGATTTTTTCCTGCCCAGGCTTGCCCAGAGCCGGCAACAGCAACAAAATGTGGAGGATGCAGTGAAGGAGATGCAGAAGCCTCTGGCCCGCTATATTGATGATGAAGATCTGGATCGGATGCTGAGAGAACAAGAAAGAGAGGGAGACCCCATGGCCAACTTCATCAAGAAAAATAAGGCCAAGGAGAACAAGAATAAGAAAGGTGAGTCTAGGAACCCTCAGAGCTGGAGCTGGCTTAGTGAAGAGAGAATTATTGGGGTTCCTCTACATAGCTGTATGCAAAGAGGGTTTTCCTATACAATTTTTTTTTTTTTGGTACTAGGGATCGAACTTGGGTCCTTGCGCTTGCGCAGCAGGCGGCAAAACCACTGTGCTAAATCCCTGGCCCTCTCCTATACAATTTAAAATTCTTTGTATTTGTCTGGAGTTTGAGTTCAACTGGTAGGGATTTCTTCTTTTTTATGAGTATGTGTTTGCAGTGTGTAATGTTTACATTCCTTGTGTGAAGTCGGTACATGTGCATAACACATCGTAATTTCTTTTTTCGTACCCTTTCCCTCCCCTCCCTCCCTCCTCCCTCCATCTCTTGTTGCCCTTTCCATTTGAGAAAGATCTATCTCTCTACTTCCTATTACCTATCTTTTGTTTTGCTCTTTATTTATAATTTAGGTTTCTTATATAAGAGAAACCATGTGATATTTAAGCTTATGTGTCTGATTATTTCACTTAACATGGTCTCAGGGTGTATCCATTTTCTTAAAAATGACTGAACTGGGCCGGGGATTTAGCTCAGAGGTTCTGTCGCCTGCCTTGCAAGTGCAAGGTCCCAAGTTCAATCCCCGGTACCAAAAGATAAAAAAATGACTGAACTTTACCTTCTTTGTGACAGAGTAATGCTCCATTGTGTGTAAAGACCTCATTTTCTTTATCCTTTCATTTGTTGATGGACATAGAGGCCGCTTCCAAGATTTAGCTATTATGAATAGTGCTGTGATAAACATGGCTATGTATGTATTGCTGTAATTTGATGTCTTTAACTCTTTCAGGAAGATATATAGAAGAGGAATAGCTAGGTCAAATGGAATTTCTAGTTTTAGTTTTTTGAGGAATCTCCATACTGATCTCCATAGTGGTTGTGCTAGTTTACATTCCCACCAACAATGTAGACTGGTTCCTTTTTTCCCTGCAGCCTTGCCTACATTTATTATTATTTGATTTCTTGATGGTGGCCATTCTTTCAGGGTAAGACATAGAAAAATTTTCCCCCATCGCCATCCATCTCAGAATTAAATTACATAAGTAACTTTTTCATTCCTCTCATTAGTGAGACCTCGATACAGTGGACCAGCGCCACCGCCAAACAGATTCAATATCTGGCCTGGATATCGCTGGGATGGAGTGGATAGGTAAGACTATTTCCTTCATTTTTTTCTGCCCACTTTCTTCTCACCCTAACCTTCACTACCATTCTTAAACTACACTCATTCTCTGCTGTAATCACAAGGTGAATAGTATGCTTTTTCTTTTCTTTTCTTTTCTTTCTCCTCTTTGTTTCCTTTTCAGAATGTTTTTTAAAGCTCTAGGCTAGTGATAATGAACCTTTTAGAGCTTTTGATGATACAAACAGCCCACTGCAGCACTTGTGCCGTAGGTTTGCCACCACTACTCTAGATAAACAACTGATGTGGTCCAGATGGGACACCCTTTGTGTTAGACATTGGTCATTTTTAATATTTTCTAAAGTTTGGAGAAGTTGAGTGATTGGTTGTGATCTGGAGACTTCTGTTTGTTATATCTTTAAAATGTGCTTGAACCATAGTTCTCTTCAGTCTTAGGAGTAAGTCTCCGGTAATGTCTCAAAGATTCCTACCACCCCATCTATTCACCTACCAGCATCTGCACCTATATACTCTTAACTTCCTGTCTGTTATGATGGATGAACTATATTTGCTCCTACTTAATGTCAGTCCTTCTACATACATAGTGGGTCTCATCTCCTTTTGCCTACTAAAGAACATTGTTCTTACATCTAGCACAGTGATTCCCAAATTTTTTAATCTCAGGATCCTTTTGCATTTTAAAAATGATTGACTACTCCATAAACCTTTTATTTATGTGGCATATATCTATTGATATTTACCATAATAGAAATTAAACCAATATGTTTAAAAAGTATTAATTTGCTCTATAAAGTAATAGAGCCATTACATGTTACTATGTTAATAGAAGGATGATGTTGATTTTCATTTTTGCGTGTCTATCTCATTAATGTTTAGGTTAGTAGTAGCTGGATTTTGCATATGTCCATTGTGAAATATTATTTAGCTGAACTGTCGAAAGAAAATTCTGCCTTATATATAGGTAGTAGAAAAAGAAAGTACAATACAAAAACTCAAGTGCTAGTTCCTTTCAGGTTAGTTAAAGCATATCAAAGAATTTTTTATACAGCTTTATACTTTGAATCTTATACCCATGCATAATTTTATAATACCATGCATCAATCATCTGTAACATGTTGGTTTGTTGAGTTTTTCAGACTTTCCAAATATTGGTATACTTTATATAATATCAAAAAATTGTTGGGCTGGGGATTTAGCTCAGTGGTTCCGCCGCTTGCCTCGCAAGCACAAGGACCCAAGTTCGATCCCTGGTACCAAAAAAAAAAAATTGCTTTTGGTAGCATTGTCTCAGGCTTTATCACAGAAGTCTTTAAATAATGGAAAGCTAACAAATTCATGGTGATGCATACAATTCTTCAGAATTCTAATTTACACTTGAAAGCTTAAACTTTATTCTTGGCAACAAATATTGTTTCCTTATACCGGTAATAAAGCTCACTTTGTACAATATCTCTTTTTCTTTTGGTACTGGGGATCGAACTCGGGTCCTTGCACTTGCAAAGCAGGTAGTGGAACCACTGAGCTAAATTCCCAGCCTTACAATATCTCTTTTTATAGATCCTATTAAATTTTATATTTAGAGGATTATACCATCTACAAATACAAATAATTTTACTTTCATTGTGGATGCCTTTTGTTTTATTTTCTTGCCCTGTTGCATTAGCTGCCAATAAGAGCAGATATCTTTGCCTTCCTTTGGGTGGTCATATTAAGGTTGATTCTTTTAAGTATTTATTTCCCAAAGTAAAAAACTGGTTTCCTTGATGCTCCTGAATAATATGCATGTTTCTAAGGTTGGAGATGGTGCCATTTATAATAAGCTTTCCTTTTTCTTAAAGTCTTCCATTAGTCACTCCATGTATTTCTTAGGAAAGTCCTTAACATAACTTTTTTTTCCCAACATACATGTTTTAACTTTAAACAGCTATGTACTGGGTGCCAAAGATTTCACATTGAGTGAGGGACAGACCCCAAGTCTAGGAGCTCACTTTCTATCTATATGAGCAGACAGATAATTTCAAGGCTACTTGGTTAGTGTTACCATAGAAAATTTTCACATGCTTTGGGAACACAACAGGAGAGTAAATTCAGCATTGAAGAGCGAGGATGTGGTTTGAGAATTCTTCCTAGAGGATTTGAATCTTACAGGATATCAGTAACCAGCCAAGAGAAAGGAACGATATTAAGGGAAAAGGGTCTTGTTTGTGCTAAGTCATAGAATATGGAATACCATGTGTTATAGGATGGGGTGGGGTCATAAACAATTTGCTTTTGTTGGATAGCATAAAGTGTGAGATAGAGTTGTATGAGATGGACTAGAGAGTTTGACAGAGTTCTAGTCACAAAACGCCTTGGGAGCTTTTTTGAGGAATGTGGTCCGTGCCCTAGAGGCGAGGGAAGCCATTTCAGTATTAAAAGCAGCTCCTAGGGCCGGGGATTTAGCTCAGTGGTTCCACCGCCTGCCTTGCAAACGCAAGGTCCTAAGTTTGATCCCTGGTACCAAAAGAAAAAAAAAAGCAGCTCCTGTATTTTAGATAGACAAATCATTATGGCAATATTGTGGAGTATTTGAAAGGCACCAAATAGACCAGATACAATGATGATGGTCTGACTGTGATAAGGGTGGAGAGAGGAGGAAGTAGAGCAGTGGTTAGGGAAGAAGATGGTAGAACCTGGTGACTAGTTTGAGAAAAAGGGAAGAATTGTTGGATTTGGCAACAAGGAATATCACTAATGACCTGAAAGAGAGCTAGCTCTACGGCACAATTTAAAAAAAAAGTCACATTCTTTGTATTAAAGAGTGAATAAAACATGAGGAAATGGAGACAGTGAATGTAGGCTCTTTCAAGAAGTTTAAATAACAAGGGCCTAGGGACAAGGCTCACTGGTAGGCACATATTTACCAAACTTGAGGTACTGGATTTGATTCCCAGGACTTAAAAAAGGGGAAGGACTTTAGATAACGCATAGTAGTTGGAAGGGGTTTGAGGTCCACTTACTACCTCCTTGAAGCTCACCCTTGTATTGGCTTCATGACACCCTACTCTTGGTTCTTTTCTTTTATCATTTCTTCTTGGCCCCCTTAAATGTTTCTCAGGGCTCTCTCCAAAACCTCTTGTCATTCTCATTCAATGGACTGTACTCTCTCTGGCTGAGTCTTGTCTAGTCAGACCTTTAACACCATCTCTATATACCTGATTCCGAGTCTGTATTTCCAGCTCATTTTAGAGCATCTAGCTCCATAATGGATTTCTCTCTTCATATGCACTTTTGACACCTAAAATATAACATATACAAAACTGCCTTCAAAACAGCTTCTGCTGCTGTAAGTCTACTGCTGCTTTTTTGCTCTCTAGCCTGCCTGGTGGCAGTCTCATTCACATGGTCACTCAAATTATTAACCAGTGAGGCAAACTTACTTTCTCCTTTTTCCTTCTGTCTAATCATTCAGTAAATCCTACTAGTTTTGCCTATTGTGTTATCCCTCTTGCTGTCCTTCCTTTACCATCTGTTGCCAAGGGCATTGCAGAGACTTTCTTCCAGAGTAATCTCTTTGAAATGCAGTTTATGCTCCTGCTTTAAACCCATCCTTTATGGATGAAATCTAACTTTTTACCATGTTCTACAAAGCTCATTATGGTTTGGCCTCTCCAGCTTTGACTCATGACCACTTCATTTGTCATACTTCAGTCTGTAGTTTGCCTTTGGTTCCTTGAAAGTACTAGAATAACTTATTTCTGTGCCTTTGTTTTTGTCCTTTGTGCTGTGCCTTGACCTGAAATGACCTCCTGACCCTGATGTCCCCTGCTTCTTACCTGCATCCCTTTGATTAAATCATTCTTGTTTCAGACTTAGCTTAGGGGCCGCTCCTGTGAATTCTCTACTGACCATTCTTGGTCCATACCTCATGCCATCTTTTTACCATTCCTCCCTTAAGCTGAGTGAAGTCCCCATTCTGTTTCTGTGGTACCCTATACGTATTTCTACCACAGATTATGCTTTTTGTTTTATTTAAATGTCTGTCTTAACATCTCTACTTACTGTGAGTTCATCAGGACAGGCACTGTGTCATACTAATTTTCCTACAGTGTCTACCACAATGCCTAATGTCCACCGAGAATTCAGTAAATATTTGTTTAATGAATGGATAAATATAAGATGTGGACATCAGCTAAGAGTGAGTTGGACCTTTAGAGAGTGGGAAGGGTTTGAGTAGTTGTCAAACAGTGAGAAAAGGGTCCAGAAAAGGACTAAGAAAAGGATAAATTACGTATTTTGACTCTTGGATTCTATTTGCATATACCTGAAATATGTCTTACTTTTCTCCCTAATGATTATGAACTGTTCTCTTTCTTTTAAAACAAATATGCAATGCAGAGGGTTCTAACTGATAATTATGTCACCTTTGATTACAGATCCAATGGATTTGAACAGAAGCGCTTTGCCAGGCTTGCCAGCAAAAAGGCAGTGGAGGAACTTGCCTACAAGTGGAGTGTTGAGGACATGTAGCTTTTCTGAGGCTCTGCCAGTGCCTGTGGGTTGGGGTGGTGGCATGAGATAGCCAGGCATCCAGCTGTATCCTTTGCCTGTGCTAATAGTGATCAGGGCCCTCACAGACCAGCAACTTGTTGAATGCCAATTTTGACTATAGAGGAATACTTGAGACCTGATCTATGGACTGAGGCACCTGAATTTCTGAGGTATGCCAATACTGTACCTGGCTTCTGCAGGAAGTGGTGATTTCTGTATTCCAGGGTTTATTTGGCCAAGGTTTTTCTTTTTCTGTTTTTAATAAATATACATTTATTTTTTTAAAATCATTTCCTAACTGGATGTTGTATTTGGGGAAGATTCCAGCTAATATTGAATCCTTGGGGATCTTGTGAGCAATGAGTGATTAGATTTTTCATTAATCTAATTGGTAATGAATAAAAACTTTCTCAGTGATCTTTCTTCTGAGAAAACAAGAATTAGTACTAAACTAGATTCAGGAATATTGGAGAGATGGTATATGATAAAGATAGTGTCACAGTTAAGTGGAAAAGAGATGTATAGTGGTGCTCAAAAAATTAGCTTAGTATATGGACAAAAATAAAGCTGGATCCCTGCCTTATACCTTAAAACAAAAACAAAGAAACCCTAAAGCAATTAAGGACCTAAATGAAATATAATTTAATCAAACTAGTAGGGGGCTGGGGCTGTAGCTCAGTGATAGAACATATGCCTACCTTGTATGAGGCCCTGGATTTGATCCTAGCAAGAACAAAAATAAAAGCCAGTAAGAACAAATGGTGAACATGTTTGTGATCTTAGGGTGACGATGGATTTCTTCACAATTCATGGATCTGATTGCTTTGACTATTTCATAATTAAAGCAGTTTATAGTCACAGATAAAAAATAGAAGAAATTATTTGCAATGTCTAAAACTGACTGGAGATTCCTATATAAGGGAATGAATATAGAAAGAACTCTTGTAAATCAGAAAGAAAAAGATAACATAAAATTAAAATATACAAAGAATATCATAAGTAAAATCAAAAGAGAAATCCAGAGGCTAGTAAGTATAATACCTCACTAGTAATTGACTAAATGCAAATTAAAACACTGAGTTTCTATTTTAGAGCTATTAGTTTGGGAGAGATAAGTAAGTGAACTCTCATGAAGAATGAACCTCATGGGAAATTTCTACTGGTTTGTCTATTTTGGAGTGCAAATGGACATTACTTACAGAAATTAAGGCTTATTTGGGAAGCAATTTTTAAGAGTGGACTATCAAGCTACTGCCTGATATTGAATCTTAGCTATGAGTATGTCATTTGCTAGCTGTGTGACCTTTGGTAAGCTTCCTAACTCCTCTGTGCCTTAGTTTCTTCATCTGTAAAAGAGAATGATCCCGTAGGTTCATTGTAAGCTTAGAACAGTACCTGACACATAGTAAATGTCACGAAATTCTTAGCTACTGATACTGTGCTCGCTTCAGTAGCACATATACTTACCTATTGATATTGTCACTGTCATGAAGTATGGTAGCCAGCTTCCAAAATGGTCTAATCTCTGCCCTCTGGTATTTGAGGTCTTGTGTAGTCCTCTCCCATGATGAATAGAGCTGGCCTGTGTAACCAGTGAGATGTACTAGGACCGTGTGGCTTCTGAAGCTAGGTCATGGAAGACACTGAAGTGTCTGCCTTGTACTTTCCTGAGCATTTGTTCTGGAGGAATCCAGCCTCTTCTGAGGATAACAAGCAGCCCTAGGGAGCCCCACAGCCAGTGCCCAGTAGCCAACATGAATGAGTCACCTTAGAAGGTTCCTTCAGCTCTGTTCAGTCCTTCACTTGTCTGCGGCCCCGATCAACACCTTGACCACATCCTGCTGAGAGATCCTGAGCCAGAAACACCTGATTCCAATTTGACTCAGAAAAACTGTGAGGTAATAGATGTTTAGTATTTTTTTAAAAACAGCATCATTGAGATACAATTATACACCATCCAATTCATTCCTTTAAGTGTACAGTTCAGTGTGTTATAGTATATCACAGAGTTGTGCAGCTATCACCACAATTTTTTTTCTTTTATTAGTACATGTTTGCAGTACATAATGTTTACATTCATCTTGGGAAGTAGTTACAGATACATAACACAGCTTGTTTCTTTTTTTGTACACTTCCCACCTCCCTCACTCCCTCTGCCTTTCCTCATTTTCATTCTTGTTCTTATAGTTCTTAGCTCATGGTTTTGTTTTTTTTTACACCAGCGATCGAACTCGGGATCTTGCACTTGTGAAGCAGGTGGTGGAACCAATGAGCTAAATCCCCGGCCTTAGCTCATATTTATGATGTATTATGTTTACATTCATGGAGATTATTAGGTTTCTCTACATGGTATATCTTAGTTCTACTTACTCCCTCTTCCCTTGCCCTCAGTCTCCTGGACCCCTTCCCATTTGCAAGAGATCTGTTGCCTTGTTTTCTTCTCTTCATCCTTTATTACCCTGATTAATTTTAAAATATTTTTATTGCCTTGTGAATACAAGTAAGTGCAGCCATTAGCAGTAAATCTCCAACTCCCCCATCCCTGGACAACTACTAGTCTGTCTGTAGATTTATCTGTTCTGAATTTTCATATAATATGTTAATGAAACTGATAAAATATGTGGCCTTTTATGTCTGACTTCTTTGTATAATGTTTTCAAGTTTCATCCATGTTGTAACATGTATCTTTCATTTCTTTTTATGGCTGAATGATAGTCCCTTATGTGGATATACACATTTTATTTATCCATACATAATTTGATGGACATGTAAATTGCTTCCACTTTTTGGTTATTATGACTGATGCTACTATAAACACTTCATGTACAAGTTTTTGGATGTATGCTTTCATTTTTCTTGCAATATACATACCCAGGAATAGAAATGTTGAGTCAGGAGCCTGGGATTTAGCTCAGTGGTTTCACTGCCTGCTGCGAAAGCGGAAGGATCTGAGTTTGATCCCTGGCACCAAAAAAAGTCATATGTAACTCCATGTTTAACTTTTTTTTTTTTTTCTGGTACCAGGGATCGAACTCAGGACCTTGTGCTTGTGTGGCAGGCGGCGGAACCACTGAGCTAAATCCCCAGCCCTCCATGTTTAACTTTTTGAAGAATTGCCCAACTATTTCAAAGATGTTGATAGTTTCAATTTCTCTACATCTTTGCCAGTACTTGTTATTATCCATCTTTTTGATTATCACTGTCCTAGTGGATGTGATTGTATATCTTATTGTGGATTTGATTTCCATTTCCCTGGTGGTTAAGGATGTGTTGAGCATTTTTATGTATTGTTTATTCAAATCATTTGTCCATTTTCATATATGTGACAACCCAATTATATATACACATTGTGATGGTTAATCTTGGTTGTCAACTTGATTGGATTGAGATAGAGCCAGGAAATTATTGAGGTACCCTTCTAAATATGTCTTGGGAGTATTTCTAGAGACAACTGGCACATGGGACAGCAGACTCTAGGGGTCACTTGTCCTGAATATAGGCAGCACTGTCCAATAGGCTGGAAGCCTAGATGGGACAAAAGTGGAAGGAGGAAGCACACTTAAGCACAAGTGTGCTCTGGCTTCTCTGCTTCTGGCTGCCATAAGGTGAGCAGTTTTGCTTCTCCATACCCTTCTGCCATGATGCGCTACCTCACCTCAGGCCCAGGAACACTGGAACCAGCCAGTGTGCACTGAAGCCTCTGAACCTGAGCCCAAATAAATCTTTCCTCCTCTAAGTTGACTTTCACAGGTATGTTTGTCATGACGATGAAAAGCTAACATACACACATATATATAGTATATATACATACACATATTTATACATATACATAAGTGTGTGTGTGTGTGTGTGTGTATATATATATATATGTATATATATATATATATGGAGAGAGACTACCAAAAAAATGTATACATACTTCTGTAGTTTGTCTTACTAATAAAATGTCTGGAAGCTGATGCCTACCACTTTGAGTACCTCTTATAATTGTAGAGGCCAACGGTAACATATCAATATCATGATGTCTCAATAAATTTAGTATTAAAATATTTATACAAATTTTTTCTATTCCTGATGTATACATTTTTGGGGCAGATATATACAAAACAAAACTTTATAGGGACAAGTCTTATCAGGTATATGATTTGCAAGTATTTTTTCTCATTCTTGAGTTAATTGTTTTAAGCTGATACAGCTGTTAGATAATTTGCGTTTAGGGTAGGATAATATGTTATACAGCAGTATATAACTAAAATATATCAAAGCAGTTCCATTTCTGACTCTGACCTCCTGAGAAACTTGTACAAGTTCTTAAGTAACATATAAGGATATTTATCTATGTACAGTTTCTGTAGAGGAAGCTAGCAACAACTCAGATATCCATCACTAAGGGAATGATAACAAAAATGTATGCATATCATGGGATATTGTTTTAAAAAGTCGGATACAAGCTATTAGGAACTTAGTGACATAACAGACTACAGATGAAGAAAATACAGCAAAAATCAGCTAAATAGATTAAATAAAGTTGGTCCTGATGGCACACATCTCTGTAATCAGCAATGGCAGAGTGAGGCAGGAGGGTGGCAAGTTGAGCTCAGCCTGGCCAACTCAGAGACCTCTTAGCAAGACCATGTCTCAAAAATTAAGAGTTGAGGGTGTAGCTCAATGAGATGGTTTAATATCACAAACAAAACCCAAAAAACCTCACAAAATGACTTTTTTTGGGTGCTGTGGGTCGAACCCTCGGCCTCACTTATGCTAGGCAAGCTTTCTAACACTGAGTCATGTACCCAGGTGGGAACATGATTTTTTAAGGAGAATCTTACACTTGAACTCACTAGAATTGGGTCTATGGGAAGGAATGGAACGGGACTAGAATGGAGAGTGAAGGGGGAAAGGAAAAGAAGTTCTGTATGGATGAAAGTGTGTGTACAATTGGTATTTGTGAGAAAGCACTTTTAGAGCTAAAAATAAACGAAGATGCCATAGTTAGCACGTGACAGAGTTGGGTCTAGAACCTAGTGTTCTTTCTCTGCATGGCTTATTTTGTCCTTTTATTCCTCACTGAAAACTTCTTTTAAAGGTCCAAGCTAGCTGTGTGAGGTGGTGCATGCCTGTAATCCCAGCATTGTGGGAGGCTGAGGCAGGAGGATTGCAAGTTGGAGACCAGCCCAAGCAACTTAATGATTTAGCTAGACCCCCTTGGTGCTGTTTCAATATAAAAAATAAAAAATAAAAAAAAATTTTAGGGGATGTAGCTCAGTGTTAAGGTCGTCAGTTCAATCCCCAGTATCATGGGAGAAGTGGAAGAAAGGGTCCAATCTTAGGAGATAATGGAGAAACTGGTAAAATCTGAATAATATCTATAGTTTAGTTCATAAATATGCCAATATTAATCTCTTAGCTTTACAAAGTATCGTAACTGGGCTGGGGATTTAGCTCAGTGGCACCGCACCTGCCTTGAAAGTGCAAGGTCCTGAGTTTAATCCCCAGTGTCAAAACAACAACAACAAAAAACAACAGCAACAACAAAATGTGTCATAATTATATAAGATGTTAACATTAGAGGAGTTAAGTAAGGAGTTTATTATTTTACAAATTTCTATAAATATAAAAGTACTCTAAATAAAAAGCTTATTTTAAAAAAATGGCCCCAAGGAATACAAATTCTGGACACTTGATTCTGCTGTTTCTACTATTGAGATTATACTTTTGTAGCTATTTTGCAGGCTAGCCTCTTTCCTTGGGCAGGAATGGCAGTGAGTATATTCCATTGTCAGACCCCTCTGCACAGCAAGGTTTTGATTTCATATTGGCTAAAGTTTTAACTTAATTTTTGTGGGTTCCCATGCTATTTTTTAGGCACAACTTGCTTTAGGCCCAACTACTTTAGAACTCTTAAATTACTTTTTTTTTTTTTCCTTTACAAAGGACTGTATTATCTATTTTCCAGCAGAGACTGAAGTGTAAAGAAAGTAGATGGATTCTATTCCAGGTAAACTCTGGGTTTAGTAGGCCTTGGCAAAAATGTATAAACTCTGTCTTCCTCCAACTTCTTTACCTTTCAGTGTAGAACCGCAGGTCCTATAGGGCTGAGACCCCAGATCTGTCTAGCCTGTCGCTAAATATCTTGTAGCTATCATTTCCTAGGCTGGCTACTAGAGGGCAGTGTGACATGCTCTTCTGAACTAAGGAGAACAGGGCCTTGGTCTCTATGTATACACTTCAGAGTAGTAGGTCTTGGACTCCCTCAAGGATGTAAGTGGCAAAATTCAGTTGCATAGCGCTCCTCTTTCTGTCCCCACCTCAGATGTAGAAACACAGTCTTATATCCAGTATGGCAATGATTTTCAAGAGAAAGATCCAGTATTTAGATTTTCATTGGAATTCTGCTTTCTTGGGCTTTGGAAATCTTTCTGTACATGAAAGATTTTTTTCTCTCTCTTTTGATCAAATTCAGACCTTCTTAGCTCCCTTTCTTGTGCTGTCTCCTCTACTTCTGAGAGAACCTAACCTCAGGTGAGGTTTAAGCAGAGAGCAGTACTGGAAGCCACTAAATTGTATGTTAAAGGGGTAAACCTTACAGTATGTGGATTATATCTCAATTTAAAAATACAAAAAAATAAAAAGAGCAGACACTCTGGCTCTCACAGAATATAATTACTTGGTGGTGGTGGCTGAAGAAGCCTTCATGCTTTCGGATTGGCTTGTTGGTTCATTGGTCAGAGGCGATTACTCAGTCCTCTTCCCTAGGATCTCTTGGAACAGTGTGTCATTCCTTCCTCAGAGGTTACCCACCCTTTCCCAGTTAACATCAACCGCAGCAGGACCAGAGTCAGGGTGTGGCAGAACAACCCAGTGAGAAGGCTGAGCTAGGCCGAGCTAGCTGTCTTGAGATTTCAGTTTTAAATGTGAGTTGGTTAGGAGACATGTGTTCTTGGACTGTGTGTCTTTATAGAAGTAATTTGGGCAGTCTCTTTCTCTCTTTTTTTTTTTTTGGTACCGGGGATCGAACTCGTTTGTGTCCTTGTGCTTGTGCAGCAGGTGGTGAAACCACTGAGCTAAATCCCCGGCCCTCTTTCTCTTCATGTTCTCTTTTTGAGGCCCACATTCTGGACCTGGCCTGTGAAGATAAGCATAGAGATTATGGGGCTGGGCTAAAGTGAGCCCCATTTCCCTTATGACCTGGGCTTTCTTTGCCACACATACATTGAATTACTCTGCATAGGAGTGACTCACTCTCCCCTTGGTACCTGAATGGTTTCCTGTGTTCAGTTGAGAAATTGCTTGTGTCAAACCCAATGTCATTGACCTTGGATTTACACAGCTTCACCTTTTCAGAAAACAAGGGCATGTAGGTGGTCCTGGTGGTGTGATCCTCAGGTGGTACCTGTGAACCCATCTTGTTTGGAAGGGACAGAGTGCAAACAGCTGACAAAGGAGTAAGTCACCCATCTCTGCATGTCACATTCAGCTAAGGAATTACAAGGAGTGTGACTCTTCTTTCCCCAGTAAGACTACAATCTCTGGTTCTTAGTTAGCAAGGTCCGTATTGTTTATTTTCTTTGGCAGGAGAGGAAACATTTGTGTCAGAGAATAACTTGCTCAAAATTGTGCTGAGGTGAGAAAGAACCAGAATTTAAACATCATTGTTCTCCCTGGAGTTCTCCCCCACCTGTCCTCATCCAAGTGAGATGTGAGGAGGAGGCAGGGGACTGTTTCACTCCTGTAGTTCTTACCAAGGGCTTCTCACTGGCTCTGGAATGAGGTCCACAATCCACTAGGGGCTGAGCTCCCCAGTCCTGGGAGAATGGGTTGTTGCCAGTTTCGGTTTGGAACTTGGCGAATGTGTTAGAGTGGCATTTACCCTTGACTCTTTTTACCAATGGATTGAGAAGAGGTAGACAGAATATCTGGGAAGAAAGGAATGCATGTTTGGGAAAATATTAATTTAAATTGCTGTCCTTCATTAAATACTATGGATCAGGCACATGTTAAGTGCATACTCATGGCTCCCTGTGCAGCCAGGCAGAGATCAGAGATTGAGAATTGTTCGAGATTAGAGAAAGCCACATTTCTGGGATTCCCGTGAAGAGTGAGATTTGAGAACAGTCTTTCCTTTGTTCCCTGCCCTTCAAGGGAGGGAGGGGTTAGGACCCTTGTGCTGATTACCTCTTGACAGAGAGCTTGGGCACTTTACTGTGGTCACTGTGTCTCCATCAAACTTGGCAGAGCTTGTCCCACCTGGGGCAGCTGTCTCCTGCTTTGACCAGCTCAGCTCCTGAGGCACTGGGGCAGTGGGCTGCCAGCTCGGGGCTGGTTCCTTCTGCAAATGCTGGGTGTGTTTGCTTCATCAAGACAAATATCTCTGTAGGTCAGGATTTAGCCCTGTGACCCAGTCCATGCTCACCAAATAGAAGGGCACTATGCCCTCAGCTTGCTGCTTTGCCTGCATTTGTGGGTTTGCCTAAACTAGGCAGTATATTTTCAAGTTCTTTCAAATAAAAATTTCTTTATTGCTTCTCTGAGAATTTTAATTTATTTTATCTCTATTTCTTTTCACACTCATTATCATGCTGAAACTCAGCAGAGAGGATGAGACACCTGCAGCCATAGGATAGGACTATGGAGAGTGTTTCTTTTCTTTTTTTTTTGAGAGTGTTTCTTAAACACTCTGGTAGGCAGCTAGATGCTGCGGCCTAGATAATTCTTGGGAAACAGGAGCTTGGAAGTACGTTTGCTGGTAAGAAGAATAGCTGTTGTCATCACTAGGTTGTTGTCCTGGTCACTTTGGGCTGAAGAGTACCCCTTCATCTATAACTCTGAATTAGGACTGCTGTTTCTGAACTATTTGTGGTGCACATATTACTGTCTTTAGGTTTGAGCTGGGCATTCTAACTGTATAGAAATGAACTAGAGGATGTAGGGTCATTCTGAGCCCCACACAAGCAGGCAAGTGGAAGGCCTGAATCTCCAAGCTTTCATGGGCATAGATAAGCCTGTCCATTCCACCTCCTGGCTTGCAGTTGAGGTTATGTTTCCCATGGATGCATCGAGGAAGCGTCTGACTCCGATTATGAACAGCATGCAGTTTGTTTTTACTTAAATCTTAGGTGAGGTGAAAAGTAAAGCTGAGCTAGGGGGAAACCTGAGATTCTAAAATAATTAGTTCTTTGCTGTGACGCTTCTAAAGCTATGTCTTGGAAAATGGATGGATGACCAAGTTCTGAAGTGATTACCTCTGTTTTGAGAAATCAGACACTCCCTTGCCGTCCTCCACAGCAACCCTGTGGCTTTCTGACTGTTCTGGTTACACACTTGATCCCCTGGATGCCCTTGTCTGGGCCAGGGGTGAGGACTTGACTCCATGCTGGGGTTTGGAAGTTTCTCAGATTCTGGCTGACATATGCCACTTGGCCCAGGTATGCTACTGGTGCTACTTTTCTGCCCTGTGTGTGACCTGGAAGTATCAGCTGAACAAGAACAGGGCTTTGGAAGGAAGTTTGATGAGCAGTGTTCATGTTGTATCCACCTAAGGGAAGAAGGAAGTATGCAGAGGGCCTCTTCTTTGTGTGGAGTCACAGGTTAAAGTGAGAAATCTGAACCCCAACTTTGGGTCCTGCATGGACTGCTCAGTATGAAGAAGCCTTTTCCTATTTCTGGACCTTTCCTCCTCTTTTGTCTAGTGGGGATAACAGACCCAAAGTATATCATCGTGTTTTCATCTGCCACTTTTACCTTCTGGGTTGTCTCCCCAAGATCAGATCAAAGGGTCTTTAGAATAGAATTGCAGAGTGGCTCCCCTGCCCTGTTTAAACCACTTAAATTTGAGAGCCTGGACTTCAGGGCTGCTGACTGGTCCAGCAAGCTTCCACTACTGGGATCTGTCTGGGGCACAGGACTGCCCTTGGATAGGTGAAGTGAGTTGGGAACAGAGAGTTCAGATTTTGCTTCATACAGAATGCTATTCCATTATCCCCTGTTATTTGTACCCTGCAGGGCTAAGTGTCATCTGAATGGGAGGGCTTCTTCCAGTGGTATGTCACAGGCTCTGCCTTCCAGGGCTGGAAACACTCTCCGCAGGTTGTGCTGAAGGGGAGCCACTGAGTCTTGAAGTTCTGGCCAGAGCAGCTTGAGAGTTTCATTTGGAGTGGAGCCCTGATGAGGGGTTCCAGGCGGTATTTCACATCTCCCAGGCCTATCTCCTCCTGGGCTTCTTTCTGTAAAACAACCCCTGCTGCTACTTCCTCAAGTGGGAAGTTCACTTTGTTCAGGGAGCTAAGTAGGGGAACAAGTTATGATTCCCTTATTTGTAAAATCAGGATAATACATCCCTTTCTGAGTTATTGAGAAGATCTGAAAGAATCTAGCATAATGTCTAGTATGTAGGAGGGGCTTAATAAACAGTGTCTTCTCTTAGAACAGTAGGATATTTTGAGTGTGTTTTGCTACAGTAGTGCACCACCCCCTTACCTGAACCCCAGGGTCACCGTTACCACACTCTGTATGGAGAGCCAGAGTCCCTTGCTGGCTGGGATTGAGGGCTATGGTATTTGAAGAAGAGTAAAATGAGTAGTCTTCTGTCCCCCAGAGAGGGGATATCTAGAGCAGGGGGAAGAGTAGTGATTGCCTGTTCCAGTGATTCTTCCCCACTTGCCTCATGGCAACATTCCCTACCCTTTAACCCCCCCATCCCCAAGAGGAGGAGGGGGCTGATGGTGGTTTCAGGGTAGGACCCACTTAGAATTTGATTGAGGCCTGATCAGTAATAACTGGTACTGGGGTTGGGGTGGGGGATGGTATATTGCACTCAAAAGCAGGTATCGAGCACTTGAGTCTTGCTCTTGAGCACTTGTCTTGAATCACCACTTTTAGTCTTGTTTTGGTGGGGTTTTTTCCATTCTTGAGGATAGTGCCAGTTGGGGTTGGGCTTGGACTTGGGCTTGGGCTTGAGGTAGGGAGTCTCACGATGAAGGTGGCCAGTGTGGATTCCTGGGTAGCCAGGTGGAACTCCAGTCAGGAGGGTGTCTTCCCCCAGGCAGGGTGTATGCCTTGGAGCATGTCTCCTAAGGGACAGGGAAAGGAGTCTCCAAGAACACAGTGTTGAGAGCCAGGTCAGGAGTTTTGTCCCTCCCTGCTTCCAAAGCTGCAAGGCTACACATCCAGGGCCTTGAGGAGGCCCTTCCAGTGCCTCACAGAGCTGGAGGAAAGGGGGTCTTCTGTGCTGGTCATGTTTGGGACGTGAGTAGAGCCAGACTTGGTGTCTGATGTTCAAGGCCAGGAGATCTGGAGAGGATGGGCAGACTTGAATTGGTGGAGAAAATGACATTTTGACTGGATGTCTATCAAGTGGAGAAGGTGGAATAGGTGAAAGTGCAGTGTCTGCAGGGTGGAGAAAGCAGGCTGTCTGGGGCTAATTTACCTGCCGTGGGTGTGGGAGGCTGTGTTTTAGTGGGGAGGGTAATGCGAACTGTAGAAAGGGCTGTGCTGTATCCTCTGGGGCTTGAGCAAGGTGCAAGACAGGAAACATCTTGTGTCCTCTACTTGTTGTCTCTGCATTAGAAAGAGGGAAATAGCAGGCACTTTGGGGATGAGGAGGGGAGGAACAAGGAAGATGCTGGGTAGTAGAGTGACTGCTGGATACTTGCCCATAGTTATAGAGTACATGCCGATAGCAGAAGGGGAGCACTTTGACCCCCTGGCCCAGGTCATATTGGCAGTAGCTTCTGTGCTCAGCCCCGTAGCCTGTCCCCAGCTTCTGAGTTGTTGCCTGTGCTTTGGCAAATGGCATCAGATCTGAGGTTGGTGCCAGGTTGCTGTGGGCCTTCTTTGAATGTGAAAACCACTGGCTTTGGGAGAGGAGGTAGAGGCCGCCATGTCCTCAACAACAGACTACTGTGACCAGCAGCTAGGGGAAAGGGTGATTGTGGAAATACTTAGGCCTTGTCTCTGCTGCCAGCCTCAAGTCTAATTCTGCCCTAGCTCTAGCCCTTCAGATGTTTGCCCTGATCTCCACCCCCACAAAAGATCTTCAAAGACAGGGAATCCACACACTGGTTCCAGTCCTGGGATCACCTGGCAATTCACATTTCTGTTAATGCCATTCCCACCGATGTCTGAACACGTTCCACTCTGTCACCTTCCTGGATCATGTGTATATTCTGTTCCTAAGCAGTTCTAGCCATTTTCAATGGTCTTTCCCCGTGGCTTCACCATTTGTCTGAATAAGCCATCTTATTTTTTTAATTAAAAAATTTAAAAATAATTTTGTGTGTGTGTGGTGCTAGAGATGGAATCCAGGTCTTGCGCATGTTAAGCAAGTGCTTTATCTGAACCATCCTTAGCCCCTAAGTTATCCATCTTGAGGCTTAGAAAAACAAACTATTTTCTAGTTGACAAGAATTCCAATTTAGAGTAAGCTTGGTCCATAATGTTCGGATCAGTGTAGAGTAGAGGTAATTTCCCTGTCTTTTATTTTAATCAATGATTTTAGGGTTGAATTCACTTTCACAGTGACCGAGTCACACCACTAGTTCTCACTGTGCTAACTAATGTCACAGGTTCCCATGTCTCCTTTACACAGACCGTGAGAGAGGAGATGGAGCCATGCTGTCCCGCCTTTCATCTGTGTAGTTGGTTTTGGACCCAATGTAGTTACCTTTATCCTCTAGAATGCCCACTTTCTTGTTCTTCTATGCCTTTTCAACATTAAACTGGTGAGATGTTGGGCCTTGTCCTGGTTTTTCTTGGTGCATGAGAGAAGTCTGAAGTGCGGGTTACGTGGGCCTATTCTCTTGAGCTCAGATTAGCTGGCCAGCATGCTGGAGAGCACTTAGCTTCTGAGTCACAGTTCGCAAAGTCTTTAGATGTGAACTAAAGAGAAAGTGTTGACAAGACAGAGCCACTATTCAAGCAACCTTCTAGGGTGCTGGGATGTGGCAGGGTTATAGAGGGGCTCTGTCTGCCCAGTTTCACTTTGGAAACTTGCTACTGCTCCCACTGTAGGACCTGTTACTGATGGAGTCTTTTTCTGAGCTTTCATGGCACCCTAAAAACATTTATCCTGCTATTTTGTGGATTATGAGACCCCATGGCCAGGAGCTTTCCTCCATTCCTCTTCAAATCCCCAGCCCAAAGCCCAAGGCTGATTAATAGCTATCTTTTTTTTTCTTTTGTTTTTTGAGACAGGGTTTTGCCTATGTAGTCCAGGCTAGCCTTCAACTCACTATGTAGCCCAGGCTGTCCTCAAACTCATGGTGATCCTCCTGTCTCAGCCTCTCGACTACTGAGATCACAGATGTGCACCACCACGCCCAGCAGTAGCTATCATTTTTTCTAGCACTATTCTGGGCACTAGGTACAGGCACTCTCCATGCATCAGACTCACCACAACCCAATACATCTGCTGCTAATTTTGCCATTTTGTAGTTGAGGAACCTGAGGCTAAAAACCACAGAGCTACTAAACCCTGTGCTTTTTCTCTAAATGAATACAGGGGTCTGGGGTGGTTATTCTGCCCTGGGTAGAAAGAGACCAGAGTGAGTTCGGTGGCTTCAGGAAACCCTGCCCCAGCTCCTTAGAGGAGGTTTAATAAGCGAGGCTAATTGATGGTCATGTCAGGAATACAAGCTGAAGGCTTCATTAGCACGTGAATTCTCATGACAGATATTCAGCCACCTCATTCAGGCCCAGGGACAAGGAGTACAGCTTTTTATGGGAACGGGGTGGGAAAGTGTGATCATCCTAGTACTGTGGGGGAAGCTGAGGACAGGACCATCCTCCGGGGGTGTGGGGGCAGCAGATTCAGGGAAGCCCTTGTCTACAGTGTGTGTTCAGTCTCCTTAGCTTTTTCCGAAGGCCCCTTTCACCCCAGTTTATCCACCTCTTCTCTGTACTCTCTGGACTTCACACCTGGCCTGGCAGAACAGTCTTTCAGGTCTCTGGGCTTTACATTAAAAAATTTTTTTTTGTATTACTGGGGATTGAATGCGGGCCCTTGCACCTGCTAGGCAAGTGCTTTACCTCTGAGCTATATCCCCAGTCCTTTTTAAAATTTTATTTTGAGACATGGTCTCACTCAGTTGCCTAGGTTGACTTCGAAATTGCAATTTTTCTGTCTCAGCCACCCAAGTAGCTGGGATTACAGATATGTGCCACCATGCCCAGCAAGGGCTCTGTGCTTTCTCCAAACCTCTGTTCCTGCCCTGTTCCTCCTCTTTGCTAGCAGAACCTTTCTCATTCTTCAGGCTCACCTCGAACGTCATTTTCTTCATGGACTTTTCCCTGGTCCTTTGCTACTGGCAGAGTGGCAGAATTAAATGCTTCCTCTTTGGGCTCACTTCCATAATACTTGTACACCCTGACTCTATTATAGATCTCCCTGTAGTACAGTCAATTGTGATGTTTTTTCCCCTTGCCAGACTTCGAGCTTATTAAAGGCAGAGGCCAATCTCCAACATCCACCACAAAGCCTGCCCTGAACAAGACACTCAGTAAATATTTGTAAAATTCAACTAAATACTAGGCTGAGGTTTCATTGCAGGTAAGAACTAGGCAAGTGTGAACTTACAGGACTCAGTAGCACCTATCTTGTGAATCATGTGCAAATGAAGGTAAGGGGATCTTTGAAATCTCCCAGAAGATTTGGTGGTCCTTATTTCTCCTTTTCACAATAATTTTCTCCTGTCTGGGGCAAAGGGGGTAAATTTGGCCTCATGTTTGGGGAGAGTCTTGGCATGAGCCTGGAGAGAATTTGCGAGGATGCCTGAAACTGAGCCCCTAAACCCAAACAACTAGATGACAGTTGCTTGACTGTAGGATGTGCCTCCCTGGCCTCCTTGGGTCTGGCCACTGCTTTGCTGGAGAGGCAGGGAAGGGGAAGGCAGTTCAGCACTACCTCTCTACACCTGCTAAATTTTCTCTTTTCACTACATCACAGGACTGCAGTGTGGGGACTGTCCTAGACCCCTAAATGCCACAGCTGATGACTCCTGATGTTAGAGATTTTTCTAACTCAGGCTAGGGAGTCATCTGGAGAAAAGCATATGAACAGCAGGAAAAAGGGAGAATGGCTTTGGAGGAAGCCGGAAGCCACATCTAGACCCCTCAAGGCCACCGCTGAATGAGGCAGCCCTACTGCATGGGGATGGGCAGCTGCTTGGTGTTGCCATCTGCTGGACACATTGAGTCATAGCACCTCACTCTTCTGGTGTTTCCTCCCCTCCCCCTGCATCTGCTCTTCCATCTTTTGTGTTTTTGTTCATTCTGTCAAGTATTTCCCCCTAACATCTGCTTTCCCTCTTTCCTCAGGTGGGACAGACAAAATGCATCTGTCCTGGCTTAGAGCAGGGGACTCTGAATTCCCTTCTGTGGTGCTAAGAAGAGAAGCCCCCCCCGCCCCAGGGTTGTTTACATCTATGCTCAGTTTCTCCACCTTTTCCCAAGCTCCCTAGGATCCTGAACTTGGCTGTGATTGAAGCCATTTAATTTGTTGTTCACTGGGATACTTCTGAGAGTGAGTGTGTGCGTGTACGTTAATAATTTTGACAGGTCAACAGATACAAACTAGCATTGTCCCAGGTCAGCTAGAACTCATGGTAAGCATAGTTTGGGGGATCTCCTGGCCTTCTTTTCATCCCTAAGTGAGGTGTGGAAGGAGAAGGTGGCCAGCAGAGGCTGCTGCAGCACTAGTTATGCTTCTCATTACCTAAAAGGCTTCCTTCGCTATTCAGGGACTGTGGAGGAAGAGGGGTTGTAGCAGAGGACAGGGCCCCTGAGTGATGATGTATTAGAGGTATAGGCTTGGCTTATCTGGGCCTGTTTTATGATGGAATAAGAAGGCTGTGTGCTTTCCCCTAGTTTGGGTTGGGGACACAGCCGATACCTCTAAGGGATGGTTTCTCAGAAATTCTATCATTCTTGGATTGGACTGTGACTTTCTTAATTCGGATAGTTTTTGTGCCTGTCCCTTCAGGCAAAGAGTAAGAAATGGGTTGCTAGAACTACTAGATTTGAGGGGAGTGCCTTAGAGGCACGTTAGCTCTTAGATGCTTTGGCAGGAGGGCTCACACCCTGAGCCGGAAGGGACCCAAGGAATGCCAGTACCTTCTCTGCCTGACTTGCTGGACAGCTTGCAGGTGGTGAATTCAGACCAGCCTTGGCGTCCTGCGACAGAGAAGGGCTCTTGGAAACCACCTGCCCTCCCTCCTGCCACCAAATTCTAACTCTGGCAGTGAGGCTCCCTTTCCTTCTTTCCCATCTAGGGGATTTTCCCTCCCTTGGCCTGTAAGTACAGAGTTGGGAGGCCTTACTCCTTGTGGGAGACAGGAATTTCTGTACTGGGATGGGGTCCTTCCCTGCTCTGGCCAGAGGAAAGCTTTGGTGACTGAATTGGAATTTGGTCCTCACCTCCCTTAACTGTGATGGCCCGATCCTTGATTATTTGTCCAGCACAAGTCTCTTGCTCCTGCCTTCCCTCCCTACTCACTCAGAGGGAGAGGCCAGTCTCAGGCTTTGCAGGCTATGTGCTGGTGACCATTACGGTGGTAAAAGGAAGGTATTGCAGGCAGGCTGCAGAGAGCTGGCCTGCCTAAGCAGAGAATTCTGGAGCAACACTGGATATCCCGGGTAGCCACAGGGATTGCCATGGCAACATGTGAGGCAATACAGCAATAGCAGCAGGGAGGCTGAAGCAAGCCCTTCTTCAGGCTGGAGTGGAATTCCTGTGGTAGTCAGAAGACGGGCTTGAGGGTAAGAGAGAGATTCATAGACTCACACCTGCCCCAGCATGGGGCAGCGTGCCCCTGCTTGTTGCCCCTTGTCAGTGGGAATAACACTCCTGTTATCTGTCTGTGAGGCACGCAGCCTGGGCAGAGGGCCTGTTGGTGAGAGGAAGGGGAAAGGGGAATCATACTCAACTGCAGAGAGTAGTTTCTCACACACTGAATGAATCGCAATGGATTTTGGACTGCTCCAGCCTGCTTCTCTGCCTGGGGGACATAGAGCCATCAAAATTAGCCTAGACTAATAACTGGGGATCAGTCATGGGCCTGTAATGTGCTTTCCAGCTTTCCCTTGTAAAAGGCAGCCTGTCTGGAAAAAGAAAAGAAATGAAAACACTTTTCTTGATCTCTGGTGATGCTGAAGCAGTGAGACCTTCCTTCCCCTGTCCCCTTTGCTCACTCCTCACTCATCACCTCTGCTCAATTACCCAGGCTGTGTTAACCTGTCAAGTGCTAGGTTTGGGGCAAGGGGAGGTTGCTGTTGCCTTCTTCACACATGCCTTCTCCCAGCACAGTTCTCAGCACACAGAGCGGGCCAAGTCCAGTGCCTGCCAACCTCCTCCCCACCCTCCCTCTGGCTGCCAAATCTGACTTTGATTAGCGTGTGGAGGGGAAGAAAGCAGGAAAATAGAATATTAAAATCTTAATTCAATTTAAAACACTGTCATTCACAGGCATGCCAAACAGCAAGATGACTAATTATTATGCAAATGAGGCAGATAGAAAAGTGATTAATAATTGCACAAATTAAAAATTATTGTAAACATCCTGTGACGAGCGATAAGTCCAATGGAGAAGTGAGGGCGGTGGGCCGGGGAGGCCATGGCAGAGCCGGCTCCTGCATCCTTATTTCCTCATTAGGGGGATTTAATTAGTGTCTGATGATGGGGCTCATGCTGCCAGGGGTGGAGGAGTGGGTGGCCAGCGCCTGGGCTATCTGTGCTGGATCCTCATTGCCTTATGGCTGGGCTGGAGCTGGCTGGGCAGGAGGAGGTGAGAGAGAGGAAGACTGTCACTATGAAGGACAGGTGCTGGGCAAAATTCCACTGCTTTCCACTGGCCTTTCACCAGCTGCCACCTGACAGCCTCACCTGTCAGTGGAGTCCTCAGATCTTGGCCAGGAGTGATGGTGAGGAGGACCCTGGGTTTAACCTGGTTCAGCTAGCACATTCCTTAGGGTCTGGTGAAAGGACACATGGAGCATGCGTACTGCTCCAAGTTCACAGTGAGGATGCACAGGCCTGTGATGTTGCTTGGGGCCTCCTGGTTACTCCAGGTCTGAGTTTCCTGGGGAGACAGAGGAGCTAAGTCAGTGTTCTGAGCCTGGTGCCTTGCCTTTATCTGGGTCAGTCTGCCTTCAAGCTTCTCATGATGGGGCAGGTATAGGAATAGCTTCAGCTTGGTTTGGCTTGGTTGCTCAAGGCTGGGAGCTGGGGAAGCTGAGCTCTTCTCAGCAGCAGCAGCAGCAGCACTGGCACATTCCAGGGCATGCAGCTATCCTGGGTCCCACTTGCAGAAATAGGGAGCAGCTGACATATTCTTCTGGACAAGACATAGCTGCTAGCCATAGCCCATACCGCCCACCAGGTGCTGAAGCCCTGTGTTTGAGACAGTGTGGGTGGGGCTGGGCTAGACCAGGCCCAGGTAGCAGATGATGGAAAACTCACCTCCCTGATCTCCCATAGTCCCCATGGCTGTAGGTGGATGGCATAGGGAGAACAGGGTTATCAGTGCCTTTATCTGCTCCCCAAGGAGCCCAGATTGTCCCAGCAGGGCTAGAAAGCTGAGATTGTCATAGGCCAAAGGCCTAGCCTTTGTCTCCAGATTTCTATTCCTGCGACTATGATGCATAATTAATTTTTTCCCCTCATGGAGGTTTAGGGATAAGAAAGGGCTGCCCTTGTTTCAGGGTCACAAAATTATCCCAGGCTTAACAACCCCCACACAGCCTTGTTATCATGTGGTACAAAACACCTAACACAACTTAAAAAAGAAAAGGTTTATTTATTTATTTATTTATATATTTATTTATTTATTTATTGGTACCGGGGATTGAACTTGGATCCTTGCACTTGCAAGGCAGGCGGCAGAACCACTGAGCTAAATCCCTGGGCGAAAAGGTTTATTTTGGCTCATAGTTTCAGTCCATAGTTGGCTGGCTCCAAAGCAGAAATGTCATGGTGGAAGGGCATGGTGGAGGAAAGCTGCTCACTTCATGGCAGCTGGGAAGCAGGAAGAGAGAGAGGGAAAGAGGCAGAGGAAAGATATACCCTTCAGAGGCATGTCTTCCATGACCCACCTCTTCCGCCGGGGTCTGCCTCCTAAGAGCACATTCAGCTGGGAAGTCATCAAGGGCAAATCCACTGGTGAGGTTGGCACCCCACGATCTAGTCACCTTCTAAAAGGCACATCTCTGAACACTCGAGCCTTTTGAGGAAAATTTTGACCTAAACTACAACCGCATGGCCACTCATTCCCCCACCTGATATCCTGTCTTAACTTCAGCCCCAAGTGCCATTCTTCTAGTGCCATTCTTATTCCCAGAGGAGAAAAGTTCTTTCCCACTAGGATACGGGGTCCACCCCTCTGACTTGTGCCTGACACCTTGCGGAGTCTGAAGGTACTTAGTTCAATGTTTAACTGGAGGTGCTGAACTTCCATCACTTCATTCTCCAGCTTGTTCCTCCAGCCACTTCTTACTCCTTCCCTGTGCTGTCCAGACCAATACTGGGTTCTCATTCTCTTCTTCCTTCTGTCTCAGATCTTCCTGAGCTCTTCTGAGGCAGCAAAGGGTGCTGATTCTGTGTGACATCGGGTAAGTTGCTTCACCTCTCTGAATCTGTTTCCTCACTTTTAAAACGAGGAAAACTCTACAACTTCATGATTTTTTTCACTTATCCTTTCCCATCTTCATCATCCATTCAAGTAAGACTTCATTTCTGTATACCAAATGCTAGGAATATGAAGCTATTTTGGGATAGAGAGAGGAATAGCATGTACAGAGGCCCAGAGGCAGAGCAGAATAGGAGTTCAGAGGTTGGCAAGGAGTTTGGGATGGCTGGAAGATAGACTGTACTGGGGAGCAATAGGGCTGAAGCACCTTGTATTCCATGGGATTTTAATACTATTGTGTGGCCCCTGAGGAAGAAAGAAGAAAGAGAGAGGGGGTCGGGGGAAGGAAAGAAGGGCTTTAGCAAGGGACATGCATGACTAGAATTGTCTTAGAAAGACCATTTGGCTGCAGTATGGAGATGCAAGGTCAGCGGCAGAGGGTCCCAACTCAGAGGGTGTCAGTCACCTGTGTGAAAGATGGTGAACTGGGACCAGGTCTCACTCAGTCTATATGTTGCCCAGGCTGGGCTCAACCTGCTATACTTCTGCCTCAACCTTCCAAGGTGCTTTGATTACAGGTATGTGCCACCACACTTGGGTGACCTTCTGCTACTGGACAGTGAACACTCCAAGTTTGTGCTTCTTTGTCCTGTATTTTTATTTCTTGCTCTGACTAGATTGAGATCTTGAAGGGGCTGACTCTGTCCAGAAGCAGACCCCAACCTGCTTCTCCCCCTGTGGCTAGTGGAGTCTACATGCTGCAGCAGGACCTTAGGGGGTCAGCTTGCTGCAGTTCAGTGGTCCCTGCATTCCCACAGATGTCTCTTGTGGGCTCCTGGGACTGGGATTGGTTGGATCCATGCAGGACTCTTTAGAATAGGGCCTGGTTGTTGTGACCTATGTTCTGTACCACAGGAAAGAAGGCCATTCTCTGGTGGGTCCCACCAGGCAGGCAGTGGTTATAAATCCGTTCCAGATGTCCTTGCTCAAGCCTTAAGACCACATGAGGGAGCTCGATTACTGATGGGCTGAGCCCTTGGCCAGCCCCATTGAGTCTCCTACTTGAGCCCTGCGAGGGCTCTTCCTGGCAGCAGTCCCACCTCCTCTGTGCTCCGGCTGCCCCTTGCCCTATGGTGGGGATAGATTCTGAGGTCTGAATTTGGGAGACTGTTGCCAGACATGATTTCTAGCAGTGAAATAGAGTTTTCCCCTTTTCAGTTTTTTTTTCCCCCTCAAACCAAGCTGCATATTCCCCTGGGTTTCCCACAGCCTCTGGGAAGCAGAGATTGCTGGGCAATCGAAGGGCCAGTTGCTTACTCCCCCTTCCAGGGCAGTGGGCTTCTGACTCCCCCTGGAAAAGCTGCGCCCCTGCTTCTGGACCAAAGAAGAGCTACCTGGAATACAGTACATTGTGGAACCCATGTGTGCCCTGCAGGGAGCCAATGGTCATCCCAAAGGGCCCCAGTTGGCTCCATTACATCTTCTGCAATTCCCGGAGTACCCTAGGAACATGATGGGTTCTGCTCAGGATAGCGGGGCAGCAGCAGATAGAGGGCCTTTGCTGAGGCAGAGGAAGCCAGGGCCTTGCTGAGGGATAGGAAAAGGGAAGGGAGAAGGGGCCAGGCAGGGTAGCTGGAGGGTGGGGGGAGTCAGCACAGCTCCAAGGCTTGAAGCAGCTGGGTGCTGCCTGCACACTGGGAGCTCTCAGTCCATCTTCATGCATCGTC